>NC_091155.1:16843091-16940591 GCF_040958095.1 Procambarus clarkii
CTACCTTTTTCGGCTACCTAACCTAACCTAACCTATAAAGATAGGTTAGGTTAGGTTAGGTAGGGTTGGTTAGATTCGGTCATATATCTACGTTAATTTTAACTCAAATAAAAAAAAATGACCTCATACATAATGAAATGGGTAGCTTTATCATTTCATAAGAAAATAATTAGAGAAAATATATTAATTCATGAAAACTTGGCTTATTAGGCAAATCGGGCCTTGGATAGTAGGCTGAGAAGTGCGTTCTGGCTACTAGGTACGACATATATATATATATATATATATATATATATATGTCGTACTTAGTAGCCAGAACGCACTTCTCAGCCTACTATGCAAGGCCCGATTTGCCTAATAAGCCAAGTTTTCATGAATTAATTGTTTTTCGGCAACCTAACCTACCTCACCTAACCTAACCTAACTTTTTAGGCTACCTAACCTAACCTAACCAATAAAGATATGTTAGGTTAGGTTAGGTAGGGTTGGCAAGGTTCGGTCATATATCTACGTTAATTTTAACTCCAATAAAACAAAATTGACCTCATACATAATGAAATGGGTAGCTTTATTATTTCATAAGAAAACAAATAGAGAAAATATATTAATTCAGGAAAACTTGGCTTATTAGGCAAATCGGGCCTTGCATACTAGACCGAAAAGTGCGTTCTGGCTACTAGGTACGACATATATATATATATATATATATATATATATATATATATATATATATATATATATATATATATATATATGTCGTACCTAATAGCCAGAACGTACTTCTGAGCCTACTATGCAAGGCCCGATTTGCCTAATAAGCCAAGTTTTCATGAATTAATGTTTTTTCGACTACCTAACCTACCTAACCTAACCTAACCTAACTTTTTCGGCTTCCTAACCTAACCTAACCTATAGAGATAGGTTAGGTTAGGTTGGTTAGGTTCGGTCATATATCTACGTTAATTTTAACTCCAATAAAAAAAATTGACCTCATACATAATGAAATGGGTTGCTTTATCATTTCATAAGAAAAAAATTAGAGAAAATATATTAATTCAGGAAAACTTGGCTTATTAGGCAAATCGGGCCTTGCATAGTAGGCTGAGAAGTACGTTCTGGCTACTAGGTACGACATATATATATATATATATATATATATATATATATATATATATATATATATATATATATATATATATATATATATATATATATATATATATATATATATATATATAAATGTGTACAATGAAAATCAGCATGTGAATGCAATAACATATATCAGCATAAATGTTCCTTGCTACATCGCAATGATCAATCGATCACCCTATCAGTCCTAGAACGCATAAATCTGTAGGTAATCCAGCCTACGCCTGCAACTCTAAACTTCAGTATAAAACACTCCTTGACATAAGAATGCCAACAATCACTCACCTCTCACTGCGTCTTGCACGCTAATGACAACCAAACACTATCAACTCCCTACAAGTAATCCACCAGAACTTCCCTTCCACCTCTGGAAGTTCACTACCCTGATATCTTCAGGTTCTTCTGGGCTTAACTACCAGGATCCTCTGCAGCTCCTCCAGGCTGCTACCATGAAGTTTCTTTGAGCAACTACGGTGCTTCACCCTTCTGCTAGGGTCCTCCACAGCTCTCTTGGCTGCTACACCATGAAGTTCCCTCGAGCAACTATGGTGCTTCACCACCTCTACAGAAGCACGTGACACTCCTCTTCACTGCTTCTCCTCACAGCTCGAGGTCCTCTCCTCCACTACCTTGGAGTCTCATCAACTACTCCCTCTGTGCTGGCTTCGAAGTTCTCAGCAACTTCTTCCCCAAAGACAAACCTGCAACCCATCGACACTCCAATAAAATGTTTCCCCTTTAACACATAAACAAAAATAATCACAATATGTTTGCATCAAACCTCTATCTGTCCTCTACATACAGTGAGAGTGGACTCCCCCGTTTTGGGCGGGTCCATACTCCACCTCGCCCGGCGGCGGTCCTCACGCTGGGAGGGTCTTCCACCGTCAGGAGCCGGGCTCCCTCAGTTGCCTGCCAGCGCTCAGAGGAGACGGACGTCGCTCTGTGTTCCTCCCTCTCCACTCTCTTATTTTAGGCTTTCTGCCTCACCAAAACATGTCTAACTTATCAATAAACATTGCTACTGTCGCTGGGCACACGACCAACTACAAGCAATCACTATGAACTGGCGTATATCGAGCTTACCACAGATTGTCTGGTCGAGGGCGCTCCTCCCTCTGACGAAGCTTGGTCAGGGCGCTGCCACGGCCCACAATAATGTCTCTGGGCGGCTTAATACTCTTCTCGTCGACCAGGACTTGAGACCACAACGTTCCCAGCTCGATTCTACAGCTGGCACGTCTACACACTTCTCTTCTCTTCGAGATATATCACTAGGGGTTCCCTTCTGACGGGAGCTCAACGGAGCGCGGCTTTCCCCCTGCGATGTCTGGCCTCAAGTGAGGTCAAAGCCCTCCAGAAGCGAGCCTCACGCCTCCAGCAAAATGTCCACATCTCCTAGCCAGTCATTTATCTGTTTTCTTCTTCACTGCCTATAATCTTAAATTGTTATTTATATCCAAGCAACTATTTTACATATGTGTTATCACCTCAATATTTGCTAGACCTTCTAATCAGGTCAGGCTTGATGAATAACTCTCAAGGAGGGAGACTCGTTTCTCCTGCAGGCTGAGATCATAACAGTGTACTCACCTATTTGTACTCACCTATTTGTGCTTGCGGGGGTTGAGCTTTGGCTCTTTGGTCCCGCCTCTCAACTGTCAATCAACTGGTGTACAGATTCCTGAGCTTACTGGGCTCTATCATATCTACATTTAAAACTGTGCATGGAGTCAGCCTCCACCACATCACTGCCTAATGCATTCCATCTGTTAACTACTCTGACACTGATAAAGTTCCTTCTAACGTCTTTGTGGCTCATGTGGGTACTCAGTTTCCACCTGTGTCCCCTTGTTCGCGTCCCACCAGTGTTGAATAGTTTTTCCTTGTTTACCCGGTCGATTCTTCTGAGGATTTTGTAGGTTGTGATCATGTTTCCCCTTACTCTTCTGTCTTCCAGTGTCGTAAGGTACATTCCCACAGCCTTTCCTCGTAACTCATGCCTCTTAGTTCTGGGACTAGTCTAGTAGCATACCTTTGGACTTTTTCCAGCTTCGTCTTGTGCTTGACAAGGTACGGGCTCCATGCTGGGGCCGCATACTCCAGGATTGGTCTTACATATGTGGTGTATAAGATTCTGAACGATTCCTTACACAGGTTCCTGAACGCTGTTCTGATGTTAGCCAGCCTCGCATATGCCGCAGACGTTATTCTTTTTAAGTGGGCTTCAGGAGACAGGTTTGGTGTGATATCAACTCCTAGATCTTTCTCTCTGTCCGTTTCATTGAGTACTTCATCTCCTATTCTGTATCCTGTATCTGGCCTCCTGTTTCCACTGCCCAGTTTCTTTACTTTGCATTTACTCGGGTTGAACTTCAACAGCCATTTGTTGCATCATTCACTCAGTCTGTCTAGGTCATCTTGTAGCCTCCTACTATCGTCCTCAGTATCAATCCTCCTCTTAATTTTGTGTGTGTGTGTGTGTGTGTGTGTGTGTGTGTGTGTGTGTGTGTGTGTGTGTGTGTGTGTGTGTGTGTGTATTCACCTAGTTGTGTTTTCGGGGGTTGAGCTTTGCTCTTTCGGCCCGCCTCTCAACTGTCAATCAACTGTTTACTAAGTACTTTTGTTTTCACCCACCACACACACACACACACCCCAGGAAGCAGCCCGTGACAGCTGGCTAAATCCCAGGTGCCTATTTACTGCTAGGTAACAGGGGCATTCACGGTGAAAGAAACTTTGCCCATTTGTTTCTGCCTGGTGCGGGAAACGAACCCGCACCACAGAATTATGAGTCCTGCGCGCTATCCACCAGGCTACGAGGCCCCCAATGTGTGTGTGTGTGTGTGTGTGTGTGTGTGTGTGTGTGTGTGTGTGTGTGTGTGTGTGTGTGTGTGTGTGTGTGTGTGTATGTGTGTGTCTGTGTGTCTGTGTGTGTCTGTGTGTGTGTGTGTGTATATATGTATGTATTTATGTACATATGTATACATATTGCCTGCAATTACAATGAGCTATGTATGACAAAATGTATGGGTCGGTAACTTCAATATTATAAACGATTCCTTACCTTAAATGAAATGTCATGTGGCCTGATGGCAAATTATCCTGTGACTCCTGGGAGACTCCTGTGACTCCTGTGAGACTCATGTGACTCCTGGGAGACTTCTGTGACTCCTGGAAGACTCATGTGACTCCTGGGAGACTTCTGTGACTCCTGGAAGACTCATGTGACTCCTGGGAGACTCATATGACTCCTGGGAGACTCATGTGACTCCTGGGAGACTCCAGTGACTCCTGGGAGACTCATGCGACTCCTGAGAGACTTCTGTGACTCCTGGGAGACTCATGTGACTCCTGGGAGACTCCAGTGACTCCTGGGAGACTCATGCGACTCCTGAGAGACTTCTGTGACTCCTGGGAGACTCATGTGACTCCTGGGAGACTCATGTGACTCCTGGCAGACTTCTGTGACTCCTGGGAGACTCCTGTGACTCCTGGGAGACTCCTGTGACTCCTGAGAGACTCCTGTGACTCCTGGGAGACTCCTGAGAGACTCCTGTGACTCTTGGTAAACTTCTGGTGCTCCTGGGAGACTCCTGTGACTCCTGCGAGACTTTTGTGACTCATGGGTGCCTCCTGTGACTCCTGGGAGATTTCTGTGACTTCTGGGAGACTCCTGTGACTCCTGGGAGACTCCTGTGATTCCTGTTAGACTCCTGTGACTCCTGATAAACGTCTGGTACTCCTGGGAGACTCTGTTACTCCTGGGAGACTCCTGTGACTGCTGGGAGACTCCTGTGACTCCTGGGAGACTTCTGTGACTCCCGGGAGACTTCTGTGACTCCTGGGAGACTCCTGTGACTCATGGGAGACTTCTGTGACTTCTGGGAGACTCCTGTGACTCCTGAGAGAGACTTCTGTGACTCCTGGAAGACTCCTGTGATTCCTAGTGAACTTCTGGTACTTCTGGAAGACTCCTGTGACTCCTGGGAGACTCCTGTGATTCCTGGGAGATTCCTGGTACTCCTGGGATAATTCTGTGACTCCTGGTAGACTCCTGTGATTCCTAGTGAACTTCTGGTACTCCTGGGAGATTTCTGTGACTCATGGGAGACTCCCGTGACTTCTGCGAGAATCCTGGTACTCTTGAGAGACTCTTGTGACTCTTGAAAGACTCCTGTGACTCCTGGGAGACTCCTGTGACTCCTGGGAGACTTCTGTGATTCCTGGGAGACTCCTAGTTCTCTTGGGAGACTCCTGTTAGACTCAAGCGACTCCTGGGAGACTCCTGTGACTCCAGAGAGACTTCTGTGACTCCTGAGAGACTCCTGGTACTCTTGAGAGACTCCTGGAAGCCTCCTGCGACTCCTAGAAGACAATTGTGACCCCTGAAAGACTCCTGCGACTCCTGTGAGACTCATGCGATTCTTGAAAGACTCCTGTGAATCCTGGAAGACTCCTGCGACTCCTGGGAGGCTTCTGTGACTCCTGGGAGACTCTTGTCACTCCTGGGAGACTCCTGTGACTCCTGGGAGACTCACGTGACTCTTGAGAGACTCCTGTGACTCCTGGTAAACTTCTGGTGCTTCTGGGAGACTCCTGTGAATCCTGTGACACTTCTGTGACTCCTGGGAGACTCCTGTGATTCCTGGAAGACTCCTGGTACTCCTGGGAGAATTCTGTGACTCTTGGTAGACTCCTGTGACTCCTAGTAAACTCTTGGTACTCCTGGGAGACTCTTGTGACCCTTCGGTGACTCCCGAGTGACTCCAGTGATTCCTGGGAGACTCCTGGTACTCCTGGGAGAATTCTGTGACTCCTGGTAGACTCTTGTGACTCCTAGTAAACTTCTGGTACTCTTGGGAGACTCCTGCGACTCCTGGGAGACTTCTGTGACTTCTGCGAGACTCCAGTGACTCTAGGGAGACTCCTGTGACTTCTGCGAGACTCCTGGTACTCCTGGGAGACTCTTGTGACTCTTGAAAGACTCCTGTGACTCCAGGGAAACTTCTGTGACTCCTGAGAGACTCCTAGTACTCTTGGGAGACTCCTGGTAGACTCCTGCGACTCCTGGGAGACTCCTGTGACTCCAGGGAGACTTCTGTGGCTCCTAAGAGACTCCTGGTACTGTTAGGAGACTCCTGGTAGACTCCTGCGACTCCTGGGAGAATCCTGTGACTCCAGGGAGAATTCTTTGACTCCTGAGAGACTCCTGTTGCTCTTGGAAGACTCCTGGTAGACTCCTCGGAGACTCTTGTGACTCCTGAAAGACTCCTTTGACTCCTGGGAGACTCCTGAAAGACTCCTGTGACTCCTGAAAGACTCCTGGGAGACTCCTGTGACTCTTAGGAGACTTCTGTGACTCCTAGGAGACTCCTGCGACTCCTATGAGACTCCAGCGACTTCTGGGAGACTCCTGGGAGACTCCTGCAACTCCAGGGAGACTTCTGTGACTCCTAGGAGACTTCTGCGACTGATGAGAGACTTCTGTGACTCTGGGAGACTCCTATAAGACTCCAGCGACTCCTAGGAGACTCCAGCGACTTCTGGGAGAGGGTATCACAAGAACCAAGCTCTGGATTATACGTATATGATCTGGATAAACTCTCAGATTAGACTTGTATTCCATAACATTGGTAAAGAAACCTGTTGTTTAGGTTAATCATGAGGCAAGCAATCAGATCAACCGGTGCTTGAAATATATCGGAGCCAGTTAAATGGCAACCCGAGTGAGAGAGCACAAACGAGTGAGCGAGTGAGTGAGTTCTCGTGTCATATAACATCGAACTGTTACACAGCTTGCCTCCAATTAACTCTAAATCCACTGATGATTAATATCTGGCTCCTCACCCTAACGCCAAAAACTTCTAAAATCTTCAGATTTTATTAGAAATTGTTTTTATTTCTTGTAATTTTCCCCTCCAATTCATGACACACCCACGTCATGTCTCGGTACATAATGTGAATATTAATGCTCCTTTTTGCAACATCTGGCGTTGCAAACTTGTTCTTCCTTGTTCATTGCATCAGACCCGTTCCTTCCCTGACTCACTCTTCTCGCAGCTCTCTTAATAATGATTTTACTTGTTACTTATTATATTTATCAGTACTAATATATTGTACTAAACAAAATTTCACCTATAAGTCTAAATTAGTTTCTGTTAACAGATAAACATCAACATCCATCATTTACAACACTTTTCATTTTATTTACAACAATTGTCATAGTGACTGTAACTCGCATTTTGTATTTATTCCTTAACATAATAATATTTATATAAACAAAATTTAATATTATGCGAGAAAGATATTTTTATCAGTGCTTTCTTTTGAAGAATTTTTTTTTTGTCTCTATCATGTTCTTATTTCCATGTGGAACATTATATACACAGAAGGTATAATAACTATATTTTATTTCGGTTATCAATGGAGGCTGCAGAATGATATGTAAGTAATTATCAAAAAAAGGAGGCAAGTCGGGAAGACTATGTAGCACAGAATGATATGTGAATGAGAGGTGAATTTGTGACAAATTAAAAGTCGAAACTTCCATCAGGACTTCCATGATTAGTTACTAATACACTCCCGAGTCTTCCACGTACACCATCGCCACTGGTGCTTGACTCATCATGTCCACCACCTGCGTCTCCTCCTGAAAATCCTCCTTGGACGTCATTCACAGAAATGCTTGCCAATCCTCCGGCAAGATGTTCATCCGTATTGTAGCCAGCTGAGGCATCAATAACACTGATGGCAGAGCTCCCTTGTCCTCCACCAAGAATTCCAAGTGCAATATAGCGATCTGGAAAGCTTCCGAGGCCGTCAATGATAGCCCCTATTTGTCGTTCTCTGAGGTCTTCACCTACACCATTGCTATCTGAAAACTTTTCATGCCCGTTCCTGCTTTGCTGCGCGCGTCCAACACCAAGAACATCTTGACCATCAGCGGAAACGTTTTCGACACTGTTGACATTTGAAGAACCTCCGTGTCCACCGACGATAGCTTCTTCAGGCCCTCCTCCAAGACCACCGACTTCCCTTCCCGATGCTGCATCAGTACTATAGACTGTCGGCGTTCTTGTATGTCCGTTGGTGATTCCTCCCGGACCACCGTGTCTTCCTGCAAGATAGCCTTCTGAAGCTGGATCAGTGTGGCTACCTTCAGCAGTTACCGTGTTGATAGTGCCTGCAATAGCTCCTGAAACCTTTCCTCTGAGTCTTAGGCCACGAATACTGCCACCAGCTGCGACGACGTTTCTGGAAGAGCTAGTCACTCCATGACCAGACAATGAACCACTGCTTCTGGAAGAGCTAGTTACTCCATGACCAGAGAATGAACTATCACTTCTTGGAGAGCTAGTCACTCCATGACCAGAGAAAGAACCACTGCTTCTGTATGAGCTAGTTACTCCATGACCAGACAATGAACCACTGCTTCTGGAAGAGCTAGTCACTCCATGACCAGACAATGAACCACTGCTTCTGGAAGAGCTAGTTACTCCATGACCAGAGAATGAACTATCACTTCTTGGAGAGCTAGTCACTCCATGACCAGAGAAAGAACCACTGCTTCTGTATGAGCTAGTTACTCCATGACCAGACAATGAACCACTGCTTCTGGAAGAGCTAGTCACTCCATGACCAGACAATGAACCACTGCTTCTGGAAGAGCTAGTCACTCCATGTCCAGAGAAAGAACCACTGCTTCTGGAAGAGCTAGTTACTCCATGACCAGAGAAAGAACCACCGCTTCTGGAAGAGCTAGTCACTCCATGACCAGACAATGAACCACTGCTTCTGGAAGAGCTAGTCACTCCATGACCAGACAATGAACCACTGCTTCTGGAAGAGCTAGTCACTCCATGACCAGAGAAAGAACCACTGCTTCTGGAAGAGCTAGTTACTCCATGACCAGAGAAAGAACCACCGCTTCTGGAAGAGCTAGTCACTCCATGACCAGACAATGAACCACCGCTTCTGGAAGAGCTAGTTACTCCATGACCAGAGAAAGAATCACTGCTTCTGGAAGAACTAGTCGCTCCATAACCAGAGAAAGAATCACTGCTTCTGGAAGAACTAGTCGCTCCATGACCAGACAATGAACCACCGCTTTTGGAAGAGCTAGTCACTCCATGACCAGACAATGAACCACCGCTTCTGGAAGAGCTAATTACTCCATGACCAGAGACATAACCACTGCTTCTGGAAGAGCTAGTTACTCCATGACCAGAAACAGAACCACTGCTTCTGGAAGAGCTAGTTACTCCATGACCAGAGAATGAACTATCACTTCTTGGAGAGCTAGTCACTCCATGACCAGAGAAAGAACCACTGCTTCTGTATGAGCTAGTTACTCCATGACCAGACAATGAACCACCGCTTTTGGAAGAGCTAGTTACTCCATGACTAGACAATGAACCACCGCTTTTGGAAGAGCTAGTTACTCCATGACCAGACAATGAACCACCGCTTTTGGAAGAGCTAGTTACTCCATGACCTGACAATGAACCACCGCTTTTGGAAGAGCTAGTCGTTCCATGACCAGAGAAAGAACCACTGCTTCTGGAAGAGCTAGTCACTCCATGACCAGACAATGTACCACTGCTTCTAGAAGAGCTAGTCACTCCATGACCAGATTTTGAACCCTCTGTGCCATGTCTACCCCGGAAAGGACCAAAGTTAAAGTACACAGATGCTGTTGCCCCTCCTCGCCGCCCACTGGAAAAGCGACTAAAACCATCACCATTGCGGCTACTGTATTTACCATCGTAGGACCTACTACGTCCTCCGTGAAGCGAATCCCTCACTTCTTCTTGAGAGCCTTTGGGTCTACCATTAGCAGAGTCGGACTGTTTAACGTTTAGGAAACGACTCTGTCTACTGCCCTCGGGCTGAATAATGTCACTAGTAAGGGAACTTTTCTGTCGATCATTAAGGAAGCTTTTGACCTCGCTCCCAAGGGATGACTTGACCCCACCACGAATTGAGCTTTTGGGCTCATTACCAAAGGAAGGTTTGTGTTTACCAGCAAAGGACGTTTTGTAGACACCATCACTGGAGAGTTTCTGACCACCGTCTGGGATGGTTTTGTGTGTAACATCTCCAAGAAACCCGGCAGGTCCATCATGTGATATATCATGACCGCCACCTCCAAATGTGTTATCATGCCTGCCACCACCAAATGTGCTATCATGCCTGCCACCTCCAAATGTGTTATCATGCCCGCCACCTCCAAATGTGCTATCATGCCTGTCACCACGAAAGCTGTTATCATGCCCGCTATCACCAAATGTATTATCATGCCTGCCACCACCAAAGGTGTTATCATGTCTGCCACCACCAAAGGTGTTATCATGTCTGCCACCACCAAAGGTGTTATCATGCCCGCCACCACCAGAGGGCTCGTATCTTCCAGAACCGGACGACGGGTCGTGGGAGCCACGACCAAAGGAGTGGTCGTGTTCTCTATCACCACGGAAACGACCATGTCCATCTCCAAGGGAGCCAGAATTTCCATCCTGAAGGGAGGCACCATGACCACCAAAATGGGAGCCATCATTCCTACCAGAAGAGGAGCCACTATGGCCACCGAGGAAGCCATTTTGCTTTCCAGTTGAGCCAGGGTGTCCACCAGTTGGGCCACTTTGTCTTCCTATTGGGCCACCATGTCCTACATTTGGGCCACCATGCCCTCCAAATGTACCGCTGGGCTCTTTAATAGGGCCACTGTGTTCTCCAAATGATCCACGGTGTCGTCCAATTAGGACACTTTGTTCACCGAATGAGCTACTGTGACCTTTAATGAGGCTACTGTGTTCTTCAGTTGGTCTAGTATGTCCACCAGTACCTAAGGAAGCACTGTGGACACCTGAGAGAACAGCATCACTATGTCCACCTTGAAAGCCTGTGTGTCCTCCACCAGGAAAATCTTCATATCTGTGGGATTCTACGTATCTATTCCCACCATACACATCAACCGCTGGCGAATCCACACAGCATTCTCCAGTGGTCGAGGATCTTTGAGGATTTCCATTTGCAAGTATCCCATGTCCAGAGTTGCTGCGTCCTGTGACTTCGGGTCGAAGGTTTATAAAGCTGCTATGTTCTCCGCTTCCTCCTGCTGGTGGTACCCTGCCGGGGATGAGGCCGTGGTATCTACCTCCAGCGCCGCCTCCATGGACACTCGAAGCCAAGAAGACAACCCCCAGAGAAAGCAGATTGTTGTTCTGAAATTAAGTTTAGGACAAGTGTCAGTTACACTCAAATGTCTAATTTTCATTTACATGAATTTAATTATTGATCTTTACACCTTTACATGTATATAACTATATAATATATATCAGAGTGGTGCAAAGTCTGGACCCATAGGTGATGCATAATGCACACAAGGTTTAGTATAAATTGGAATCTATTTAACCATATACTATTGTAAAAAGGATAATATATCAGGCTATTTTATTATTCACAATTTCATGTCGTGGTAGATAATTTGATAATAGAAGAGCAAGTAGAGTTTGTGATCTCCAGAAATAGGTTCTTGAGATTATTGGTTAGTAGAAGGGGGAGGGGGTACCTGTATGGTCAGGTACCCTTCCAGGTGTCGTCTGGTAAACACTCCCTCCCTATCTCCCTCTCACTCCCTCCCCCATTTCCCACTCACTCCCTCCCCATCTCGGCCCACATACACTCCCGTGGTTTCCATCCATGTACACCGATCATTCCAAGACACACACCTTCTCTGTTAACCCTCCAAAGCATTTTCCTTCTTCGTCACATCACTGTAACCATTTTCACTACTCACATTCTTCATCACTGTAAGAATCTATTGAACTCCCCTTCGTCTCTGCCCACACACTCCCTCCCCAATTTCCCCACACACACTACCTACCCATCTTCCCCACATACACTCCCTCCCCATACTCCAATCCCATCTTCCCCTCATACACTCCCTTCCCTTCTCCTCCATATTCACCCTTCCAATCTAAAAAAAAACTTCCCCAACCTCACTGTCACTCCCCTCAATCACCATACCAGTCTCGCTTCATGCAGGTCGGCGTTCAATCCCCGACCGTCCACAATTGGTTGGGCACCATTCCTTCCCTATGACCCATCCCAAATCCTTTTCATGACCCCTTCCAAGTGCTATATAGTCTAACGGCTTGGCGTTTTCCCCCTGATAACTCACTCCCTCCCTCCGTTGACACTATCACACAATACCTATCCCCACTTACACCATCCCTCCATATCCTCCAAGCCATTCTCTCCATATATATCCCATCTATCACTGTAGCCATGTCCACTGCCCATCCACCTCCTCCTCTTGTTTAGATACTGCTTGTAAACACAGTGTAACAATGTGGATGAACGTGAATATATTGGCGTAATGAACGATTAGGAAAATAGAATTTGGTACTACTGAATTTGGACTAACCGTTGTATATATGTTCTTAATGAAACCTTACCATCCTGAGCCTAATTCATGCTATCTCTGGCCTAATATAGTACATTTAAGTGCTAAACTAGGCTTAGCAATATTTAAGTTTGACTTTTAGCTTTATTTTCCGCAAGTCAGTATAAAGTGAATAGTACCAAATTCTACTATTTGTCTATACGTCAGTATATATACAATATATACATGAGGGTCCACACAGTTACAATGAGTACTATCTAAACAGTAGGATGGGTTACTTCATCACTGTAATAAACAAATTGTGTCCAGAAGGCAAAGCTGTCATCTGAACATTCGTTTTATATTCCAGTGTCTGATTACAGTAATATTTAAACAAACGCTAAACTCTACGGATATTTGGTTGCAGATTTCAATACTTCTAACCTTCTTCTTGAGAGGTTATCTTGAGATGATTTTCAGGGCTTAGTGTCCCCACGGCCCGGTCCTCGACCAGGCCTCCACCCCCAGGAAGCAGCCCGTGACAGCTGACTAACTCCCAGGTACCTATTTACTGCTATGTAACAGGGGCATCAGGGTGAAATTTCTTACCTTATGTAAGAAATACTAATATTACTTAGAGTGTGGCACTGGGGCCAACTCCGAGTCGCCTACGTCACTCCCATACCTCACATGTTACATGTGAGAAAGTTGGGTGAGGCTATTCCCAAGGGTCTGGCTAACAAATTAAAAGACAAATGTACAGACATTTCCTCCTATAGATACAGATAGGGTACCCGGCTGTGCCCGGGTCTATCAGTTTGTCTCTCTCTCACTCTTGTACTCCCACTCCCTCCCTTTAATTCCCTCTCGCTCTCTCTCCCAGTAGACAAAACATGCTCGAGTAAAATTGACTCAACTTTATCGACGTTGATTCAATGTCGATAATTGGTAGAAAGTTCATTTTTCACACCCTATTAACAATCAAACCATCATTTCATGTTTCATTGTCGTTGGTTATCGTAATAGGAGTCAATCCAATATGAAGTGAGGCATAATGATCGACTCCTAATATCCTATGGCTCTCGACATGAAATCACACATTCAACATGGAAAGTTGTGTGAGACTAACAGCAAAAGTCTAGCTTAAAAATTTTTGCAGAAAAATAAACATTCCTATATATATATAGACAAATATTTATGTGTTATTGGAAACTACTTGCGCAGATCTTGCCAATATTCTCGATCAGATATTCTTGATCTAATTAGAATATTTTAAAGGAACTTCTTTTCCACAGCTCATAAAACGGAGGAAAGGGTCCTGAAATATATTGTTGATAGGAACGTTATCCCTTCAGACAAAAATCAGAAAATTCAATTGACAATTTACTATAAAACCAAAAAAAAACTGGCAACCTACTCATGAAAAACTCCCCAGACTCCAAACAGAATCCCTTGAAGGAAACCTATGACTTCAAATGCCTTCGTCTATGCCTTCAAATGCCCACTTGGGGACTGTAAGCCCCAAAGAACTTAGTATATAGGCAAGACAACAACATCTCTTTCCAGGCGATTAACAATGCATAAACAACAGGGCTCCATCAAGGAACATATAATCTCTTCTCACAAGCAGACCATTACCAGAGAAATCTTAACAAACAACACAGAAATCATCGATAGATACAGCGATAGCAGGAGGCTCGACATCTGCGAGGCACTACGCATCAAAAAATCAACACCAGGAATTAACAGCTAATTAATGCACAACTGTATTCTACCCACTTCAAGACCCCGAACCAACATAGAAGCAGGAAGAGGAGGGATGGGCTAATAAGCCTTCTGCAGTTACTTCCATTCTTATGCTTTCATACCTAATTTATACCCATTGTTTTGTTTTCCGTCTTGTGTTTGTCACCTCACCCAAACCTTTTGTGCAATATCACTTCACCCAAAACGAGAATAAGTACGATGAATTTTATGTGAAAATGTAATACGAAATCTTTGAAAATGTAATACGAATTGCGAAGCACGTTCAGGCGTCATACCATAAATAAATGAAAATGAATTTTGGAGATTTGATATTTCAATTACCATCGACAGTGAAAAAAACATAAGAAATATTGAGAAAATTCGTGTTAGAATTATTAATCTTACCTTTTCGGTCATATTCAACGGCATATGTTTACAAGAAAGACTGCTACCAATATATATATATTTATATATATATATATATATATATATATATATATATATATATATATATATATATATATATATATATATATATATATATATATATATGTCGTACCTAGTAGCCAGAACGCACTTCTCAGCCTACTATGTAAGGCCCGATTTGCCTAATAAGCCAAGTTTTCCTGAATTTATATATTTTCTTTAATTTTTTTCTTATGAAATGATAAAGCTACCCATTTCATTATGTATGAGGTCAATTTTGTTTTTATTGGAGTTAAAATTAACGTAGATATATGACCGAACCTAACCAACCCTACCTAACCTAACCTAACCTATCTTTATAGGTTAGGTTGGGTTAGGTAGCAGAAAAAGTTAGGTTAGGTTAGATTAGGTAGGTTAGGTAGTCGAAAAAACATTAATTCATGAAAACTTGGCTTATTAGGCAAATTGGGCCTTGCATAGTAGACTGAGAAGGGCGTTCTGGCTACTAGGTACGACATATATATATATATATATATATATATATATATATATATATATATATATATATATATATATATATATATATATATATATATATGTACATATATATATATATATATATATATATATATATATATATATATATATATATATATATATATACATACATACATACATACATACATATATGAAATACTTTACCACAAATCACCGAGAAACTGCTTAGATATAACGAAAAGACACAAAAACACTTGTATCGATCACACCCGTAAACACCATACACAACATGAGACCCCAGCCACTGGCAGGCGTCCTTACCATGCTGGAGCAGGGGCCTGACTCACTGATGCCACGAGGATGACCTGGCTTATATAGTGGCCTTCTCCTCCAGGCCCTTCGTGAAGCCACAGATGCTGCTTCGTAATACAATTTTATTATATCAATAAAATAGCTCATGTTTTCAAATATTTACACACAAAAAATTGAGTCGATTTACAAGCATTTATGCAGTGGGAAAACGTTCTGGTAATTAACGTGGCGTTTATACTGCTTTTCTTTTGACCTTTAATAAATGCATTGACACGGTGCGAGGGAGTAATCCAGATATTTCCTCTGCTTTTTGCTTTCCTCGCGAAAGCTTTAGTATTACAGATTAATTGATATTGCACACATAGGGGAACTACAATGTTATATCTGACCTGAAAAATCAAGTAACAAATACAAAACTTTATATTTATTGCAAGTAAATATATATATATATATATATATATATATATATATATATATATATATATATATATATATATATATATATATATATATATATATATATATATGTCGTACCTAGTAGCCAGAACGCACTTCTCAGCCTACTATGCAAGGCCCAATTTGCCTAATAAGCCAAGTTTTCATGAATTAATGTTTTTTCGACGACCTAACCTACCTAACCTAACCTAACCTACCTTTTTCGGTTACCTAACCCAACCTAACCTTTAAAAATAGGTTAGGTTAGGTTAGGTAGGGTTGGTTAGGTTCGGTCATATATCTACGTTAATTTTAACTACAATAAAACAAAATTGACCTCATACATAATGAAATGGGTAGCTTTATCATTTCATAAGAAAAAAATTAGAGAAAATATATTAATTCAGGAAAACTTGGCTTATTAGGCAAATCGGGCCTTGCATAGTAGGCTGAGAAGTGCGTTCTGGCTACTAGGTACGACATATATATATATATATATATATATATATATATATATATATATATATATATATATATATATATATATATATGTATGTGTGTGTGTGTGTGTGTGTGTGTGTGTGTGTGTGTGTGTGTGTGTATGTGTGTGTGTGTGTGTGTGTGTGTGTGTGTATGTGTGTGTGTGTGTGTGTGTGTATACTCACCTAATTGTACTCACTTAATTGTGCTGTGTGTGTGTGTGTGTGTGTGTGTGTGTGTGTGTGTGTGTGTGTGTGTGTGTGTTTGTGTGTGTGTGTGTGTGTGTGTGTGTGTGTGTGTGTGTGTGTGTGTGTGTGTGTGTGTGTGTGTGTGTGTGTGTGTGTGTGTGTGTGTGTGTGAGAAAGCTGCATGAACGCGCAAGCCATAGATCACTAAGAACTCTTTGACCCGGCCAGGATTCGAAAACTTCCTTCTCACAAAGTGCGTTACCTTACAAAGGCTAACGTACTTCTTAAGGTGTGCACCAACTTTTGGCAACCCACTTCTAAGTCAATATGATGAGTCCCTCAGGTCAATAATCAGGAAGGCGCTCAACCTAGATTTAGATGACAGTCAGTGGGACCAAGCAACACTACCAGTGAGATTTGGATGGATAGGCATACGAAAGGCAACTGAGGTAGCACTTCCAGCATTCTTATCCTCATGTACAGCAGCCAACGAATTGGTAGGGCAGATCCTACCAGAGCGTATGAGAGAGACAGCGGGAACTCATGATCAAACGTTCATCGAAGCAGCCAGACAATGGGACACCATTGCACACCCTCAACCCCGACCACAAGCCCCAAAAGACCACAAGCAGGCCCACTGGGATAGCCCCATAATAGAAAAGACTGCCACAACAATGATTGAAAACGCAGATGCTGATAACAAAGCCCCCCTCCTAACGGTAACAGCACCCCATGCCAGGGAGTTTTTATTTGCTGTACCCAGTGCAGCCCTGGGAACTCGGCTCAATCATGACGCTCTCCGCATTGGAGCTGCCCTTCGCCTTGCCGCCCCCATCCTCACCGAACGTAGGTGCATCTGCGGAACTGCGATGGCAAAACAATATGGTCGTCATAGTCTGGTATGTCGTAAATCACAAGGTAAGATTGCAAGACATGAAGAAGTCAACGGCATCATCAAGAGGAGCCTCGCCAATGCCCGCTGCCCGACACAAAGAGAACTACACTTATTCAGACCCATCTGAAGCGTCCAGACGGGGTCACCTTGCTTCCTTGGATTGATGGTAAGCAAGTGTTGTGGGACTACACATGCTCTTCCACACTGGCCAGTACCTACCTCCATCACAGCACACGCGAAAGGGGCGGCACTGCTTCTTTCAGGGTTCGACCCTTGGTTCGTAGGGAAAATGTTTACTGAAGTTCCTGAAGGAATTGGGGGACACATTGATCTGCGCTACAAACGACCAGAGAGCGAAAAGTTTCTTGTTCCAGCGCCTCAGTGTCGTGATTCAGAGGGGAAATGCCTGTTGCATCTTGGGCACTAGTCCAACTTGGAAGGAATTCGAAGAAGTGTTTGACTTGCAACAATGATCGAATCCGTCCGTGACATTTATCAGTGTTTCTAATTGACTTGTTTTTCATTTTACTTGTAATGGTCGTGTAGTGTATGTGTTAAGGCAATATTTTGTAATTATGTAATCTTGTACAATACATTTCCCTATATATATATATATATATATATATATATATATATATATATATATATATATATATATATATATATAAATATATATAAGAGGGTGGTAGGAGAAGACAAGATGTGCCAGTGCACGAGAGAGCCCGACAAGGCTCTCCCGGGTGCTGCATATCGTCTTCTTCGAGGCTTATTTGTCCTTACAAACAACCAGAGGTGGTATCCCCTATATATATATATATATATATATATATATATATATATATATATATATATATATATATATATATATATATATATATATATATATATATATATATATATATATATATATATATATATATATATATATATATATATATTAGTATATTTTGGTAGCAGTCTTTCCTGTAGACCTATATTATTAAATATGACCGAAAAAGTAAGATTAATAATTCTAACACGAATTTTCTCAATATTTCTTATGGTTCTTTTCACTGTCGATGGTAATTGAAAAATCAGTTATCCAAAATTCATTTATATCTCTAGTCTGACGCGACACTTGAACGCGTTTCGTAATAACTTATTACATTTTCAAAGACTTTAGTTTGCACACACACAACTCTAACCTGCAAACACTAAAACAGATTTCTTACTATGCAATAATTCAAATGGCTTTTCATTTTATATACCTGCATTTGGGTGAGATGATATGTTACAACAGTTTTGGATGAGTTGAAAACAAACTTTCAACACAAGATAAAACACGAAATATTAAGTAATATTGGGTAAAGTTAAAAGGGAAGAATGGAAGTAAATGCAAAGGGTCTATTGGCCCATAATTCTTGATGCTTCTATATTGGAGCGGAGTCTTGAAGTGGGTAGAGTATAGTTGTGCATTAATTGGCTGTTGATTGCTGGTGTTGACTTCTTAATGTGTAGTGCCTCGCAGATATCAAGCCGCCTGCTATCGCTGTATCTATCGATGATTTCCGTGTTTTTTGTTAAGACTTCTCTGGTGATGGTCTGGTTGTGGGAAAAAATTATATGTTCCTTAATGGAGCCCTGTTGCTTATGCATCGTTAATCGCCTGGAAAGAGATGTTGTTGTCTTGCCTATATACTGAGTTCTTTGAGGCTTACAGTCCCCAAGTGGGCATTTGAAGGCATAGACGACATTGGTCTCTTTCAGAGCGTTCTGCTTTGTGTCTGGAGAGTTTCTCATGAGTAGGTTGGCAGTTTTCTTGGTTTTATAGTAAATCGTCAAATGTATCTTCTGATTTTTGTCTGTAGGGATAACGTTTCTATTAACAATATCTTTCAGGACCCTTTCCTCCGTTTTATGAGCTGTGGAAAAGAAGTTCCTGTAAAATAGTCTAATAGGGGGTATAGGTGTTGTGTTAGTTGTCTCTTCAGAGGTTGCATGGCGTTTCACCTTCCTTCTTAAAAATGAATTTTGGAGAATTGATTTTTCAATTATCAATTATCAATCATCAACAGTGAAAAGAAACATAAGAAATATTGAGAAAATTCGTGTTAGAATTATTAATCTAACTTTATCGGTCATATATATATATATATATATATATATATATATATATATATATATATATATATATATATATATATATATATATATATATATATATATATATATATATATATATATAAAGTGAAGTGTGTCTTTATATGTCAACAGTGAAAAGAAACATAAGAAATATTGAGAAAATTCGTGTTAGAATTATTAATCTAACTTTATCGGTCATATATATATATATATATATATATATATATATATATATATATATATATATATATATATATATATATATATATATATAAAGTGAAGTGTGTCTTTATATGTCAATACCGATCGTGTACAGAGCGGCCCTTCACTAGGACTCTAGCACCCATCCACGCCAACTGAACGGTCTTTACTTACAGGGCCGGGACTCGATTGTCAAGTGGTTGGGCGCCGCTCCTATACGCCTTATTCATATCCTAGTTCCTTGCAGTCCTTATACATCTTCCAAGTGCTATATTGTCCTAATGACGTACCGCTTTCTCAAGATTACCTTGACTCTATGAACTTATGTAAGGAACGTCTCATAATAAAGATAATGTGTTACAAAGGTCGTGATTTGAGAAGATCGTGAATAGAGAAGATCACGTTAAGTAAAGATTATGTGTAGACAAGATTGCATATTTAGAATATCGTATGTGGTGATTGTGAGCCGTGAATATACAGTGTCTGGTAATGATTGTGTGTGTTGAGTGCCGTGAATGGTGATTATTGTGTTTTTCTGGTGTAAGATCTTTAATTATGTCCACTCTTATGTCTCTCATTTTCACAAGATGGAAGTTGCCTTCCCTTCATGCTATCCTGTATTTCAGGTATTGTTTGCTCCAACTCCTATTCCCCATAGTCTTGCATTTTTCTGAGTAAAAATCTAGTAGTCCTTTCTCAGACCATCTCTGGACATCACCTAGCTCATCTTATAATGTTTTGGAGTCCTCAGTTCTGACTCGTTAGCTTAGCATCTACAGCAAACATGGATTAGAAAGAGCATACTTCCTCACATTGTTTACATACATTAAGAACAATACAGGCCAAGGCACCAACCCTTCAAGAGGACTCATTATCTCCAGCCTGATAGTTCTCCTCTTACTGTGACATTTGACTTTCTTCCTGAAAGGTACCACTTCACACACATTAGAACTCTTTACGGTACACCAGTTGATTTTTCTGGTTTGGATAGGAATCACCTGTGAGGAACAGTGTCAAAAACTTTCTGGCAATCCGGGAAAATGCAATGTGCTCCGCCCTCTTTATTCTCCTGTTAATGAAGGTCGTGTGTAGAGGAATGAAGAATGAATGAATGAATGATTGAAAAGAATTACGTTAACTGATCTTAATAAAGATCAGGTCATTCGCAGAAAAAGGTCATGTATAGTGAAATAATGTGTGAATGTTTAAAGGGAATTAAAGTTAGTAAGTAAAGTAATGTTTTCTCACGGATATAAGAACAAAGAATAAAAACCCACGCTTGTGTATTTGTAAAATTGAAAGTTAGTGTAAATTGAGGATCGTTTACAGTCAGAAAATATCGTAGCACTAGTTTGACGTAGATCAGTTTGACGTCAACAAACCCAATAGCACCTTAGTGCTATAGCACAATAGCACAATACGACGTCCTCAAGCAAAGATTTCACATGCTGAGAATTAATGATAAAACAAAAATGTCATTCCATAGACGGAAAAGATCTCCTGACTGGATGAACACATGGAGGCTGGGGCCTGACATTAACAATTTAAACATTTCCCATGATTAAACACTTGTAAGTAATGCCACAATAACAATTCCAATTCCGTCATCACTGTGAAAAGATAACCTCGTTCTGGCCTTATATACCTTCTGAGGGCAAGGAGATAAGACGTGGTTTGACGAGTGATTAAGCAAGTGTCCGTTACATCAAGAACCTCAGATACTGAGCAGCTCTTGATCGTATTGTCACTCTAATGATATAATAATGCTTGCATCATTCCAGTGTTATACAAGAATATAATTAATTATATTATTGCATGGTCAAAGCTACCTCCCCCCCCCCCTCCCGCTCCATTCAAAAGAAATTTTATTAAAAATGCGTGTCAGTTTGCCCAGGCACACACACACTCTCTCTCTCTCTCTCTCTCTCTCTCTCTCTCTCTCTCTCTCTCTCTCTCTCTCTCTCTCTCTCTCTCTCTCTCTCTCTCTCTCTCTCTCTCTCTCTCTCTCTCTCTCCCTCTCTCTCTCCCTCTCTCTCTCTCTCTCTCTCTCTCCCTCTCTCTCTCTCTCTCTCTCTCTCTCTCTCTCTCTCTCTCCCTCTCTCTCTCCCTCTCTCTCTCTCTCTCTCTCTCTCTCTCTCTCTCTCTCTCTCTCTCTCTCTCTCTCTCTCTCTCTCTCTCTCTCTCTCTCTCTCTCTCTCTCTCTCTCTCTCTCTCTCTCTCTCTCTCTCTCTCTCTCTCTCTCTCTCTCTCTCTCTCTCTCTCTCTCTCTCTCTCTCTCTCTCTCTCTCTCTCTCTCTCTCTCTCTCTCTCTCTCTCTCTCTCTCTCTCTCTCTCTCTCTCTCTCTCTCTCTCTCTCTCTCTCTCTCTCTCTCTCTCTCTCTCTCTCTCTCTCTCTCTCTCTCTCTCTCTCTCTCTCTCTCTCTCCCTCTCCCTCTCTCTCTCTCTCTCTCTCTCTCTCTCTCTCTCTCTCTCTCTCTCTCTCTCTCTCTCTCTCTCTCTCTCTCTCTCTCTCTCTCTCTCCCTCTCTCTCTCTCTCTCTCTCTCTCTCTCTCTCTCTCTCTCTCTCCCTCTCTCTCTCTCTCTCTCTCTCTCTCTCTCTCTCTCTCCTCTCTCTCTCTCTCTCTCTCTCTCTCTCTCTCTCTCTCTCTCTCTCTCTCTCTCTCTCTCTCTCTCTCTCTCTCTCCTCTCTCTCTCTCTCTCTCTCTCTCTCTCTCTCTCTCTCTCTCTCTCTCTCTCTCTCTCTCTCTCTCTCTCTCTCTCTCTCTCTCTCTCTCTCTCCCTCTCTCTCTCTCTCTCTCTCTCTCTCTCTCTCTCTCTCTCTCTCTCTCTCTCTCTCTCTCTCTCTCTCTCTCCATCGTTCTCTCTTTGCTATGTTTGTATGGGTGTATTTTCTTTCTGTAAGTCTTTTCTCTGTCAGTCTGTATCTCTGTCTGTCTAATTCGTTTTTTGGTCGCTCTGTCTTTCAATCATTCTTTGCGTTTTACTATCTTCTGTTTGTCTCTTTGTCTGTCTAAGTGTTTTACTGCATGCCTGTGTCTGTGTTTATATGTTTGAATGTCTGTCTGTGTCTGTGTGGGCCTTACCTAGTTGTACTCACCTAATTATGCTTGTGGGAGTTGAGCTTTGGCTCTTTGGTCGCTCCTCTCAACCCTCAGTGAATTGATGTACAGGTTCTTGAGCCTATTTGACTCTATCACATCTATATTTCAATCTGTGTTTGGAGTCTGCCTCCACTACATCACTGCCTAATGAATTCCACTGGTTATTACTCTGAAATTTAAAAAAAAATAATGTAATTTCTCTTTGGCTCATTTGGGCACTCAGTTCTTTATCTATTACAACTCATTTTATATAATTTGTCTTAATCTACCCTATCAATTCCCCTAAGAATTTTGTATATGGTGAACAAGTATCCCCTAACAACTGCTATCATCCAGTGACGTAAGGTTTAATTCCTGAAGTCTTTCCTCGCGGATCATACCCCTCAGCTCGGGTGTTAGAATACCTTTGAGCTGTCTCCAGCTTAGTCTTATGCTTGACTAGATATGGACTCTACGCTGGAGCTGCATGTTCCAGTATTGATCTGACGTATGTGGTATACAAGGCTGTAAATGATTCATTACACAAGTTTCAAATGGCAGTTCTTTTGTTGGTCAACCTGGCATATGCCGCTGATGATATACTTTTGATGAGGGCTTCAGGGGACAGGTCTGGCGTGATATCAACCCCGAAGTCTTTCTCTCTACTTGACTCTTCGAGGCTTTCATCTCGCAAATAGTAGCTTGTATCTGGCCTCCTGCTCCCTGCACGTATCTTCATTACTTTACACTCTATTGAATTAAAGTCTAGTAGCCATTTGTTGGACCATTCAACCTTCCTCTCTACCACAACGACCACTCAACCTTCCTCTCTACCACAACGACCACTCAACCTTCCTCTCTACCACAACGACCACTCAACCTTCCTCTCTCTACTTGAGTGTTTGTCCTTCACCGTCCAACTGTCAGTTTTGTATAGTCATTGGTTCTTTATTGCGTTTTCTGTTGTTATTTTTCGCAGCGCAAGCTTCCCATTTCCTGTGTTTCTAAACGATGCGTCGTCGTTTTCTAGTGGTCATGGGTACGTAGTTGTATAGGAGAACGTTAATGACCGTATATATATATTTCTATTATATTATAGAAATATATATTTCTATTACTATTATTATATTTCTATATGTATATATTATATATATTTCTCGCAGTCGTTCAGTGCTGACGCTGGCATCCGTAGCCAAGTGAGATACATTTTTCACTACTGTTTGTGTTTAATTTTGTTATTATTATTAGTTTTAGTATTTAATATTTATAATCATTTTTATAGTAATTATTATTAGAAATCGCTTAAATAAAAGTGAAAATTGCTTGCATTATTTTTTTGGTCCATTTACATTTTTTGTTCATATATTGGAATTATATTAACACCAAGAGATGTAACCCGTTTCTCGATGCCTGTAAACTGAGAGTTTATATTAATACTGGACTCTCCTCAGAACTAAAATATTCATGTTTGTAGTATTTGCTTCGACTTAATAACCCCCCAGATAGGACTCAAGACCTAGGACTGCTATTTGCTAACACTTAGTCTTCAGAAGCAGGCGCAAGCCAAGAGTATACTGGCGTTAGGTAATCTACATGTTTGTAATCTTAGAAAACCCAGAAGAACTTTAAGATCTTAAATGCCATCTAGAGAGAAAGTCAGTACTTCAATTCACCCACGAGAATATCAACAATTCCGACTCACAGTCGGGAATTCCGGGTATAACCGAAATGATTGGGCGTATTTCCTATCGCCTAATGCATCTGTTCACCTAGCAGTAAATAGGTACCCACGTGTTAGCTTTTTGAGGTGGATTGCATCCTAGAAGGGGGGAGGGTAACTCAGCAATTCAACCTATCTTGAGATCTATCTTGAGATGATTTCGGGGCTTTAGTGTCCCTCGGCCCGGTCCTCGACCAGGCCTCCACCCCCAGGAAGCAGCCCGTGACAGCTGACTAACACCCAAGTACCTATTTTACTGCTAGGTAACAGGGGCATAGGGTGAAAGAAACTCTGCCCATTGTTTCTCGCCGGCGCCTGGGATCGAACCCAGGACCACAGGATCACAAGTCCAGTGTGCTGTCCGCTCGGCCGACCGGCTCCCTAGGGGGGGGGACCTAGATATAGGCCCAACATGTATATATAGATTAGCTGCCTGTCCTCCAGATAAAATTAATTATTATATGTTTCCGACCCTCCCATCCGCCTCGCCTCTTCCCCAACGCACTGTGTCTGAGCCCCACGCAGTGTAAGTTGATAATATTGCATTCCTTGCCGGTGAAGCCTCTTGCGCAACCAAATATCAAGATCAACAATGCTTTTCTCCTGTAACAGGGCACCAAGTTTTTTCTTTCTACGATGGCGTTGCAAATTCACACACCTGGCTCAGCTGTTAGTGTGGAAAGAGTCTCGAAAGTGTGTAACTTGGTGAGGTTTGAGAGCTCTCATTAACAGACTGGCACTGTCCCACACACTTAAAGGCCATTTTACTGAGAATATTAAACATTACCAGAGGAGGAATGTATGACCTTTTTCATCTTGTTTCGATGGCACATTGAAGTCAAGCGCCTTCATAACCATTAGATAATGGCTTGCATAATGTGACGTATAAGGACACACTTAATGCAGACATGACTTACATCTTTTTATAATTTTTACTTTTGAAACTTGTGATAATTGTGTTCTGCATTGAAATTCCTATAATTATCTTCATCTGACATTTCACCAGCTATCACTACGTTAAAAAAATGGTAAACTGTTGTTTACATAAAGTCATACAGGAATCTTTAAGCATGTGGTATGATCGTGCACAAATATAGTGATGCAAAATGTGTTTGAGATCATTTATGACATATCTTCCCAGTTTTCATAAAATATTTACGAATTTCTTTGAATTATATGTGAGAAAACGTATATTTGTGGGGAAACACTTCTATCAAAATTTCAGAAGAGCGAGAGACGTTGACAAAATAAGAATTTAACTGTAATGAACTTACGTATATCCCAAGAAATAGATTGAATAGATGTTTTGGTTCTGTACTTGGACATGGATGATTGTGGTAACTCTTGCCCATGTTATCAAATACCTTGCGCTAATACCTTGTGCCTTGGGAGCCGGTCGGCCGAGCGGACAGCACGCGGGACTTGTGATCCTGTGGTCCTGGGTTCGATCCCAGGCGCCGGCGAGAAACAATGGGCAGAGTTTCTTTCACCCTATGCCCCTGTTACCTAGCAGTAAAATAGGTACTTGGGTGTTAGTCAGCTGTCACGGGCTGCTTCCTGGGGGTGGAGGCCTGGTCGAGGACCGGGCCGCGTGGACACTAAAAGCCCCGAAATCATCTCAAGATAACCTCAAGATAACCTCAAGATAACCCTAGCAATAAAACAATATTCGTTTGTCAATGTGGACATGCACACCCATCCCTAGCCTCTATGATCACACACCTCAAGGCTATCAATGTGGACATGCACACCCATCCCTAGCCTCTATGATCACACACCTCAAGGCTATCAATGTGGACATGCACACCCATCCCTAGCCTCTATGATCACACACCTCAAGGCTATCAATGTGGACATGCACACCCATCCCTAGCCTCTATGATCACACACCTCAAGGCTATCAATGTGGACATGCACACCCATCCCTAGCCTCTATGATCACACACCTCAAGGCTATCAATGTGGACATGCACACCCATCCCTAGCCTCTATGATCACACACCTCAAGGCTATCAATGTGGACATGCACACCCATCCCTAGCCTCTATGATCACACACCTCAAGGCTATCAATGTGGACATGCACACCCATCCCTAGCCTCTATGATCACACACCTCAAGGCTATCAATGTGGACCTGCACACCCATCCCTAGCCTCTATGATCACACACCTCAAGGCTATCAATGTGGACCTGCACACCCATCCCTAGCCTCTATGATCACACACCTCAAGGCTATCAATGTGGACCTGCACACCCATCCCTAGCCTCTATGATCACACACCTCAAGGCTATCAATGTGGACCTGCACACCCATCCCTAGCCTCTATGATCACACACCTCAAGGCTATCAATGTGGACATGCACACCCATCCCTAGCCTCTATGATCACACACCTCAAGGCTATCAATGTGGACATGCACACCCATCCCTAGCCTCTATGATCACACACCTCAAGGCTATCAATGTGGACCTGCACACCCATCCCTAGCCTCTATGATCACACACCTCAAGGCTATCAATGTGGACCTGCACACCCATCCCTAGCCTCTATGATCACACACCTCAAGGCTATCAATGTGGACATGCACACCCATCCCTAGCCTCTATGATCACACACCTCAAGGCTATCAATGTGGACATGCACACCCATCCCTAGCCTCTATGATCACACACCTCAAGGCTATCAATGTGGACATGCACACCCATCCCTAGCCTCTATGATCACACACCTCAAGGCTATCAATGTGGACATGCACACCCATCCCTAGCCTCTATGATCACACACCTCAAGGCTATCAATGTGGACATGCACACCCATCCCTAGCCTCTATGATCACACACCTCAAGGCTATCAATGTGGACCTGCACACCCATCCCTAGCCTCTATGATCACACACCTCAAGGCTATCAATGTGGACCTGCACACCCATCCCTAGCCTCTATGATCACACACCTCAAGGCTATCAATGTGGACCTGCACACCCATCCCTAGCCTCTATGATCACACACCTCAAGGCTATCAATGTGGACATGCACACCCATCCCTAGCCTCTATGATCACACACCTCAAGGCTATCAATGTGGACATGCACACCCATCCCTAGCCTCTATGATCACACACCTCAAGGCTATCGTAATAACACTCTTCCTTAATTACTTCATGCAAGTCGGCGTTCAATCCCCGACCGTCTAAGTGGGTTGGGCACCATTCCTTTTCCTCCGTCCCATCCCAAATCCTTATCCTGACCCCTTCCAAGTGCTATATAGTCGAAATAGCTTGGCGCTTTCCCCCCGTGATAGTTCCCTTCATTTGTCCACAATTACTCTCATCATGAACCCTTCCCTGGGTACTGTGATCAAACATCTTTCAGAAGGTATTTTGATCAAACAACTTCACCTTGCTACTGCCATCAGTCAACTTTATATGAAAACTGTGTTCACAGTCGCTTACCTGGCCACGGTGATATTCTCCGCCATTTCTGAGACAATGGCTTCGACTCACTGTTGTATAACGTTATCTTGAGGTTATCTTGAGATGATTTCGGGGCTTTTTAGTGTCCCCCGCGGCCCGGTCCTCGACCAGGCCTCCACCCCCAGGAAGCAGCCCGTGACAGCTGACTAACACCCAGGTACCTATTTTACTGCTAGGTAACAGGGGCATAGGGTGATAGAAACTCTGCCCATTGTTTCTCGCCGGCGCCCGGGATCGAACCCGGGACAACAGGATCACAAGCCCAGTGTGCGGTCCGCTCGGCCGACAAGTGGTCAATTTGATCACACACTTTGTACACACAAGTGTATCCATACACTCATATTAGGCCTCTGTTATCACATTCCACACTGATAACGCATGTCAGATAACCATTCAAGATCTTTATAATAGCATTCTTTTTTCTAAGCTCCTGTGATTGAACACAGGCACGCAGTTATTGTGTTATCAATACTTGGTCATGTTATCAATACACACTATATTTTGCTCATGAGGGAACACAGCGTAGTTAGTGTAATTCCACACCCTCCCTCTGTGTGTGTTATCCTCTGTGATAACATTCTCTCCTGGTCGGTAAAAATCCCATTCCTGTCAAGCCTGTGATCACAGAGTTTGCCCAAGAGACGACAATTACACCGACTTCCAGTACTGATTCTTGCCCTGTGTCCTTGCTCAGACACTGTTCTAGTAACTCTTAAATGACATATACATCTTGGGCTCTGTAATCACAGCCTCCTCCTGGCCTCTGTAATCACAGCCTCCTCCTGGCCTCTGTAATCACAGCCTCCTCCTGGCCTCTGTAATCACAGCCTCCTCCTGGCCTCTGTAATCACAGCCTCCTCCTGGCCTCTGTAATCACAGCCTCCTCCTGGCCTCTGTAATCACAGCCTCCTCGTGGCCTCTGTAATCACAGCCTCCTCCTGGCCTCTGTAATCACAAGTTCTCTCCTCAATGTCCTTATTCCTGGCTTTTATGTTCACTAATCCGTTCTAGGCCATTGACTGTTTTGAAATTGACTGTTTTGAAATTGACTGTTTTGAAATTGACTGTTTTGAAATTGACTGTTTTGAAATTGACTGTTTTGAAATTGACTGTTTTGAAATTGACTGTTTTGAGCATTCACTCCTGTCTAGATATCATATGATTATTAGTAATTCATAGTTATATGTGATCATACCCACTCTTCTAAGGCCATGGTGATAACACACTTTTTAAGACCAAAACGATGAAATATATCTTCCCTTAGTTCTGTGATCTGATGTTATCGTTTGCCTATGTGATCACAGATGTTATACTGTCACACTCTTCTGAGGCTTCAGTGATCATTAACACTTCAGAGGCTTCAGTGATCACAAACCCTTCTGAGGCTTCAGTGATCATTATCCCCTCTGAAGTTTCACAGAGCATAAACCCTTCAGAGGCTTCAGTAATCATTAACCCTTCTGAGGCTTCAGTGATCATAATCACTTCTGAGGCTTCAGTGATCATAAACCCTTCTGAGGCTTCAGTGATCATAAACCCTTCTGAGGCTTCAGTGATCATAAACCCTTCAGAGGCTTCAGTGATCATAAACCCTTTAGAGGCTTCAGTGATCATAAACCCTTCTGTGGCTTCAGTGATCATAAACCCTTCAGAGGCTTCAGTGATCATGAACCCTTCTGAGGCTTCAGTTATCATAAACCCTTCTGAGGTTTCTGTGATCATAATCGTTTCTGAGGCTTCAGTTATCATAAACCCTTCTGAGGCTTCAGTGATCACAAACCCTTCAGAGGCTTCAGTGATCATAAACCCATCTGAGGCTTCAGTGATCACAAACCCTTTTGAGACTTCAGTTATCACAAACCCTTCAGAGGCTTCAGTTATCACAAACCCTTCAGAGGCTTCAGTGATTAAACACACTCTTTGCTCCGCCTTTCCAAACCGATCCTAACCTTGGCGACTGAACTTCGCGTGTCTGAAAAATGCTGAAATGTGTTGTTAAAATAATTCAGACTTTGGTGGGGGTTAACCTACTTTTCTCTTGTGCAAGTGAATGACGAAACGTTCTCAATGGCACATTAGGGGTAGAGTGCTCGGGCTTGCCGACCCGTCTCCACACTATTGAACCAGCAATAGTGTGGTGGTACATAGTGTGGTGGTACCTAGTGTGGTGGTACCTAGTGTGGTGGTACCTAGTGTGTTCTTTCCTTTGCTGGTACCCAGTCCTACGTGGGATATTAATGGTGCTGAGACTGTGACGTTGTTTTGTTAATAATATTATTGTATTATTTTTTTATATTTGTATTCATTTTATTTATTTTTAATTGGTAATATTTATTACCTGTGTCTTGTGGATAGTTATTCGTATTATGTGGATAGTTATTCCTCTTATGTAGCTAGTTATCTCTCTCAAGTGATTAGTTATCCTCGTCATATGGCTAGTTATCCATATCGCATGGCTAGTTATCCCTATTAGTGGCTAGTTATGCCTATCATGTGCCTACTTATCGCTATCATCTGGCTAGGAATTCATATCATGTGGCTAGTTATCCTTATCATGTGGTTAGTTATCCCTATTATATAGCTAGTTATCCCACTCAAATGACCAGTTTTCTCATAATGTAGCTAGTTATCGAATGAATAATTGCGATTGCATCTTGATTTTCTATCAGGAACCTTAAGACATGCAAACCACTTGATTGTTGGCATTAAGGCTGTACAAGAATGTATCAACTCTTGTATACATCTCAAAAAAAAAGTAGAGTAACTCTGCTGCTCTTTTCATCATAGTAAACATTTTCTAATCAATTCCTGAGGACTAGCAATTTAAACATTAATAAGTTGTAATAATTGTAATTCGTGTTATTAGCGTTAATGAAGACTATGAAGTAGGTTGCTTGCTATTTGTTGCTCTTCAGAGGTTATAATTCCACTTTTAACGCACGCGAGAAGATCCGGGTTCGAATCCTGGGCAGTGTGTTATGATCTGGGTGCCAATCGTTAGCTCCTTTCGTCGATAAACGGAAAACATGCAAGATTAAGCTTTAAGATGTGCCAAGGGAGAGCACTTAACCCGGAAGATATAAAAGACATAACTAGAGACTCCAGTATCACTCAGTTTGTGTTGCCTGTATGTTAAACTACCACATTCTTACGACTAGTACAATGGTATAAATAACATGTTGTTCAATGGATTATAAATCTCGTCACATTTATGATGTTTTGAATATTAATTAAGTTGTCATTAGGAGCTCACACCATCCAAGCCTAGTCCTTCAAAGCCCAAATAATTATAAGTTCTAAAATTTCAAAGTCCAAACACTTCAGAGTCTTAATAATTCAAAGACCAAACTCTTCAAAAGTCCTAAAATCTCAAAAAACTACTACTACATTATCCTGAAACCGGTTGCCTGAAGCTCAGCCAGACGTTAATTTGGTTTACAATTATATATATATATATATATATATATATATATATATATATATATATATATATATATATATGATTATATATATATATATATATGATTATATATATATGATTATATATATATATATATATATATATATATATATATATATATATATATATATATATATATATATATAACTGAAAACTCACACCCCAGAAGTGACTCGAACCCATACTCCCACAACTGGTATGTACAGGGACGCCTTAATCCGCTTGACCATCACGACCGGACATAAGGAAGTGATAGCCGAGGCTATTTGAACCACTTCCCCGCCGGCACTCGGATGGTAATCTTGGGCATAGCATTTTATCAAATCACCTCATTCTTTGGGGCACACGTGAGGAACACAAATGCAAACAAGCCTGAATGGTCCCCAGGACTATATACAACTGAAAACTCACACCCCAGAAGTGACTCGAACCCATACTCCCACAACTGGTATGTACAGGGACGCCTTAATCCGCTTGACCATCACGACCGGACATAAGGAAGTGATAGCCGAGGCTATTTGAACCACTTCCCCGCCGGCACTCGGATGGTAATCTTGGGCATAGCATTTTATCAAATCACCTCATTCTTTGGGGCACACGTGAGGAACACAAATGCAAACAAGCCTGAATGGTCCCCAGGACTATATACAACTGAAAACTCACACCCCAGAAGTGACTCGAACCCATACTCCCACAACTGGTATGTACAGGGACGCCTTAATCCGCTTGACCATCACGACCGGACATAAGGAAGTGATAGCCGAGGCTATTTGAACCACTTCCCCGCCGGCACTCGGATGGTAATCTTGGGCATAGCATTTTATCAAATCACCTCATTCTTTGGGGCACACGTGAGGAACACAAATGCAAACAAGCCTGAATGGTCCCCAGGACTATATACAACTGAAAACTCACACCCCAGAAGTGACTCGAACCCATACTCCCACAACTGGTATGTACAGGGACGCCTTAATCCGCTTGACCATCACGACCGGACATAAGGAAGTGATAGCCGAGGCTATTTGAACCACTTCCCCGCCGGCACTCGGATGGTAATCTTGGGCATAGCATTTTATCAAATCACCTCATTCTTTGGGGCACACGTGAGGAACACAAATGCAAACAAGCCTGAATGGTCCCCAGGACTATATACAACTGAAAACTCACACCCCAGAAGTGACTCGAACCCATACTCCCACAACTGGTATGTACAGGGACGCCTTAATCCGCTTGACCATCACGACCGGACATAAGGAAGTGATAGCCGAGGCTATTTGAACCACTTCCCCGCCGGCACTCGGATGGTAATCTTGGGCATAGCATTTTATCAAATCACCTCATTCTTTGGGGCACACGTGAGGAACACAAATGCAAACAAGCCTGAATGGTCCCCAGGACTATATACAACTGAAAACTCACACCCCAGAAGTGACTCGAACCCATACTCCCACAACTGGTATGTACAGGGACGCCTTAATCCGCTTGACCATCACGACCGGACATAAGGAAGTGATAGCCGAGGCTATTTGAACCACTTCCCCGCCGGCACTCGGATGGTAATCTTGGGCATAGCATTTTATCAAATCACCTCATTCTTTGGGGCACACGTGAGGAACACAAATGCAAACAAGCCTGAATGGTCCCCAGGACTATATACAACTGAAAACTCACACCCCAGAAGTGACTCGAACCCATACTCCCACAACTGGTATGTACAGGGACGCCTTAATCCGCTTGACCATCACGACCGGACATAAGGAAGTGATAGCCGAGGCTATTTGAACCACTTCCCCGCCGGCACTCGGATGGTAATCTTGGGCATAGCATTTTATCAAATCACCTCATTCTTTGGGGCACACGTGAGGAACACAAATGCAAACAAGCCTGAATGGTCCCCAGGACTATATACAACTGAAAACTCACACCCCAGAAGTGACTCGAACCCATACTCCCACAACTGGTATGTACAGGGACGCCTTAATCCGCTTGACCATCACGACCGGACATAAGGAAGTGATAGCCGAGGCTATTTGAACCACTTCCCCGCCGGCACTCGGATGGTAATCTTGGGCATAGCATTTTATCAAATCACCTCATTCTTTGGGGCACACGTGAGGAACACAAATGCAAACAAGCCTGAATGGTCCCCAGGACTATATACAACTGAAAACTCACACCCCAGAAGTGACTCGAACCCATACTCCCACAACTGGTATGTACAGGGACGCCTTAATCCGCTTGACCATCACGACCGGACATAAGGAAGTGATAGCCGAGGCTATTTGAACCACTTCCCCGCCGGCACTCGGATGGTAATCTTGGGCATAGCATTTTATCAAATCACCTCATTCTTTGGGGCACACGTGAGGAACACAAATGCAAACAAGCCTGAATGGTCCCCAGGACTATATACAACTGAAAACTCACACCCCAGAAGTGACTCGAACCCATACTCCCACAACTGGTATGTACAGGGACGCCTTAATCCGCTTGACCATCACGACCGGACATAAGGAAGTGATAGCCGAGGCTATTTGAACCACTTCCCCGCCGGCACTCGGATGGTAATCTTGGGCATAGCATTTTATCAAATCACCTCATTCTTTGGGGCACACGTGAGGAACACAAATGCAAACAAGCCTGAATGGTCCCCAGGACTATATACAACTGAAAACTCACACCCCAGAAGTGACTCGAACCCATACTCCCACAACTGGTATGTACAGGGACGCCTTAATCCGCTTGACCATCACGACCGGACATAAGGAAGTGATAGCCGAGGCTATTTGAACCACTTCCCCGCCGGCACTCGGATGGTAATCTTGGGCATAGCATTTTATCAAATCACCTCATTCTTTGGGGCACACGTGAGGAACACAAATGCAAACAAGCCTGAATGGTCCCCAGGACTATATACAACTGAAAACTCACACCCCAGAAGTGACTCGAACCCATACTCCCACAACTGGTATGTACAGGGACGCCTTAATCCGCTTGACCATCACGACCGGACATAAGGAAGTGATAGCCGAGGCTATTTGAACCACTTCCCCGCCGGCACTCGGATGGTAATCTTGGGCATAGCATTTTATCAAATCACCTCATTCTTTGGGGCACACGTGAGGAACACAAATGCAAACAAGCCAGAATGGTCCCCAGGACTATATACAACTGAAAACTCACACCCCAGAAGTGACTCGAACCCATACTCCCACAACTGGTATGTACAGGGACGCCTTAATCCGCTTGACCATCACGACCGGACATAAGGAAGTGATAGCCGAGGCTATTTGAACCACTTCCCCGCCGGCACTCGGATGGTAATCTTGGGCATAGCATTTTATCAAATCACCTCATTCTTTGGGGCACACGTGAGGAACACAAATGCAAACAAGCCTGAATGGTCCCCAGGACTATATACAACTGAAAACTCATACAACATAGCATGATAAAATGCTATGCCCAAGATTACCATCCGAGTGCCGGCGGGGAAGTGGTTCAAATAGCCTCGGCTATCACTTCCTTATGTCCGGTCGTGATGGTCAAGCGGATTAAGGCGTCCCTGTACATACCAGTTGTGGGAGTATGGGTTCGAGTCACTTCTGGGGTGTGAGTTTTCAGTTGTATATAGTCCTGGGGACCATTCAGGCTTGTTTGCATTTGTGTTCCTCACGTGTGCCCCAAAGAATGAGGTGATTTGATAAAATGCTATGCCCAAGATTACCATCCGAGTGCCGGCGGGGAAGTGGTTCAAATAGCCTCGGCTATCACTTCCTTATGTCCGGTCGTGATGGTCAAGCGGATTAAGGCGTCCCTGTACATACCAGTTGTGGGAGTATGGGTTCGAGTCACTTCTGGGGTGTGAGTTTTCAGTTGTATATAGTCCTGGGGACCATTCAGGCTTGTTTGCATTTGTGTTCCTCACGTGTGCCCCAAAGAATGAGGTGATTTGATAAAATGCTATGCCCAAGATTACCATCCGAGTGCCGGCGGGGAAGTGGTTCAAATAGCCTCGGCTATCACTTCCTTATGTCCGGTCGTGATGGTCAAGCGGATTAAGGCGTCCCTGTACATACCAGTTGTGGGAGTATGGGTTCGAGTCACTTCTGGGGTGTGAGTTTTCAGTTGTATATAGTCCTGGGGACCATTCAGGCTTGTTTGCATTTGTGTTCCTCACGTGTGCCCCAAAGAATGAGGTGATTTGATAAAATGCTATGCCCAAGATTACCATCCGAGTGCCGGCGGGGAAGTGGTTCAAATAGCCTCGGCTATCACTTCCTTATGTCCGGTCGTGATGGTCAAGCGGATTAAGGCGTCCCTGTACATACCAGTTGTGGGAGTATGGGTTCGAGTCACTTCTGGGGTGTGAGTTTTCAGTTGTATATAGTCCTGGGGACCATTCAGGCTTGTTTGCATTTGTGTTCCTCACGTGTGCCCCAAAGAATGAGGTGATTTGATAAAATGCTATGCCCAAGATTACCATCCGAGTGCCGGCGGGGAAGTGGTTCAAATAGCCTCGGCTATCACTTCCTTATGTCCGGTCGTGATGGTCAAGCGGATTAAGGCGTCCCTGTACATACCAGTTGTGGGAGTATGGGTTCGAGTCACTTCTGGGGTGTGAGTTTTCAGTTGTATATAGTCCTGGGGACCATTCAGGCTTGTTTGCATTTGTGTTCCTCACGTGTGCCCCAAAGAATGAGGTGATTTGATAAAATGCTATGCCCAAGATTACCATCCGAGTGCCGGCGGGGAAGTGGTTCAAATAGCCTCGGCTATCACTTCCTTATGTCCGGTCGTGATGGTCAAGCGGATTAAGGCGTCCCTGTACATACCAGTTGTGGGAGTATGGGTTCGAGTCACTTCTGGGGTGTGAGTTTTCAGTTGTATATAGTCCTGGGGACCATTCAGGCTTGTTTGCATATATATATATATATATATATATATATATATATATATATATATATATTCATTAAACGTTCCAAAAATTTTTATTCTGCCAAAGTTAATAATTCACTGTGCTTGTGCTCTCTAAAAACAGCTTTATGAACAATAATATCAAAATACTCAACATATTAATTACATTTAGGGTATGAAGTTATATATACAGATAATTTTATTTCTTATGATCCTAATTCAGTTGTTAACGTGTACGACATTGCAGAGAGTTGTTATATATATACTGTATGACCTCTGTTATGAATAAGGCTGTGGAAGCCTCCGTTGCTTTGATGAGAAAATATATCTTCAAATTCTGATGAGAGAGCGTCTGTATATCTCCCCGAGGCGTCAGCACCTGTAGGGTGAACGCCCGTTGAGGCGTGACTGAAGGAGCCGGCCAGACGCTTCACAGGACCTGAGCCTCTCCCTCCGTAAGTCACTCTGGGCTTCCCTAGGAAGAAGCGGCTGACGCTAGTGGCGACTCCTATCCCGTGGGCGCCACTGTGGACGATGACTCCCTGCCCACCAACTCCGGTAAAGACTGTTCGGTGTCTTGTTTCTAAAGCGTCTTTGTGCCTTCCAGCGAAGAAATCTCCGTGCTCTCCAACTCCTAAGTGTCCGACTCCAAATCCTTCATCCAAGAAGCGTCTTTGACCACCTCCAAATACTCCTACATTAGTGCTCCTGACTCTTCCTCTAGTGAAGTCATCTCGCACTCTACAGCAAGATTGACTCCTTGGAGTGACATATTCTCCTCTAACTGCCCTATGACCGCCCCTAAATATTGTCCCTCTGTCGTGAATCTCATTAAGAAAGTCTCCTCTCTTGTAATCCCCACGAAGAAGAGTCCCTTCGTCTTTAACCCCCCGAAGACGATCTCGTTCATCATGTACTCCACTTGGTAAGTTCCCTTTTGTGTGTAGAGCTCCTCTCAAACTGCTAAATATCTCAACGTCACCTCTAAAGAGCTCTGGGATTCCGACAGTATCGCCGCGCCAGGCCAACACCAGCACCACCAACACCACACACGTCAAACTCTGCAAAAGAAGAAGCTTCATGTATTGTGAACATCGTAATATATGTAAGTGCCTACAGAGGCAGTCTACATTTCTTGCTTTGATTATTCTTATTTCTTTATAAACCATTGAGAGTTTACCTTAACGAAATTCTTTATTTCTTATTGGGATTGTTTGTTCAGTGTTATAAGGTTCGTTCTTTTTTTCATTCGTGTTTACATGGTTTTGATTTGTTTAAACTTTATATCCAATATTTACCAAATATTTTATTATTTTTGTGTATGTTTTTTTTTTCACGCACATCTAATGAACATATTTGTCAAAAGCGACGTGAATTTTGAAATAAATCTTCTATATAAGAATCGATTTTTTGATTGTTTGTTGTTAGAGGTCAAAGGGAAGGGCAGGTGTGTGGCCAGGTGGACTGCAAAGATCCCAGGTATAACGACGGTCGTCATGTATGGACCAGACACACACCAGCAGGGCCACATGTGGAGTCTTGCAAACATTAAAATTTTCCATCTTGCCTGACCACCTGTGATATAACAATTCTTTACGGATTTCTTACCCCAACTTAACCCCTTCAGGAAGATGGAGAAAAACGGTGCAAGTTCCCGCCAAACACACACCGAAACTACGACGTTGCTACAACGTTCGAACAAGTTTTAACACTTCCTAACCAGTTATAACAACCAATATAGCAAGTTGTAACAACGATCTAATATGTCATACACACGTTAATCCAAGCTGTAACAACTTTATTACAAGTTGTAACAAGCGGAAAATAGAGACAGTTACGGTTTGTGTTTCCAGGGTTGTTCTTACCATAGCAAGGCTTCGCGTGAGACTTGTGTCTGTTCCACCTCACACTGCTTTATATATACTAAAGTTCTCTGCAAGGTTCACGTACCATTATGAGTTGAGTGTCACGGCCCTTGACCTCTGGTGATGATCGACATCACTGCGACGTTTCTCACACCTCACGAATTGTGCTTGGAGTTGATCATACATACATGCTAGATCATACATGCTTGAATGATACATACGAGATCATAATTTCTGAACTGCTCAGGTAAGAGAAAATATACGAGCCTAAATAATGGAAAAGTAAGTCACAAGGGCATATATTCTACAGTTCTAATGGGGGATGGGATCCACAGTTAGGTTGAAAGTGATCGAAGAATTCAAAAATAATACACTCTCACACGTACACACACACACACACACACACACACACACACACACACACACACACACACACACACACACACACACACACACACACACACACACACACACACACACACACACACACACACACACACACGTACCTTGTACCTTGTCCCGTACCTTGTCCGTACCACAAGACGAAGCTGGAAAAAGTCCAAAGGTATGCTACTAGACTAGTCCCAGAACTAAGAGGCATGAGTTACGAGGAAAGGCTGCGGGAAATGCACCTTACGACACTGGCAGACAGAAGAGTAAGGGGGGACATGATCACAACCTACAAAATCCTCAGGGGAATCGACCGGGTAAACAAGGATGAACTATTCAACACTGGTGGGACGCGAACAAGGGGACATAGGTGGAAGCTGAGTACCCAAATGAGCCACAGAGACGTTAGAAAGAACTTTTTCAGTGTCAGAGTAGTTAGTAAATGGAATGCACTAGGAAGTGATGTGGTGGAGGCTGACTCCATACACAGTTTCAAATGTAGATATGATAGAGCCCAGTAGGCTCAGGAATCTGTACACCAGTTGATTGACAGTTGAGAGGCGGGACCAAAGAGCCAAAGCTCAACCCCCGCAAGCACAATTAGGTAAGTACAATTAGGTGAGTACACACACACACACAATACGAGGAAAGGCTAAAGGAGCTGAACCTCACATCCCTCGAAAACAGAAGAGTAAGGGGAGACATGATAACCACCTACAAAATTCTCAGGGGAATTGACAGGGTGGACAAAGACAAACTCTTCAGCACGGGTGGGACACGAACAAGGGGACACAGGTGGAAACTTAGTACCTAGATGAGCCACAGAGACGTTAGAAAGAATTTTTTCAGTGTCAGAGTAGTTAATAAATGGAATGCACTAGGAAGTGATGTGGTAGAGGCTGACTCCATACACAGTTTCAAATGTAGATATGATAGAGCCCAGTAGGCTCAGGAATCTGTACACCAGTTGATTGACAGTTGAGAGGCGGGACCAATGAGCCAAAGCTCAACCCCCGCAAGCACAATTAGGTGAGTACAATTAGGTGAGTACACACACACACCTAACCTGCATATCGCCAGTGTTCCTAACCTGCATACCATGCAAGCTGATGGAGAAGATTGTGCGAAGAAAGCTAGTGGAACATCTGGAGCAAAAGAACTTTGTAACACAGCATCAACATGGATTCAGGGATGGCAGGTCCTGCCTCACAGGGTTACTTGAATTCTACGACCAGGCAACAAAAATCAGGCAAGAAAGGGAAGGGTGGGCAGACAGCATATTTTTGGATTGTCAGAAAGCCTTCGATACAGTGCCACACAAGAGGCTAGAAAAAGCTGGAGATGCAGGCTACAGTGAAAGGGAACGTACTCCATTGGATAAAGTACCTAAGCAACAGGAGACAACGAGTCTGTGTGAGGGGTGAGGTCTCAGATTGGCGAGACGTTACAAGTGGAGTCCCGCAGGGGTCAGTCCTTGGACCTATACTGTTTCTGATATATGTAAATGATCTCCCAGAGGGTATAGACTCGTTTCTCTCAATGTTTGCTGATGCAAAAATTATGAGAAGGATTGAAGCAGAGGATGATAGTAGGAGGCTACAAGATGACCTAGACAGACTGAGTGAATGGCTGTTGAAATTCAACCCGAGTAAATGCAAAGTAATGAAACTAGGCGGTGGAAACAGGAGGCCAGATACAGGATACAGAATGGGAAATGAAGTACTTCATGAAACGGACAGAGAGAAAGATTTAGGAGTTGATATCACACCAAACCTGTCTCCTGAAGCCCACATAAAAAGAATAACGTGTGCGGCATATGCGAGATTGGCTAACATCAGAACGGCGTTCAGGAACCTGTATAAGGAATCATTCAGAATCCTGTATACCACATACGTAAGACCAATCCTGGAGTATGCGGCCCCAACATGGAGCCCGTACCTTGTCAAGCACAAGACGAAGCTGGAAAAAGTTCAGAGGTATGCCACTAGACTAGTCCCAGAACTAAAAGGCATGAGTTACGAGGAAAGGCCTCGGGAAATGCACCTCACGACACTGGAAGACAGAAGAGTAAGGGGAGACATGATCACTACCTACAAAATTCTCAGAGGAATTGACAGGGTAGATAAAAATAAACTATTTAACACAGGTGGTACGCGAACAAGGAGACACAGGTGGAAACTGAGTACCCAAATGAGCCACAGGGATGCTAGAAAGAACTTTTTCAGTGTCAGAGTAGTTAACAAGTGGAATACATTAGGCAGTGATGTAATGGAGATACACAGTTTCAAATGTAGATATGATAGAGCCCAGTAGGCTCAGGAATCTGTACACTAGTTGATTGACAGTTGAGAGGCGGGACCAAAGAGCCAGAACTCAACCCCCGCAAGCAGAACTAGGTGAGTATACACACACACACACACACACACACACACACACACACACACACACACACACACACACACACACACACACACACACACACACACACACACACACACACACATACACACACACACACACACACACACACACACCCACACTGAATTGCTGTGTGATTTACTGTGATGTGATCTACAGATTTACTGTGTGGTAAATCGTGCCTCACAGGTTTAATAGAATTCTATGACCAAGCAATACAAATTAGGCCAGAAAGAGAAAGGTGGACAGACTGCATTTTCTTGGACTGTCAGAAAGTCTTTGAGACAGTACCTCACTAAAGGCTGTTACAAAATTTGGAGCAACGGGCAGGAGTAAAGGTAAGGTGCTCCATTGAATAAGGGAATATCTAAGCAATAGGAAACAGCGAGTAACTGTTAGGGGGGAGACATCAGAGTGGCGAGATGTCACCAGCGGAGTCCCAAAGCTCTCTGTACTTGAACCCATCCTGTTTCTAATATATGTAAACGATCTTCCAGAGGGTATAGACTTATTCCCATCAATGTTTGCTGATGATGCAAAATTTTGAGTAGAATCAAGACAGATGAAGACATACTACAGGACGCCCTGGACAAACTGGAGGAATGGTCTAGAATATGGCTACTAAAGCTCAACTCAGGAATGTGTAAAGTAATTAAATTAGGCGAAAGGAGCAGAAGGCTGAACACATGGTACCATCTGGGAAGTGAAATCCTGCAAGAGTCAAATAGAGAGAAAGATCTGAGGGTTGATATCACATTGACCCTGTCCTCAGAGGCCTACATCAAAAGGACATCATCAGCGGCATATGCTAGACTGGCTAACATAAGAACGGCCTTTAGAAACGTGTGTAAGAAATCATTCAGGACCTTGTATAACACTTATGTCAGACCAATCCTGGAATATGCAGCTCCGGCCTGGAGACCATGCCTAGTTAAACACAAGACAAAGTTAGAGAAGATTCAGTGTTATGCCACAAGACTCGTACCGGAACTGAGAGGTATGAGCTACGAGGAAAGGCTAAGGGAGCTGAACCTCACGTCTATGGAAAACAGAAGAGTAAGAGGAGACATGATAACCACCTACAAAATTCTCAAGGGAATTGACAGGGTGGACAATGACAAATTCTTTAGCTCGGGCGGAACACGAACAAGGGAACACAAGTGGGAACTTAGTACCCAAATGAGCCACAGAGTCAGTATGAAGAATTTTTTCAGTATCAGAGAAGTTAAAGAAAAGGAATGCATTAGGCAGTGATGTGGTGGAGGCTGACTCCATACACAGTTACAAATGTAAGACATAACAGAGCCCAATAGGTTCAGGAACCTGTACACCAGTTGATTGACGGTTGAGAGGCGGGACCAAAGAGCCAAAGCTCAACCCCCGCAAGCACAAGTAGGTGAGTACCACCCCGCCACACCTGCGAGTACACACCACCCATCCACACCTGTGTGTACACACCACCCAGCCACACCTTCGTGTACACACCACCCCGCCACACCTGCGAGTACACACCACCCATCCACACCTGTGTGTACACACCACCCAGCCACACCTCCGTGTACACACCACCCCTCCACACCTGCGGAAGAGTCCGGTTACTTCAACCTGGACATGTCTTTGTAGTCCAACCAGACCTGTTTAGCGTCGCTTTGAGCGTTAAGAACAATTATATCGTGATTTTCATACTTTCAGCCTGATACTTGGTACCCTGATATCCATGCAGGTACGTGAATACCCCACAGATAGCTGATATGTGCAGAATCCTGATACCTTTACAGGTACGGGGGTACCCACGTAGGTACCTGATACTCATGCTAATGCCTAATACTCATACTGATACCTGATACTCATAAATATCACCTGATATCCTTGTAGGGAAAGAATACCCATTCATGTACCTGACACATATGAAGGAATATCATATACGTATTCAGGTACCTGATACGCACCTAGATACCTGGTACCCCATGCAGTAGGGGACCTGTAGTCGCTAGGTTGTGTTCATACCAAAGATGCTCACTTCATATACGGATGCCCACTCCAAATGTATGCTCATCTCACAGGCATACATGCCCACTTGACAGGTATGCCTATTTAATAGGTTGCCACTTCACAGCCGTGCCCAGTTCACAGTTATTAGCACTTCATAAACGTGCCCATTCAAAGATATGTCCTCTTCTCGAGCATACTCATTTTAGAGAAATGCCCCTCTTCTCAAGCATGGCAACATCATAGGCATACCTTCTTCGCAGGAATGCCCTCTTCCGAGGAAGGCCTACTTTATAGGTATCTCACTTCAAAGGTATGGCCATTTCAAAGGCATGCCCACTTCAAAGGTATGCCCATTTCAAAGGCGTACCCACTTCAAAGGTATGTCCACTTCAAAGGCGTACCCACTTCAAAGGTATGCCCATTTCAAAGGCATGTCCACTTCAAAGGCGTACCCACTTCAAAAGCATGCCCACTTCAAGGGCATGCTCACTTCAAAGGCATGCCCACTTCAAAAGCATGCCCACTTCGAAGGCATGCCCACTTCAAAAGCATGCCCACTTCGAAGGCATGCCCACTTCAAAGGCATGCCCACTTCAAAGGCATGCCCACTTCAAAGGCATGCCCACTTCAAAGGTATGCCCACTTCAAAGGCATGCCCACTTCAAAAGCATGCCCACTACAAAGGCATGCCCACTACAAAGGCATGCCCACTACAAAGGCATGCCCACTTCAAAGGCATGCCCACTTCAAAGGCATGCCCACTACAAAGGCATGCCCACTACAAAGGCATGCCCACTACAAAGGCATGCCCACTTCAAAGGCTTACCCACTTCAAAGGCATACCCACTTCAAAGGCATGCCCACTTCAAAGGCGTACCCACTTCAAAGGCATACCCACTTCAAAGGCTTGCCCACTTCAAAGGCTTACCCACTTCAAAGGCATGCCCACTTTAAAGGCATGCCCACTTCAAAGGCATGCCACTTCAATAGTATGCCCACTTCAAAGGCATGCCCACTTCAAAGGCATGCCCACTTCAAAGGCATGCGCATGCCCACTTCAATTGCATGTCCTCTTCAAAGGCATGCCCTCTTCGAAGGCATGCCCACTTCAAAGGCCTACCCACTTCAAAGGCATGCCCACTTCAAAGGCATGCCCTCTTCGAAGGCATGCCCACTTCAAAGGCATGCCCACTTCAAAGGCTTACCCACTTCAAAGGCATGCCCACTTCAAAGACTTACCCACTTCGAAAGCTTACCCACTTCAAAGGCATGCCCACTTCAAAGGCATGCCCACTTCAAAGGCATGCCCACTTCAAAGGCATGCCCACTTCAAAGGCATGCCCACTTCAAAGGCATACCCACTACAAAGCCATGCCCACTTCAAATACCTCTGTAAGCTGGATAACGATGAACCAGTTGAACTTTCCACATACTGAATTATTCTCGGGAGTTATACTCGGGGACCTGGACGGTACAGTCTGTCCTTTGATGCCTTCCAAGTGATGTATGGAGAGATGAGCTCCGGGTATTCGCCTGATAATTGACTTATACCTGGTAGGTGAGGGACGTGGGTACGCCTTTGGGGCGTCTTTCAGCTGCGTCCGTCCTCAGGTGTGTCCGTCCACAGGTGTGTCGATTCACAAGTGTATCCCGGGGCCTCGTAGCCTGGTGGATAGCGCGCAGGACTACTAATTCTGTGGCGCGGGTTCGATTCCCGCACGAGGCAGAAACAAATGGGCAAAGTTTCTTTCACCCTGAATGCCCCTGTTACCTAGCAGTAAATAGGAACCTGGGTGTTAGTCAGCTGTCACGGGCTGCTTCCTGGGGGTGGAGGCCTGGTCGAGGACCGGGCCGCGGGGACACTAAAGCCCCGAAATCATCTCAAGATAACCTCAAGATAAGATTCACAGGTGTGTCCATCCACAGGTGTGTCCATCCACAGGTGTGTCCATCCACACGTGTGTCCCTTCACAGTGTGTGTCCATCCACAGGTGTGTCCATTCACAGGCGTTTCCATTCACAGGTGTGTTCATTCACAGGTGTGTCCATCCACAGGTGTGTCCATCCACAGATGTGTCCCTTCACAGGTGTGTCCATCCACAGATGTGTCCCTTCACAGGTGTGTCCATCCACAGGTGTGTCCATCCACAGGTGTGTCCATCCACAGGTGTGTCCATTCACAGGTGTGTCCATCCACAGGTGTGTCCATCCACAGGTGTGTCCATCCACAGGTGTGTCCATTCACAGGTGTGTCCATCCACAGGTGTGTCCATCCACAGGTGTGTCCATCCACAGGTGTGTCCATCCACAGGTGTGTCCATCCACAGGTGTGTCCATTCACAGGTGTGTCCATCCACAGGTGTGTCCCTTCACAGGTGTGTCCCTTTCCGAATGTTCCTCGCCTCAGGTTCCGTTTCACCTGCATCCCCCCCCCCCCACAACACAATATGGGGAATGAATTACTCGCTAGTTAATGAAGCGTGACAGCATTAGCCGGCGCTTAAACCAAGAAAAAAAACAAGGAAGCAATAATACCGAGCCGAACATCAACTTTTTTCTTTATCTGGACAGCAAGAACGGGCTCTAAACTGGTGGCCTGGGATAGAGGATGGGTTGTGGGTCGGGGGTGTTGGGCTAGAGCGGTGCTGGTTAGGTTAGGTTCAACTGGGGAACTTACCAATCCGTGTTTACTGGAAAGCGAGGTTCAGCTCTCGGTAATGGAGGCAGGATTTATGGTCTGCGGTGGGTGATAGGGTTTACGTATGGCTGAGGTTGTGGCTTGGATTATAGTCTGTATTGGGAGCTGGAACTATTGGCCGACGTGAGACGGGAGGTGGGTGAGACTGGATGAGAATTAAGCATGAGGGGGTAGTGGGGCAGTGCAACTTGGGTGTATCGTCTAGGAAAGGTCTAGGAGAGGAGCAGCATCCGGGAGATGTGAGTCCGGCTAGACGATCTCATTTGACCCGGATGCTGCAGTACTTCCTTATTCTTTTGCATAAATAACAGGTCTATAACTCTTTAACCTGGACTTCTATCTTATCTCCATTTAAGCAAAATTATGAAAAAAATAGTATCGAGAAACGATTATATTTTCTCAATATCTCTAATACTGAGAAATTAAGCATTCATTCGTTTACATGTTAATGTAGTGATACGTAAGAATTAACATTATTATAAACTGTTAATATGCTTTATATATACGAACGTCATCACAATGTATTAAGAGCAATTGCTGGAATATGAACTCGTTTCACTATGTTGCAGTAAATGATGACCACTGGCCATAAGTGGTCGTCCAGTGGTCGTTTAGTGGACATACAGAGGTCGTTCAGTGCTAGTAAAATGGTCGTTCAGAGTGTTCGTGCATTGGATGTTCAGTGCTCGTATGATAGTCGTACAGTGGTTGTTTAGTACCAAGACAGGGGTCATACAGTGGTCGTTCAGTAGACGTATAGTAGTATCTTACGTTGGTCGTTCAGTAACCCTGCTCTGGTCGTTCAGTAACCCTGCTCTGGTCGTTCAGTAACCCTGCTCTGGTCGTTCAATAACCATACAGTTGTCGCTCAGTAACCGCAGAGTGGTCGTTCAGTGCTCGTGCAGTGCTCAGAGACGGAATAATCCGGCGAGTCAGTTTGACCCACAAACTGCGACATTCTCAGAGTTAAAAAAAAACTCAGAAAAGCTTACATATTCAACCAATTTCCAGTCACCTTAAGTGTCCGCCTCGACACGACGCCACGACTCCTTGACGGTGCTCCTCCTCGAAAATAAGTAGTCCCTATTTAACGGATCGGAGGTGCTCAGGTATGTCTTACTGGAGGAGCTTCTCAGGACTGACTGAGAGAGTTAGTCCTGAGCTGATAGAGTCTGACAATCATCCCCTTTGTTTACTAAACATCACAAATGTTCCACAAGCTATAATAACAAGAGGGCTGAGAGGAACAACATTACCCGGTCCATTACCCGCTTGCGGAAGTCATAGGTTAAAGGTGGAGCATGTTGCATGCCACGAAGCCTCCGGTTGCAATGCTTGGTCACCTGCCACGGGTCGGGCAGGTACTCTTAACTCGCAACAAACAGGTTTGCAACGAAAGTATAACAGTTTTCCGCGGTAGAGTGAAAGTGGGATGAGATAGGCGGTTAGCGTTCAGTGGAGATAATCGTTGTTAGCCTTGATGGTGAGCGGTGATCACAGGGATTAATCCTATTGATAGGGTCATCGCTGATTAATAGCAGAGTTATTCAATTTTTATTCCTATGATTAAGAGTCAGTAGTGCCTGGGATAGACTGTCTCTCCGCATCCCTATTTCAATCCACTTATCCCACCTTACCCTTGACCCCTTGACCCCCCCTCCCCATTCATCTTTCGTTATCCCATTTTCTCCTACTCTCTCTTCCCTTTCCCCTCTCCTACCTCCTCCTCCTCCTCCTTTCTTTTTTAATTAACACATTTAGGTACATCTTCATTTATGCAGCTTCGCTAAACTATATAGAAGGAAGTTCAGTGTGTCATAAAGCAAACTACGTGATGCTAAAATCCACATCACACAGATTGGTTAGTCATAAAAAAGGCATGTTATAAGTAGTCTGCAGTGGCAAACTCTGGGTGCATTATGAGGATATCTTCAAGAACACAAGAGTAAATAAGGGAATTGCAAAGCTCCAGGTACCTCATGCCAACGAGTCTTAATGGTCTGATAACTGGACATTCGGTGATGTAGTGAGGGAGATCATGCCGTAGTTCCTGCTCACAGAGTTTGCACCTGGAGTGTTCAGGATTGGGAGATCCGTCACCTGTAGCCACCTGCCACAGGTAACGGTAACCCAACCTGATCCTGGCAACGACTGTGTCGCACAGTCTGGTCCACGTTTTGTGCTGCCCATAAAAATAGGTTTCGGATCTGAACAAATTATAGCTTTTTATACTGGTGCTTTCAGGCCGTTGGGAGTCAGTAATTTTTCTCCTATCAGACCAGAGTGTTTGGATCAATATAGTTTTGACAGCAGAGATGGGGATAATTAGATCTAATCCAACTTTATCTTTGTTACATGGTAATTTGGCTGCAATATCTGTGCCTTGATGATGGGTTATATGATTGTGTGATGGTATCCATACAAAGGAGTTTCGAAACCCTTTGCTCTGTGCAGCGATTAGGTCATTTATAATTGGTAGTATGAGGTTCTTGCAGTCGATCTTCCAGGAGAAGTTTTCGATTCCTTGAAGAGCAGACTTTGAATCACAAAATATTATTCCTCCTCCAATGTTCTTTAATGTACTGGTAGCTAGTTGTAATGCTGCTAGTTCTGCTTGTGTGTGGATCAGCCAGTTGTTCTTGACACACACACACACACACACACACACACACACACACACACACACACACACACACACACACACACACACACACACACACACACACACACACACACACACACACACACACACACACACACACACACACACATACACACGTTCACACACGCCCACACACACGCACGCTCACGCTAGCTAGTTAGTAGTTAGTAACAGTTAATTGATTGACAGTTGAGAGGCAGGCCGAAAGAGCAGAGCTCAACCCCGCAAGCACAACTAGATGAATACAACTAGGTGAATACACACACTGACACAGTTATAACTGCCAACTAATTTAAAAAACTAGTGAAAAGATTCACTTTACTGAACGAAAATATGTGAGTTTAAGAGCTGATGGTCGCCCCTGTATCAACAACTAGGTGAATACAAACTGGTGAGTACACACACTCATGAATAATTGATAACATATCACCAGTAAAACTAAAGCTGATATTAACTATGAACGAGTCAACGTGAAGAATGAACAGTTAATGAGAACGGACATTTACTCATCTGGTGAAAGTAGGAATGCCCATTTCTCTCAATCATATTCAGAGAGAATATGTTGAAGTGAATGGTTAGCATACAGTATAGCAAACTGAAGAATTGAGAGCGTTTTATATCAAAGAATAACATGGAAAGAAGTACCCAGAAGGAAGACCACAGAGGACATAATGAACTACCTTTAGCAGAAAGAGTTAGAGGCAATTAACACGTTTATCCCAGCCCACGGATAGACTAATTCATGGCATTGGAGTAACCGCTCCAATGCTCCAATTCCGCTCGGAGCCGGTTGGCCGAGCGGACAGCACACTGTACTTGTGATCCTGTGGTCCTGGGTTCGATCCCGGGCGCCGGCGAGAAACAATGGGCAGAGTTTCTTTCATCCTATGCCCCTGTTACCTAGCAGTAAAATAGGTACCTGGGTGTTAGTCAGCTGTCACGGGCTGCTTCCTGGGGGTGGAGGCCTGGTCAAGGACCGGGCCGCGGGGACACTAAAGCCCCGAAATCATCTCAAGATAATCTCAAGATAACCTGATGACCAAACTGCACATCAGGAAATGAACAAACGACGACGTTTCGGTCCGTCCTGGACCATTCTCAAGTCGATGGACTTGAGAATGGTCCAGGACGGACCGAAACGTCGTCGTCCCTTCACCTTCTAGTGTGTGGTCTGGTCAACTTCATCTTCTGAAGTGTGGCTTTAGTCTTCATACCTTCAACCTCGTTATTGTGATAATAGTATCCTTGATTATCTCGATTTGTAACACATCGCTGCAAGCAGGAGAATTACCAGAATCTTGAAAGACAGATCATTATTTTATGCAGATATTCACAAAAGGAAACTAAAAGAAGGTACTAAACTACTTGCCGGTGCATCAAGTTGCATACTATGCAGAGTGAGGCATAAGACTGGAAGGAAGAGGTTAGTAAGGCCTCTATAATTCATCCCCAGCATCATTTCAGAAATAGAAAAATCTTGCCTCATATACCTAGTCAGAGGAGACAAAGAAAGACGCCCAGACAGCATATTTGTCGGCTGTCGGAAAACTTTCGACACATGAGACTCGTGCACAAGCTGGATAAAGAGGCAAGTGTGACTGAGAAGGTGAATTTGTGGATACGGGATTACCTAAACAACAGAACACCGAGTCACCGTGAAAGGAGTAATATGAGTGGTGAGATGTTACCACCGGAGTCCGACTAGGGTCACTGCTAAGACCTTTCTCATATGCCACGGATGACAAGTCTTAGTGCAGAGGTGTTTGGAAAATTCTAGTCCATAGGATTTTCTAGAGGAATAGACTCCATTCTTATGCTGCTTGTTAATGACGCAAAAAATAAGGATTAATATGGCAGATAACTGCAGTAAATTACCGGATGATATGAATGAGCCGAAGGAATGATATCTTGAGAGGTTATCTTGAGATGATATCGGGGTTTTTAGTGTCCCCGCGGCCCGGTCCTCGACCAGGCCTCCACCCCCAGGAAGCAACCCGTGACAGCTGACTAACACCCAGGTACCTATTTTACTGCTAGGTAACAGGGGCATAGGGTGAAAGAAACTCTGCCCATTGTTTCTCGCCGGCGCCTGGGATCGAACCCAGGACCACAGTATCACAAGTCCAGCGTGCTGTCCGCTCGACCGACCAGCTCCCCCCATGATCAATGAATGTGTATTAGAGCTTAACTCCGGCAAGTCAATGTTATGAAGCTTGATGCTGATAACAGGAGGACGGAACTTACCAATCCGTGTTTACTGGAAAGCGAGGTTCAGCTCTCGGTAATGGAGGCTGGATTTATGGTCTGCGGTGGGTGATAGGGTTTACGTATGGCTGAGGTTGTGGCTTGGATTATAGTCTGTATTGGGAGCTGGAACTATTGGCCGACGTGAGACGGGAGGTGGGTGAGACTGGATGAGAATTAAGCATGAGGGGGTAGTGGGGCAGTGCAACTTGGGTGTTTCGTCTAGGAAAGGTCTAGGAGAGGAGCAGCATCCGGGAGATGTGAGTCCGGCTAGACGATCTCATTTGACCCGGATGCTGCAGTACTTCCTTATTCTACTGCATAAATAACTGGTCTATAACTCTTTAACCTGGACTTCTATCTTATCTCCATTTAAGCAAAATTATGAAAAAATAGTATCGAGAAACGATTATATTTTCTCAATATCTCTAATACTGAGAAATTAAGCATTCATTCGTTTACATGTTAATGTAGTGATACGTAAGAATTAACATTATTATATACTGTTAATATGCTTTATATATACGAACGTCATCACAATGTATTAAGAGCAATTGCTGGAATATGAACTCGTTTCACTATGTTGCAGTAAATGATGACCACTGGCCATAAGTGGTCGTCCAGTGGTCGTTTAGTGGACATACAGAGGTCGTTCAGTGCTAGTAAAATGGTCGTTCAGAGTGTTCGTGCATTGGATGTTCAGTGCTCGTATGATAGTCGTACAGTGGTTGTTTAGTACCAAGACAGGGGTCATACAGTGGTCGTTCAGTAGACGTATAGTAGTATCTTACGTTGGTCGTTCAGTAACCCTGCTCTGGTCGTTCAGTAACCCTGCTCTGGTCGTTCAATAACCATACAGTTGTCGCTCAGTAACCGCAGAGTGGTCGTTCAGTGCTCGTGCAGTGCTCAGAGACGGAATAATCCGGCGAGTCAGTTTGACCCACAAACTGCGACATTCTCAGAGTTAAAAAAAAGCTCAGAAAAGCTTACATATTCAACCAATTTCCAGTCACCTTAAGTGTCCGCCTCGACACGACGCCACGACTCCTTGACGGTGCTCCTCCTCGAAAATAAGTAGTCCCTATTTAACGGATCGGAGGTGCTCAGGTATGTCTTACTGGAGGAGCTTCTCAGGACTGACTGAGAGAGTTAGTCCTGAGCTGATAGAGTCTGACAATCATCCCCTTTGTTTACTAAACATCACAAATGTTCCACAAGCTATAATAACAAGAGGGCTGAGAGGAACAACATTACCCGGTCCATTACCCGCTTGCGGAAGTCATAGGTTAAAGGTGGAGCATGTTGCATGCCACGAAGCCTCCGGTTGCAATGCTTGGTCACCCGCCACGGGTCGGGCAGGTACTCTTAACTCGCAACAAACAGGTTTGCAACGAAAGTATAACAGTTTTCCGCGGTAGAGTGAAAGTGGGATGAGATAGGCGGTTAGCGTTCAGTGGAGATAATCGTTGTTAGCCTTGATGGTGAGCGGTGATCACAGGGATTAATCCTATTGATAGGGTCATCGCTGATTAATAGCAGAGTTATTCAATTTTTATTCCTATGATTAAGAGTCAGTAGTGCCTGGGATAGACTGTCTCTCCGCATCCCTATTTCAATCCACTTATCCCACCTTACCCTTGACCCCTTGACCCCCCCTCCCCATTCATCTTTCGTTATCCCATTTTCTCCTACTCTCTCTTCCCTTTCCCCTCTCCTACCTCCTCCTCCTTTCTTTTTTAATTAACACATTTAGGTACATCTTCATTTATGCAGCTTCGCTAAACTATATAGAGGGAAGTTCAGTGTGTCATAAAGCAAACTACGTGATGCTAAAATCCACATCACACAGATTGGTTAGTCATAAAAAAGGCATGTTATAAGTAGTCTGCAGTGGCAAACTCTGGGTGCATTATGAGGATATCTTCAAGAACACAAGAGTAAATAAGGGAATTGCAAAGCTCCAGGTACCTCATGCCAACGAGTCTTAATGGTCTGATAACTGGACATTCGGTGATGTAGTGAGGGAGATCATGCCGTAGTTCCTGCTCACAGAGTTTGCACCTGGAGTGTTCAGGATTGGGAGATCCGTCACCTGTAGCCACCTGCCACAGGTAACGGTAACCCAACCTGATCCTGGCAACGACTGTGTCGCACAGTCTGGTCCACGTTTTGTGCTGCCCATAAAAATAGGTTTCGGATCTGAACAAATTATAGCTTTTTATACTGGTGCTTTCAGGCCGTTGGGAGTCAGTAATTTTTCTCCTATCAGACCAGAGTGTTTGGATCAATATAGTTTTGACAGCAGAGATGGGGATAATTAGATCTAATCCAACTTTATCTTTGTTACATGGTAATTTGGCTGCAATATCTGTGCCTTTATGATGGGTTATATGATTGTGTGATGGTATCCATACAAAGGAGTTTCGAAACCCTTTGCTCTGTGCAGCGATTAGGTCATTTATAATTGGTAGTATGAGGTTCTTGCTGTCGATCTTCCAGGAGAAGTTTTCGATTCCTTGAAGAGCAGACTTTGAATCACAAAATATTATTCCTCCTCCAATGTTCTTTAATGTACTGGTAGCTAGTTGTAATGCTGCTAGTTCTGCTTGTGTGTGGATCAGCCAGTTGTTCTTGACACACACACACACACACACACACACACACACACACACACACACACACACACACACACACACACACACACACACATACACACGTTCACACACGCCCACACACACGCACGCTCACGCTAGCTAGTTAGTAGTTAGTAACAGTTAATTGATTGACAGTTGAGAGGCAGGCCGAAAGAGCAGAGCTCAACCCCGCAAGCACAACTAGATGAATACAACTAGGTGAATACACACACTGACACAGTTATAACTGCCAACTAATTTGAAAAACTAGTGAAAAGATTCACTTTACTGAACGAAAATATGTGAGTTTAAGACCTGATGGTCGCCCTAGTATCAACAACTAGGTGAATACAAACTGGTGAGTACACACACTCATGAATAATTGATAACATATCACCAGTAAAACTAAAGCTGATATTAACTATGAACGAGTCAACGTGAAGAATGAACGGTTAATGAGAACTGACATTTACTCATCTGTTGAAAGTAGGAATGCCCATTTCTCTCAATCATATTCAGAGAGAATATGTTGAAGTGAATGGTTAGCATACAGTATAGCAAACTGAAGAATTGAGAGCGTTTTATATCAAAGAATAACATGGAAAGAAGTACCCAGAAGGAAGACCACAGAGGATAAAATGGACTACCTTTAGCAGAAAGAGTTAGAGGCAATTAACACGTTTATCCCTGCCCACGGATAGACTAATTCATGGCATTGGAGTAACCGCTCCAATGCTCCAATTCCGCTCGGTGCCGGTTGGCCGAGCGGACAGCACACTGGACTTGTGATCCTGTGGTCCTGGGTTCAATCCCGGGCGCCGGCGAGAAACAATGGGCAGAGTTTCTTTCATCCTATGCCCCTGTTACCTAGCAGTAAAATAGGTACCAGGGTGTTAGTCAGCTGTCATGGGCTGCTTCCTGGGGGTGGAGGCCTGGTCAAGGACCGGGCCGCGGGGACACTAAAGCCCCGAAATCATCTCAAGATAACCTCAAGATAACCTGATGACCAAACCGCACATCAGGAAATGAACAAACGACGACGTTTCGGTCCGTCCTGGACCATTCTCAAGTCGATGGACTTGAGAATGGTCCAGGACGGACCGAAACGTCGTCGTCCCTTCACCTTCTAGTGTGTGGTCTGGTCAACTTCATCTTCTGAAGTGTGGCTTTAGTCTTCATACCTTCAACCTCGTTATTGTGATAATAGTATCCTTGATTACCTCGATTTGTAACACATCGCTGCAAGCAGGAGAATTACCAGAATCTTGAAAGACAGATCATTATTTTATGCAGATATTCACAAAAGGAAACTAAAAGAAGGTACTAAACTACTTGCCGGTGCATCAAGTTGCATACTATGCAGACTGGCATAGTATAAGACTATGCATAAGGCATAAGACTGGAAGGAAGAGGTTAGTAAGGCCTCTATAATTCATCCCCAGCATCATTTCAGAAATAGAAAAATCTTGCCTCATATACCTAGTCAGAGGAGACAAAGAAAGACGCCCAGACAGCATATTTGTCGGCTGTCGGAAAACTTTCGACACATGAGACTCGTGCACAAGCTGGATAAAGAGGCAAGTGTGACTGAGAAGGTGAATTTGTGGATACGGGATTACCTAAACAACAGAACACCGAGTCACCGTGAAAGGAGTAATATGAGTGGTGAGATGTTACCACCGGAGTCCGACTAGGGTCACTGCTAAGACCTTTCTCATATGCCACGGATGACAAGTCTTAGTGCAGAGGTGTTTGGAAAATTCTAGTCCATAGGATTTTCTAGAGGAATAGACTCCATTCTTATGCTGCTTGTTAATGACGCAAAAAATAAGGATTAATATGGCAGATAACTGCAGTAAATTACCGGATGATATGAATGAGCCGAAGGAATGATATCTTGAGAGGTTATCTTGAGATGATATCGGGGTTTTTAGTGTCCCCGCGGCCCGGTCCTCGACCAGGCCTCCACCCCCAGGAAGCAACCCGTGACAGCTGACTAACACCCAGGTACCTATTTTACTGCTAGGTAACAGGGGCATAGGGTGAAAGAAACTCTGCCCATTGTTTCTCGCCGGCGCCTGGGATCGAACCCAGGACCACAGGATCACAAGTCCAGCGTGCTGTCCGCTCGACCGACCAGCTCCCCCCATGATCAATGAATGTGTATTAGAGCTTAACTCCGGCAAGTCAATGTTATGAAGCTTGATGCTGATAACAGGAGGACGGACTTAAAGCACCAAATGGTAAGCAATTCTCCTGGAATGAGGAACAGTGAAGACTTGGGAGATATGTTATCACTCATGAACTGTCTTTCATGAAGCCCACATCAAATCGATACCATCACCTCTGCATGCTTCAGTGGCCAACATATTTACCTCCTTAAGAAACCGGTTTACGAATCATGCAAAACCTTGAATATCACGTACATCAGACTATTTCTGGTATATGCGGCCGCAACATGAAATTGACAGTCCTTCCTCCGAGAGAGAGATGGATGCAAAGAGAACTCTATGAGAATTTAATTTCCAGTCACTGTAATATATGTCGCCGTAGACATGATTACTACATACAATATTCTCAGATGAATAGACAAGACATAATGTTTTTATTAGGTGCTCCAATAACATTTTGCGTTTCACAGGCTCGTGATCCTATAGAATAGTCAACTGACGCTCAACCTCGCAAGCACATTTCAGTGAACACACACACACACACACACACACACACACACACACACACACACACACACACACACACACACACACACACACACACACACACACACACACACACACAGATAACTGTAGTAAATTACCGGATGATATGAATGAGCCGAAGGAATGATATCTTGAGAGGTTATCTTGAGATGATTTCGGGGCTTTTTAGTGTCTCCGCGGCCCGGTCCTCGACCAGGCCTCCACCCCCAGGCCTCCACCACCCCCCACCTCTGGGGGCCTCGTAGCCTGGTGGATAGCGCGCAGGATTCGTAATTCTGTGGCGCGGGTTCGATTCCCGCACGAGGCAGAAACAAATGGGCAAAGTTTCTTTCACCCTGAATGCCCCTGTTACCTAGCAGTAAATAGGTACCTGGGAGTTAGTCAGCTGTCACGGGCTGCTTCCTGGGGTGTGTGTGGTGTGGAAAAAAAAAGTAGTTAGTAAACAGTTGATTGACAGTTGAGAGGCGGGCCGAAAGAGCAAAGCTCAACCCCCGTAAAAACACAACTAGTAAACACAACTAGTAAACACACACACACACACACACACACACACACACACACACACACACACACACACACACACACACACACACACACACACACACACACACATACACACACACACACACACGCAGTTTCAAATGTAGATATGACAGAGCCCAGTATGCTCAGGAATCTGTACACCAGTTGATTGACAGTTGAGAGGCGGGACCAAAGAGCAAAAGGTCATCCCCCGCAAGCACAAATAGGTGAGTACACACACACACATACAACTAAGCTAGGAGAGCTAAGATGCTGGACGTGGTAAGAAGACACTTTCTAAACCAGCACATCAAGGAACCAACAAGAATGAAAGGAGAAGATGAACCAAAAATGCTCGATCTGATATTTACCCTAAATGAGTGCGATATAAGGGAAATTAAGATAGAAGCGCCCTTGGGAATGAATGATCACAGTGTACTGAACTTTGAGTACCTGGTAGAGCTAGGAATTATCTCCCCCAAAAAAGAACTAGGAAACAAAAGGCTGGCATACCGAAATGGGAACTATGAGGAGATGAGAAGTTTCCTAAGGGAAATACCTTGGGACACAGACCTCAGAGCTAAGTCGATACAACACATGATGGACTATGTTACCCAAAAGTGTCAGGAGGCAATAAACAGGTTCATCCCAGCCCAAAAAGGGAAAAATCCGAGAAGCAAAACAAGAATCCATGGTATAATAGTGCATGTATGGAAGCAAAGGAGCTGAACAAAAGGGCGTGGAGGAACTTCCGGAATAACAGAACACGAGAAAGCAGAGAGAGATACCAGAGAACCAGGAATGAGTACGTCAGGGTGAGAAGAGAAGCAGAAAATAATTATGAAAATTACATAGCAAACAAAGCCAAGACCGAACCGAAGCTACTCCACAGTCACATCAGAAGGAAAACAACAGTGAAGGAACAGGTAATGAAACTTAGAACAGGCGTGGACAGGTATACAGAGAATGACAAAGAGGTGTGTGAAGAACTCAACAAAAGGTTCTAGGAGGTCTTCACAATAGAACAAGGTGAGGTCACTGTTCAAGGGGAAAGGGAAGTAAACCAGGCGGCCTTGGAAGGGTTCGAAATTATGAGAAAGAAGGTCAAGAGACACCTGTTGGATCTGTATGTTAGAAAGGCTGTTGGTCCAGACGGGATCTCACCATGGGTACTGAAAGAGTGTGCAGAGGCACTTTGCTTGCCACTCTCCATAGTGTATAGTAGGTCACTGGAGACGGGAGACCTACCAGAAATATGGAAGACGGCGAATGTGATCCCAATATGCAAAAAGGGCGACAGGCAAGAGGCACTGCACTACAGGCCAGTGTCCTTGACATGTATACCATGCAAGGTGATGGAGAAGATTGTGAGAAAAAACCTGGTAACACATCTGGAGAGAAGGGACTTCGTAACAAATCGCCATCATGGGTTCAGGGAGGGTAAATCTTGCCTCACTGGCTTAATAGAATTCAGGCCTACGACCAGGTGACAAAGATTAAGCAAGAAAGAGAAGACTGGGCAGACTGCATTTCATGGATTGTTGGAAAGCCTTTGACATAGTACCGCATAAGAGGCTGGTACATAAGCTGGAGAGACAAGCAGGTGTAGCTGGTAAGGTGCTCCAGTGAATAAAGGAGTACCTAAGCAATAAGAAGCAGAGAGTTACGGTGAGGGGCGAGACCTCAGATTGGCGTGAAGTCACCAGTGGAGTCCCACAGGGCTCTGTAGTCGGTCCTGTCTCGTTTCTGATATATGTAAATGATCTCCCAGAGGGTATAGATTCATTTCTCTCAATGTTTGCTGATGTTGCCAAAATTATGAAAAGGATTAAGACAGAGGAGGACTGCTTGAGGCTTCAGGAAGACCTAGACAAACTGCAGGAATGGTCGAACAAATGGTTGTTAGAGTTTTACCCAATAAAATGTAATGTAATGAAGATAGGTGCAGGGAGCAGGAGGCCAGATACAAGTCATGCCAGATGACTTGTATAGATGTCATTAGATGTCAGGACACTTCGTGTGTCTATCAGTTCAAAGCATATTTCACTTCTCTGTTAACTCTCCCCTACAAAAGTCTTAGTTTGCACTTCCATAAGACTACTTTCATATCTGGGTAAGCGTCCTCTCTGTCACAGTTCTTCATGCATTTCACTAGATTGCTGATTGAGGAGTTAACATGACACTATTTTTAAGTTTGAGTTATTGGCTTTGCATTGGAAAATTGCTTCGCTTCTTTGTCTCCTGCCGCTGGTGACGAGTTGGCTGATATAAGAACCTTTCAGATCATATTCTCTCCTCTTTCAATTACAGTCTCGCAATACTCGCTTTGCGGAGGCTTCTCATTGTTATTGTGTGTCGACGCTCTTATATTCTTGCTATTCTACAGTAATTGTGGGAAATGAACAAGAAGTCTATGTTTACACCATCACCTTTGATCTCTGGTCTTGCAAGAGCTGTTTGTGGGTCAATATTCACACACACAAACTCACACACACTCAAACGGAAAGGTATTCCTTGGGATACAGAATTATAGTGTCCTCCTCCTTGATACAGGAGTATAGTGTTCCCCACTATACACTAGTGGGAAGAGTGGGTGAAAATGGATATAGGAAAGTGAGCTTTAAGGTAATGTACTCAAACATCAATGGGATTCCCAATATAACAAGTGAACTGGCAGAAAGGGCTCAGGAAGAAACCCCAGATGTAAAAGGACTCACAGAAACAAAATTGTCAGGAGTCATAACATACCCTGTTTCCAAAGGACTACTATATAGTAAGGCTCAGGAACCTGTACATAAGTTGATTGACAGTTGAGAGGCGGGACCAAAGAGCCAAAGCTCAGTTAGGCGAGTACAGGTAGGTGAATACATCTACACACACACACACCTCAGAGAGTGCAGAAGCACTAAATGTGCCAGTGGATAAGGGAATATCTAAGCAACAAGAAACAGCGAATACCTGTGAGGGAGGGAAGACATCAGAGTGGCGAGATGTCACCAGCGGAGTCCCACAGGGCTCTGTATTTGGACCCATCCTGTTTCTAATGTAGGGAGTAAACGATCTTCCGGAGGGTATAGACTCATTCCTCTCAATGTTTGCTGATGATGTTAAAATTATGAGAATAATCAAGACAGACGAAGATAGACAGAGACTACAGGATGACCTGGACAAACTGGAGGAATGGTCTAGAAAATGGCTACTAAAGTTCAACTCAGGAAAGTGTAAAGTAATAAAATTAGGCGAAGGAAGCAGGAGGCTGAATACAAGGTACCATCTAGGAGGTGAAATCCTGCAAGAATCAACTGAGAGCAAGTTCTTGGGGTTGATAGCACACCGAGCCTGTCCCTAGAAGCCCACATCAATAGGATATCATCAGCGGCATATGCTAGATTGGCCAACATACGAACTGCTTTTAAAAACGTGTGGAAGGAATCGTTCAGGACCTTACTACTTATGTCAGATCAATCCTGGAGTATGCAGCTCCAGCCTGGAGTGTTACCTAGTTAAACACAAGACAAAGTTAGAGAAGATTCTGAGGTATTCCAACTGACTAGCCCCAGAACTGAGAGGTATGAGCTAGAAGGAAAGGCTACGGGAGCTAAACCTCACGTCCCCGGAAGACAGAAGAGTAAGGAAAGACACGATAACCACTTACAAAATTCTTAGGAGAATTGATAGGGTGGACAAAGACAAACTCTTTAGCACGAGTGGAACACGAACAAGGGGAAACAGGTGGAAACTTAGTACCTAAATGAGCCAAAGAGACATTAGAAAGATTTGTTTATCAATGTCAGAGTAGTTAACAAATGGAATGCATTAGGCAATGATGTGGTGGAGGCCGACTCCATACACAGTTTCAAATGTAGATTTGATTGAGCCCAATAGTCTCCAGAATCTGTACACCAGTTGATTGATGGTTGAAAGGTTGGACCAAAGAGCCAAAGCTCAACCCCTCAAACACAACTAGGTGAGTACACACACACACACACACACACACACACACACACACACACACACACACACACACACACACACACACACACACACACACGCAAACACACTGAACCTCACGTCGATGGAAGACAGGAGATTGGAGAGACCTGATCACCTCCCCTGGGCGAGGACGCATGAGAGCCGAGTGGACAGCGCTTCGGATTCGTAGTCCTGTGGTTCCAGGTTCGATCCCAGGCGGAGGCGGAGACAAATGGGTAAAAATGTTTCTTTCACCCTGATGCACCTGTTACCTAGCTGTAAATAGGTACCTGGGAGTTAGACAGCTGCTACGGGTTGCTTTTGACAGCTGCTACGGGCTGCTTCCTGGGAATGTGTAACTAAAAAGGAGGTCTGGTCGAGAACAGGGGCCGCGGGGACGTTAAGCCCCGGAAATCATCTCAAGATAACCTCAAGATAACCTCATACAAGTTTCTAAAGGAAAATGTCAGGCTAGATAAATATTATTTAACAAAGGTGGTACTCGGACAATGGAACAAAGGTGCTAATTGAGTTCCCAAATAGGCCATAGAGACATTAGAAATAACTGTTTCAGTTTCAGAGAAGTTAACAAATGGAACGCACTTGCAGTGATGTGGTGGTGACAGATTGCATTAGGAAGTGATGTGGTGGTTACAGACTGCATTAGGAAGTGATGTGGTGGTTACAGACTGCATTAGGAAGTGATGTGGTGGAGACAGACTGCATTAGGAAGTGATGTGGTGGTTACAGACTGCATTAGGAAGTGATGTGGTGGTTACAGACTGCATTAGGAAGTGATGTGGTGGAGACAGACTGCATTAGGAAGTGATGTGGTGGTTACAGACTGCATTAGGAAGTGATGTGGTGGTTACAGACTGCATTAGGAAGTGATGTGGTGGAGACAGACTGCATTAGGAAGTGATGTGGTGGTTACAGACTGCATTAGGAAGTGATGTGGTGGAGACAGACTGCATTAGGAAGTGATGTGGTGGTTACAGACTGCATTAGGAAGTGATGTGGTGGAGACAGACTGCACTAGGAAGTGATGTGGTGGAGACAGACTGCACTAGGAAGTGATGTGGTGGAGACAGACTGCACTAGGAAGTGATGTGGTGGTGACAGACTGCATTAGGAAGTGATGTGGTGGTGACAGACTGCATTAGGAAGTGACGTGGTGGAGACAGACTGCATTAGGAAGTGATGTGGTGGAGACAGACTGCATTAGGAAGTGATGTGGTGGAATCAGACTGCATTAGGAAGTGATGTGGTGGAGACAGACTGCATTAGGAAGTGATGTGGTGGAGACAGACTGCATTAGGAAGTGATGTGGTGGAGACAGACTGCATTAGGAAGTGATGTGGTGGTGACAGACTACATTAGGAAGTGATGTGGTGGTGACAGACTGCATTAGGAAGTGATGTGGTGGAGACAGACTACATTAGGAAGTGATGTGGTGGAGACAGACTGCATTAGGAAGTGATGTGGTGGAATCAGACTGCATTAGGAAGTGATGTGGTGGAGACAGACTGCATTAGGAAGTGATGTGGTGGAGACAGACTGCATTAGGAAGTGATGTGGTGGAGACAGACTGCATTAGGAAGTGATGTGGTGGAATCAGACTGCATTAGGAAGTGATGTGGTGGTTACAGACTGCATTAGGAAGAGATGTGGTGGAGACAGACTCCATACACAGACTCCAGATACACTCAACATAACATGAGGGCCTCATTTCCGTAACTTATTCCTAATCGTATGGAGAGTGCATTACTGGCGCTTCCACTCTGGAGAGCCGGGTGTGAACTAATGAGACGAGTACACATGGGATACATAACACGGGGGATACATAACACGGGTGATACATAACACGGGGGATACAAAACACGGGTATTATATAACACATAAGTCTAAGTGACTCTTGAGAATGTTCAGAGCCATCAGTGAAGATTACAGAGCGAGACATTGTGTTCAGGCCAGGCATCTTCCTATTGTGTTTCCTGAAGGTTTCACCTTTAGTCAGTGTCAAGTAGAATTACTGAAAACGAAGATAACAATTCTAAGATGTTATCTTGCTCACGAAGAGCAAGATAACTGAATTACTATCACATGTTATTAGACATGAGTTATTATACTTTTTACTCTGAAAATTAAGCATTATATTTTTTTTTTAAATGAATGATTAGAAAATGGGGGAGGAAGGTTGATTATTTTGTATTTAGGATTAATTAATCCTAAATAAAATTAATTAATTAATTTTAGGATTAATTATTAATTAATTAATTAATCCTAAATAATTTATTTGGGATTAATTAGGATTATTATATGGGGCAACTGACTGTGTTTGGGGGTCTCTTGCCCCTTCCCAACCCTTCTACCCTTCCAATTTCTTTTCCAATCTGCCAATCTCGTTCCCAATCGTTCATCACTTCTCTTCCTTTCGTTCCTTCTGCTGCCACCGTTTCCATCTTTCTCCCGTTCATCTCCTCTCATTCCCAGTCGGTCTATGTTCACTCTCTCTCTCTCTCTCTCTCTCTCTCTCTCTCTCTCTCTCTCTCTCTCACTCTCTCTCTCTCTCTCTCTCTCTCTCTATCTCTCTCTCTCTCTCTCTCTCTCTCTCTCTCTCTCTCTCTCTCTCTCTCTCTCTCTCTCTCTCTCTCTCTCTCTCTCTCTCTCTCTCTCTCTCTCACTCTCTCTCTCTCTCTCTCTCTCTCTCTCTCCCTCTCTCTCTCTCTCTCTCTCTCTCTCTCTCTCTCTCTCTCTCTCTCTCTCTCTCTCTCTCTCTCTCTCTCTCTCTCTCTCTCTCTCTCTCTCTCTCTCTCTCTCTCTCTCTTTCTCTCTCTCTCTCTCTCTCTCTCTCTCTCTCTCTCTCTCTCTCTCTCTCTCTCTCTCTCTCTCTCTCTCTCTCTCTCTCTCTCTCTCTTTCTTTTCCTCCTCAGAAAATTTAATGTTATACGAAGGACTGAACAAAAACAGCTAAAATCCTACTTAAAAACGCTGTCTGAAAATCACAGGGGGAGGTGGGGTTACTACAGATGCCAGTATTTCTTAAAGAGAGGCACTGGGGCTGACCCTCGACTACCCTACGACAGTCATATAACACCTTCACTTCCCCCTCCACGAGTCACCTTGCAAAATTTGGTGACGCTAACCCCACCCGTCTGGCCTCCTGCTTCAGACACTCATTCATTTTAATAGTTATAGATTAGCTTATTACTAATAACACTAATATTATTATTACTGATAAAATCCGTTGGAGCCGTGATGAGGATTCGAACGCATGCGGTGAGTGTTCCCAGGCCCACGCCCTAGACAGCCAGGCCACGACATGGTATAAGGATTGTAACCTGGAGTTCTACGGAACACATTAGGGTTTTCTCATTGATATATGACCCCTAGTGTGATTACTCTCTGTGGATTATTACTATTCTTATTATATTATTATTATTATCAACCAGGGAATAACTAGCCCACTTTAGATATTAGATTCCAGTAGCTGCTAATGTATACCATTATATACTTTAGGTGACAATGTCTGCCATTATATAATGCTGGTAATGGCTATACCATTACATAAGTCTGAATGACTCGAGCATCACGAGGAAATCTTCCCTTGTCATCAGCTCACCTGATTGTTAAACAACTTTCTCCATGATTCAGAGCACTTTCCCTTTCTAATTAATTTTTACTTTCGTGTCTTGCCCTTCACTCACCCACCACTGGTAAACTTGTCAACTCAAACTCGCTGCAGTACTTCTAACAAAAATGATGTCAAGGTTAATCACATTATTCATTTAACAATCACAATCTTCTAAATGATGAATATCACAATCAGAAACTATACAAATGAAGGTTCATATATATATATATATATATATATATATATATATATATATATATATATATATATATATATATATATATATATATATATATATATATATATATATATTTCCCTCGCCAAACCTCCCTTACCAGAATTATTTTGCATTCTATCCCGAGTTTCGCCAGCGATTTAGCCTGGGTTCGTATCCTGGGCGGGAAGGATTCACTAGGCACCAATCCTGTGCCTATGATTGTGCACAAGATATAACATATAACACATCTTGTTATACGTAATATTTTATATCCATATAACATATGCTATATTATATATATGTTATATCCTCTGTTTAGCCAGCAGTGAATGAGTATTTTGGTTGTTAAACGATTTTGCGCGTCGTATTCCTGAGATAATAAGATTAAGGACTTGCCCGAAAGCTATGCGTGTTAGTGGCGTGACAAGAATGTAAAAAATTCTTCTATATAACTCTTAACTATTCTTCTATATAACTATATAACTCTTCTATATAAATAAATTATAAAATTATTTAGCAGAGAGGTAAGGTGATCTGGGGAAATGAGCAAGCCAGTCCGATTGTATAGCACTTGGAAGCGACATGAGGATAATGACTTGGAATAGACAGGACGAAAGGATTGTTACCCAACCATTTGGACGGTCGGGGATCGAACGCCGACCTGCAAGAAGCAAGGCCGTCGCTACCTTTGGTGATTTTGACAGCTGATAGGTATTGATCCATATCTTCAATGTACGTGGCGAAGATGTCTACTTAGAAGCTGTAAGTGGATGGATATGTCTCTATACAAGATGTAAGTGGATGGAGATGTCTCCTTAGAAGATGTAAGTGGATGAAGATGTCTCCTTAGAAGATGTAAGTGGATGGAGATGTCTCCTTAGAAGATGTAAGTGAATGGAGATGTCTCCTTAGAAGATGTAAGTGGATGGAGATGTCTCCTTAGAAGATGTAAGTGAATGAAGATGTCTCCTTAGAAGATGTAAGTGGATGAAGATGTGTGTCTAAGTGAAGGGTTTAACATTGTCAGGTGATTCTTCACTTTAACGTCTGCTGGCGGGTGATGTTAAGGTGAAGAAATAACGTTTTTGAGTCCAAAGTTAAGGACAAAGTTATGTGTGTTGTGTCATAGTGAGACCAGAGGTACAGTGACAACCTGTAGTGCCACTGTAACCTGGGAATACGTACACCGCAGCTTGTAGTGCCTTTGTAAGCTTGGTATGACAGTACCTGTGTAAGTTTACCTGCTTGATGGGGTTCTGGGAGTTCTTCTACTCCCCAAGCCCGGCCCGAGGCCAGGCTCGACTTGTCAGAGTTTGGTCCACCAGGCTGTTGCTTGGAGCGGCCCGCAGGCCCACATACCCACCACAGCCCGGCTGGTCCGGAACTTCTTTTAGAAAACAGTCTAGTTTTCTCTTGAAGATGTCCACGGTTGTTCCGGCAATATTTCTTATGCTCGCTGGTAGGACGTTGAATAACCGCGGACCTCTGATGTTCATACAGTGTTCTCTGATTGTGCCTATGGCATGGTATGAATTCAATTGGTATGAATTGGTATGAATTAAAAAATTCCTTTAGTACCACTCTGACTTAGACCCATGTACACAGTAGCCTGTAATGCCACTCTGAGCTAGGTTTGTACTCACCTACTTGTACTCACCTAGTCGTTCTTGCGGGGGTTGAGCTCTGACCCTTATTTTGTCCCGTCTCTCTATTGTCAATCAACTGGTGTACAGATCCTGAGCCTACTGGGCTCTATCATATCTACATTTGAAACTGTGTATGGAATCAGCCTCCACCACATCACTCCTTAATGCATTCCACCTGTTAACTACTCTGACACTGAAAAAGTTCTTTCTAATGTCCCTGTGGCTCATTTGGGTACTCAGTTTCCACCTGTTGCCCTTGTTCGCGTACCTCCCGTGATAGACAGTTTATCTCTATCTACCCTGTCAATTCCTCTGATAAATTTGTAGGTAGTGATCATGTCTCCCCTTACTCATCTGTCTTCCAGTATCGTGAGGTGCATTTCATGCAGCCTTTCCTCGTAACTCATGCCTCTTAATTCTGGGACTAGTCTAGTGGCATACCTCTTAACGTTTTGTACACAACAGCGTACAGTGCCTCTGTGAGGTAAGCTTGTACACAACAGACTACAGTGTCACTCTGCCATCGTATACCCCAAACAGAGGTAACATCATCTGTGTTGAAAAGGAAACTGGTATCATGAGATTCAGTAAACCAACGTGCATTAACCTCAGCTGGAGTAAACCATCTTATGCAAAGTTAAGTAAACTCTTCACATAAATGAATCCAACCAACGTAAACTTCGGCAACAGTATAATTAACCTGAGTTAACAAGCGAGCAAACTATCTTGTGTAACCCTCAGGTGAGGTAAACCAGCATGTGAAAACGTCAGGTAAACCAACCTAATTAAGCTAAAGTACACCACCCTCTGAATTAGCCTCAATTGTGGCTAACCAACCTTTGCACACTTCAGCTGGTGTAAACTTTACGTTGAGAATACCATCTACATGTAGACTAACTTTGCAAATACCAACTGGAGTAAACAAGCTTTTATAAAAAACGTAGAGTAAACTAGCCTGTGTAAACTAAACTTCACCTAGAGAAAAAGCAAACTGCGTTTGCTTCTACTAGTTAAAAGCAACTTAGAGAAACTTCAGGTAGAGTTACCCAACCTGTGGTGTAAACTTCAGCTAGAGTTACCCAACCTGTGTAAACTTCAGCTAGAGTTACCCAACCTGTGTAAACTTCAGGTAGAGTTACCCAATCTGTGTAAACTTCAGCTAGAGTTACCCAACCTGTGTAAACTTCTGCTAGAGTTACCCAACCTGTGTAAACTTCAGCTAGAGTTACCCAACCGGTGTAAACTTCAGCTAGAGTTACCCAACCTGTGTAAACTTCAGCTAGAGTTACCCAACCTGTGTAAACTTCAGCTAGAGTTACCCAACCTGTGTAAACTTCAGCTAGAGTTACCCAACCTGTGTAAACTTCAGCTAGAGTTACCCAACCTGTGTAAACTTCATGTAACACGTAAAACACGTAATACGTAACACGTAACATGTAAAAACAATTTTTTTTTTTCTCGATTACTCAATATGAACAATTGATACAAACAACAAAGTTGGCTCTGAACATCTGTGTAAAGAACATCTGGACACTTTTGTTTAAATGTTGAAAAACAGACTTAGAATCAATACTTTATAAATGTTGAAAAACAGATTTAAAATAATTCTGGTATAATATATGAAAATTTTACTCTATAAATTGGTCAGTAATCAAAATCGAAGCCCCTGTGACATTGTTTAAGCCCTGAACAAACGGTTATGGAAAATTATGTTGTGATACTTTTGCAGAATGTTTGAACACAGGAGAGGCGGACCAATATAAACATTGACACTTCTAGTGAGTGAGAACACTTGGCTGTACAGTCAGCTGAAACCTGTGATATAGTATAGGATTTTTTTTTTATTTTTAGATACATGTAATAAACGTTAGGTGTGTTCCTTAACATGTCAAGGTTGACATTGATGGGGAGTGGGTAGTACACGGATGTGAACTTGATAGTTCCGTAGTACGCTCCCGGATGACTGAAAGTTCAATCTGAAGATATAACTTTAATGTTTATGTTTGAGCACGGTGTGGCCGGCTCTAGAGGACACATGGACTTGGCTAGTGAAGAGCCAAGAGAGTTTAATAGCTAGTCTTTGATGGTAGAGTAGGGACATGTTATTTAGCTATGTCAGTAAGGATAGGATGTATGTTTCTTGATGTTAGAGGATTGCTGTCAGTTGACAGCTGAGAAACTTATGAAATGTGAACATATTTATTATGATGTTGGACTGTTATTTGTCAAATTTTATTAGTTAGGTTAGCTTTTGTTTGTGGCATGAGTTGAATTCTGGGTTTGGATACTAAACCTCGTGATTTTTTAACAAATTAACAAGGTTTACTAAGTGCTTGTGCGGGGGGGGTTGTAACAAACTAGGCTGGTTGTAAGAATTATCCAGAGTGGTTTATCGACAAAAGAGAACGGGAACCTGAGCCCGCGTGGTGACCTGGGGACCTGACCCCAGGGGAATTCGCGGTGAAAATAACCGACGCTTTGTTCATAAGCTGCGTATAATGAATCATCCTATAGTATTCAGCAATTTAGAGAAATTAGCCTTTATTCATTTTGTATTAAAATTGTATTGTATAATAGTACTGGGTACAATATCAAGAGTATTCTAATTATTGAGTTTAAGTCACCATCAGTGACGTCACGAATCAGATCTAACTTGTAAGGCGGAGTGACCCGCGGTCATAGGTCATCAGGGTTGACATGTCTACTATTTCTCAAAGTTCAATTAACCATTTTGGGGATCGGGAACAGCTCTGCCGTTAGATGTTTGTGTAATTTAATTTCAGTAAAATAATTCAACCAGTCTGCATCAATTAAGTACAACAGAGGTTAATTGTTATAACTTAAACTTTGCTAGTAACTGGGTAGAACTTTGACTAGGCGGAAGGATACAATGCTCTAGTCTGGGGTAGACCAGACGAGGAAGAGATCAGTGTGGACTCCAGAGCAACTGGGAGAGGTCAACCATCTTACCTCTCCCCAAGACCAGCCCAACATCTTTAGCTGGTTAAACATAGAGGTATAGTTGCTATTGTTATGTATAGGAATAGTCACTCATTGCATTCAGGTCAAGTAGGGAGTGTTAAAGTGACAGGGAGTGAACATATTTAGATTTTGTTTTAGTTTTTCTTTTAATAAATTAATTAGTTAATAAATTGCATTTTTATTATTTCCATGTGTTTTATGTGTATACTTGTCCTGGTCACGTGGTCCACACGAGGCAGAGTTGGATTGGGCGCCGATTCTAACATCGAATCGGAATTCATCATTCCCGTGTAATTAATTCCACACTCAAGGTCATCGGTTATAGTGGGGATCAAGCCCCAAGGTTGATTAATTAGCATGATCGATCCAGACCTCGATCATTGCTCTTGTGTTACTGGTCTGGTGGTGGCAGCGTAGAGGCGACTCTAGGGATTTGCTCAAAGCCTAGGTCACGCCATACTGGTTGTAGAATCCTAAGTCGGTCAATCGTCTTAGGACCACGTGGCGTGGAGTCGGCTTTGGTAAAAGTTTTGGAGTCCCTGGTAGAGAATAAAAAGTAAGAGGGGGCAAAGAAGGAAAGATAAGTAGAGAGAGAAACCCAACCCGTGTTACATTCAGCTAGAGTTACCCAACTGTGTAAACTTCAGCTAGAGTTACCCAACTGTGTAAACTTCAGCTAGAGTTACCCAACCTGTGTAAACTTCAGCTAGAGTTACCCAACCTGTGTAAACTTCAGCTAGAGTTACCCAACCTGTGTAAACTTCAGCTAGAGTTACCCAACCTGTGTAAACTTCAGCTAGAGTTACCCAACCTGTGTAAACTTCAGCTAGAGTTACCCAACCTGTGTAAACTTCAGCTAGAGTTACCCAACCTGTGTAAACTTCAGCTAGAGTTACCCAACCTGTGTAAACTTCAGCTAGAGTTACCCAACCTGTGTAAACTTCAGCTAGAGTTACCCAACCTGTGTAAACTTCAGCTAGAGTTACCCAACCTGTGTAAACTTCAGCTAGAGTTACCCAACCTGTGTAAACTTCAGCTAGAGTTACCCAACCTGAGTAAACTTCAGCTAGAGTTACCCAACCTGTGTAAACTTCAGTTTGATAAAACGATTCCTTGTACACGTTAGTTAGAGTAACCCAAACTCCATTAATTGATCGTAGAGTAAATCATTCAGTGTAAACTTAATATTCAATAATGTAAACTTATACCTATAATCTGCTAGATTATACCAACTTAGTTAAATTTCCTCTAGATTATACCAACCTATGTAAACTTCTGCTGGATTATACAAATCTATGTAAACTTCTGCTGGATTATACAAATCTATGTAAACTTCTAGATTATACAGAACTATGTAAATTTCTGCGAGAGTATAAAGACCTATGTAAACCTCTGCTAGACTATAGCAACCAACGTAAACTTTTGCTAGATTATATCAACTCATGTAAACTTCAGTGTAAACTAATTTGCATAAACTTCAGCTAGAGTAAACCAGCCTGTGAAAACGTCAGTAATGGTAAACCAAGTGGTTAAAACTTCCACTACAGTATACCAACCTGTAAACATTACACTGAGAATATCACCTCGTGTAAACTTCAGCGACAGTTAGTCTACCTGCGTAAACTTCAGCTAGAGGAAACTCTCCGCTATGGAGGTAAACCAGAGAAGTGATTATCAAAGTGATTATCAGTCCCTCCTCCTTCAGCAAGGAGGAGGGACTTCAGCAAGGGGGAGGGACTTCAGCAAAGGGGAGGGACTTCAGCAAGGGGGGAGGGACTTCAGCAAGGGGAGGGACTTCAGCAAGGGGGAGGGACTTCAGCAAAGGGGAGGGACTTCAGCAAGGGGGAAGGACTTCAGCAAGAGGAGAGGGACTTCAGCAAGGAGGAGGGACTTCAGCAAGGGGAGGGACTTCAGCAAGGGGGAAGGACTTCAGCAAGAGGAGAGGGACTTCAGCAAGGGGGAAGGACTTCAGCAAGAGGAGAGGGACTTCAGCAAGGGGGAAGGACTTCAGCAAGAGGAGAGGGACTTCAGCAAGGGGGAAGGACTTCAGCAAGGGGGGGAGGGACTTTAGCAAGGGGGGAGGGACTTCAGCAAGGGGGGAGGGACTTCAGCAAGGAGGAGGGTGACTTTAGCAAGGGGAGGGACTTCAGCAAGGGGGAGGGACTTCAGCAAGGGGGGGAGGGACTTCAGCAAGGGGGGAGGGACTTCAGCAAGGGGGGAGGGACTTCAGCAAGGAGGAGGGTGACTTTAGCAAGGGGGGAGGGACTTCAGCAAGGGGGGAGGGACTTCAGCAAGGGGGGAGGGACTTCAGCAAGGGGGGAGGGACTTCAGCAAGACGAAGGGACTTCAGCAAGGGGGAGGGACTTCAGCAAGGAGGAGGGACTTCAGCAAGGAGGAGGGTGACTTTAGCAAGGGGGGAGGGACTTCAGCAAGGGGGGAGGGACTTCAGCAAGGGGGGAGGGACTTCAGCAAGGGGGGAGGGACTTCAGCAAGGGGGGAGGGACTTCAGCAAGGGGAGGGACTTCAGCAAGGGGGAGGGACTTCAGCAAAGGGGAGGGACTTCAGCAAGGGGGAAGGACTTCAGCAAGAGGAGAGGGACTTCAGCAAGGGGGGAGGGACTTCAGCAAGGGGGGAGGGACTTCAGCAAGGGGGAGGGACTTCAGCAAGGGGGAGAGACTTCAGCAAGGGGGAGGGACTTCAGCAAGGGGGAGGGACTTCAGCAAGGGGGAGGGACTTAAAGTAAACCACCCAATTTAAACTTCAGTTGAAGTAAACCAGTCTGTGTAAAATTAAACTAGAGTGAACAAATTTGAGATAGTTATTTATTAGTGTAAATCTCAGCTCCAGTATACCAACCTGAATCAATTTTAGCTACAGTAAACCAAACTTTAAACATCACCTAGAGTAAACTAACCTGAGAAAATTATCTAACATATGTAAACTTAATCTAGAATAAACCAAAATAAACCAGCTACAGTAAGCCAAAAATTAACAATTTTACCTACAGTAAACCAATCTGTGTAAACTCTCGCTGATGTAAACCAACTAATGTACATTTTAAGATGATTAAATCATTATGTTTAAACTTTAGCAGGAGTTTACTCTATGTAAACTTCATCTAGAGTAAATCTACCTCTGAAAATTTATGCATGAATTTAATTTATTTAAACTTTATCTAGAGTATACCAACAAGTGCAGAATTTAGTCAGAGTTAAGAAATGCATGTAGACTTTTTCAAGAGTAAACTAATCTACATATACTTTAGCTAGACTAAATCAACATTTGTAAACTTTAACGGAAGCAGTTAGATTAAACTAAGCAGTGTAAACTTCAGCTGGAGTAAACCAATCTATGTACACATCAACTCTAGTAAACCACTCACTGTAAACTTAAGATGAAATAGGCCAGACTAAACAAACATTGTCTATGCTAAACCAGCGTTTGTAAACTTCAGCTAGCGTAAACTAACTTGTGATAGAGTAAACCGATAGGTGTAAACTTCCGCTTAATTAATTAATTACACCAGTTATGTAATCTTCATCTATAGTAATCCAGTCAGTTTAAACTACGATTAGAGTAAACCAACATTTGAAAACTTTAGCTTTAGTAAATCTACTTGTGTAAACTTCTAAAGTAAACCATTCAGCTAGAATAAATTAACCTGAATAAATTTCACCTTGAGTCAAACAAGCTGAGTAAACTTCAGCTTGATTTAAACTATTTTTGTAAACTTTATGTAGAGTAAACCAGGCTTTTTTTAAGCTTCAGTAAAGAAACTTGGAAACATCAGCCAGTGATTCAGGCTGTTTAATCCACCAACCACAGTGGTTCAGGCTGTGTAATCCATCACCCACAGTGGCTCAGGCTGTTTAATCCATCAATCACAGTTGCTCAGGCTGTGTAATCCATCAACCACAGTGGCTCAGGTTGTGTAATCCATCAACCACAGTGGTTCAGGCTGTGTAATCCACCAACCACAGTGGCTCAGGCTGTGTAATCCATCAACCACAGTGGCTCAGGTTGTGTAATCCATCACCCACAGTGGCTCAGGCTTTTTAATCCATCAATCACAGTTGCTCAGGCTGTGTAATCCATCAACCAGTGCTCAGGTTGTGTAATCCATCAACCACAGTGGCTCAGGCTGTGTAATCCATCAACCACAGTGGCTCAGGCTGTTTAATCCATCAATCACAGTGGCTCAGGCTGTGTAATCCATCAACCACAGTGGCTCAGGTTGTGTAATCCATCAACCACAGTGGCTCAGGCTGTGTAATCCATCAACCACAGGGGCTCACGCTGTGTAATCCATCAACCACAGTGGCTCAGGCTGTGTAATACGTCAACCACAGTGGTTCAGGCTGTGTAATCCATCAACCACAGTGGCTCAGGCTGTGTAATCCATCAACCACAGTGGCTCAGGCTGTGTAATCCATCAACCACAGTGGCTCAGGCTGTGTAATACGTCAACCACAGTGGCTCAGGCAGTATATGTGGGAACCGACCTGTGAGATTTATATTTATTTAATTTATATGAATATATATAGAATTTATATTTACGTTAATTTATATATTTCGATAGCAATTGGTATGATGTTAAGTGGACTGTATTTCTGCAATATTTCTCACAAATCGATCCTTACACATTAGGGGATGGAGGTTATATTAAATTTATATATGTGCAGCCAATCAAACTACAGTATTAAACTACATATATTAGTATATAAATTGAGGAGGCTCCTTATCTTATTGTACAGCAGAATTAGTCCACCAGGTATAACTAGGATGTAGACACCAAATTATCCTCGTGAGAGGCTAGCTTCCATCACCCATAGTAACTGATGTACCAAGATTAATTCTTGCTTCCTCTTCTTGTTCCTGCCAAAGGGCACTAGCTGTAAAGCCGGAATCCTAATATATGACAGCTATATTAGAGAAAACACTGTATATTATATAAGATAAGGACCAAGGCTTAATTACCTGTATTTAGAGGCTCGTTCGCGTCCTAACCGGAATTAATCATATCTACCTACATTACTGGCCAATAATGACTTAGATAAGATTTCGGAAAGACACTTCTCTTGTGGTTGTTGACAGCGTGTTGATGATGGCAGAACACTAAGTTGATCTCCATAACACTTTGTCCAAGAGAAATTATAGGAGCTGAATTGGCTCCCCAGCGCCTCTGGTCTTAACAATGGCTGATCTTCACCACCACTCTGACGCTCCTGGCTCACTTTGTCCAGATGTCAATAAGTGATTGAAGGGTCACATTTACTCTATTTTGATACTGATAATTAGGTTAATTCAAATGAGATGTTTTTATGATATTAAAAGTCTAAAGACTACTGTTTTTAAGAATAATTCCCAACAGAATAGCTGGTGAATTTATAGTACTATGTGGCAATGATATCCCGTTTTCTATTGACGGAAAATTCCACTACAAGCTACATTTTCTATGGTTAACTTGTGTATACAACAGCAGCAACAATCTGCATATTGCATGTAATATTATTAAATGGTGTCGGATTTTCCGAAAGTATAATCCATCAACCACAGTGGATCAGGCTGTGTAATCCATCAACCACAGTGGCTCAGGCTGAGTAATCCATCAACCACAGTGGCTCAGGCTGTGTAATATGTCAACCACAGTGGCTCAGGCTGTGTAATATGTCAACCACAGTGGCACAGGCAGTATAATCCATCAACCTCAGTGGCTCAGGCTGTGTAATCCATCATCCACAGTGGCTCAAGCTGTTTAATCCATCAACCACAGTGGCTAAGGATGTGATGTGGACGATCTCTGTCAGGAACCCGTAGGTGCGGGACCGGGACGTCCACGTCCTGGGGCTCGTGCGGCCCCCCAGGCTCTGCTTCAGGAGGCTGGGGTCGTTCTTGCCCTTGCTGGGGTGGTTCTTCTTCGGCCCAGACCACGGCGGTCTCCGGGTTTGGAGTCCCTGTGTCTTCTTTCACCAACTTCGAGGTCATCTCTGGAACACACAGTTCCTGCGACGGCGCTGGAACCAATCGTATTGGCTTTTGCCTTTCCATTGGAGACTTTCGGCGCCGTGGAGAGGGGGGACCTGTTTCATGGGTAACAGCTTCTCCTCCAAATCAACCTACCTTGGGTTTGCGCCCTGGTGAGACCGCTCCAGATCAACAACCAGAGCGCAACATCATAGTCTCCCGAGACTGATGGATGCCTACTACTATGTAACACTAGGGGCACACGCATTAGGGGACACAGGTGGAAACTGAGTGTCCACATGAGTCACAGAGACATTAGATTTTTTTTAATATCAGAGTAGTTGACAAATGGAATGCATTAGGAAGAGATGTGGTGGAGGCAGACTCCATACACAGTTTCACGTATAGATATTATAAAGCCCAATAGGCTCAAGAACCTGTACACCATTTGCTGATGATGCAAAAATTATGGGAAGAATCACGACAGATGAAGAGAGACAGAGAATAAAGAACATCGGTACAAACTGGAGGAATGGTCTAGAAAATGGCTACTAAAGTTCAACTTAGGAAAGTGAAAAGTAATGAAATTATGTGAATAGAGCAGAAGGCTGAACACAAGGTACCATCTGGGAGGTGAAATCCTGCAAGAGTCAAATAGAGAGAAAGATCTGGGGGTTGATATCACACCGAACCTGTCCCCAGAGGCCCACATCAAAAGAATATCATCAGCGGCATATACTAGGTTGACCAACATAAGAAATGCCTTTAGAAACTTGTGTAAGGAATCGTTCAGGAACCTGTATACCACTTATGTCAGACCAATTCTGGAATATGCTGCCCCAGCCTGGAGTCCATACCTAGTTAACACAAGACAAAGTTAGAGAAGATTCAGCGGTATGCCACCAGACTCGTCCCGGAACTGAGAGGTATGGGCTATGAGGAAAGGCTAAAGGAGCTGAACCTCACGTCCCTGGAAAAATGAAGAGTAAGGGGAGACATTATAACCACCTACAAAATTCTCAGGGAAATTGACAGGGTGGACAAAGACAAACTCTTCAGCACGGGTGGAACACAAACAAGGGGACACAGGTGGAAACGTAGTACCCAAATGAGCCACAGAGACATTAGAAATATTTTTTTCAGTGTCAGAGTAGTTAACAAATGGAAGTTAACAAATGTGCTTCCACCACATCTGAAATTGTGGTGGAGACCGACTCCATACACAGTTTCAAAAGTAAATATGTTAGAGCCCAGTTGGCTCAGGAATCTATACACCAGTTGATTGACAGTTGAGAGGCGGGACCAAAGAGCCAGTGCTCAACCCCCGCAAGCACAAATAGGTGAGTACTCACAGTATACTACACACTACACTCACAGTATACTACACATTATATTCACATTAAACTACACTATACACTCACAGTATACTACACACTCACAGTATACTACACACTCACAGTATACTACACACTCACAGTATACTACACACTCACAGAATACTACACCCAATTCTATACAGTTATTAGCATCATCTAAGTTAAAGACTATAGGTAATCTTGCTGCTCAGATTTCTAGAGAAGTATTCCAGGAAGGTTGAAAGTGAGGAGAGTTAAGCTGGAGCAGCTGTACCCTATCCTCCCTCAAGCTTCCCAGTGCGAACAATCGGGGCAAAAAACAATCAAAACAATTGTGGCAGAATATTGCTGGAAATGCTACAAAATGCTGAATATTAACAGCTTTCCTCCCACTAAAATTAAATACTGAATTTTTGTTGTGGAGATTACAAATATTTACTAAACCCAAATGTTAATGATACGGAAACTGAAAGACCTTAACATTTATCCCAGACGAATGATAGTTTCCCCACTCGACATCGCTGGAGGAGGAGGGGGGGTTGGGGCTATATAAGGGAGGAGAACCAGTTGTGGTGAAGGAGTCCGCTCTCAGCAGCGCCATGGTAAGGACCTGTGACCCTCTCCGCAAAGCCCCTCTGGATGTATAACAAGATATTTATAGACCATTAAGTGCTTAGAAAGATTTATTTCCCGATAGAAAATTTATTTTTCTGTAAAAAAAAAGACTCTTTCCTCTCTTCAGTGATTTGTAGCTTTCGTAAATGTGTTGTAATTAGCAAAAATATTGTGAAAAGGGAATCTAATGGAAATTATCAACTAAACAGTTAATTAATATGCATTTTTATTCAATTTTTAGACAATTGCTTATTTATTTGTTAATTGATTTCGTTGTCTAGTTTTTAATCACCGGGCTTTGATTTATTCATTATATAATTGTTTAATAATAAATTAAAAAAAATCCAAATTGTATAGTTATTCCTTTATTTCTTGCCTTGTATTTATGGAGAATTGTATTTGTTTCTTCATTTTATATTTAGTTATTATATTTTTAACTAATTTAACATTTTGTTTATTTGAACAGCATCTTCATGCCTCATACTCGTCCTTCATCCCTCATACTCGTCCTTCATGCCTCATACTCGTCCAGCATGCCTCATACTCGTCTTTCATGCCTCATATTAGTCCTTCATGCCTCATACTCGTCCTTCATGCCTCATACTCGTCCTTCATGCCTCGTACTCGTCCTTCATGCCTCATACTGGTCCTTCATGCCTCATACTCGTCCTTCATGCCTCATACTGGTCCTTCATGCCTCATACTGGTCCTTCATGCCTCATACTGGTCCTTCATGCCTCATACTCGTCCTTCATGCCTCATACTGGTCCTTCATGCCTCATACTCGTCCTTCATGCCTCATACTGGTCCTTCATGCCTCATACTCGTCCAGCATGCCTCATACTGGTCCTTCATGCCTCATACTCGTCCTTCATGCCTCATACTGGTCCTTCATGCCTCATACTGGTCCTTCATGCCTCATACTGGTCCTTCATGCCTCATACTCGTCCAGCATGCCTCATACTGGTCCTTCATGCCTAATACTCGTCCTTCATGCCTCATACTGGTCCTTCATGCCTCATACTCGTCCAGCATGCCTCATACTGGTCCTTCATGCCTCATACTCGTCTTTCATGCCTCATACTGGTCCTTCATGCCTCATACTCGTCCTTCATGCCTCATACTCGTCCTTCATGCCTCATATTTATCCTTCATGCCTCATACTGGTCGTTCATGCCTCATACTTGTCCTTCATGCCTCATACTGGTCCTTCATGCCTCATACTTGTCCTTCATGCCTCATACTCGTCCTTCATGCCTCATATTTATCCTTCATGCCTCATACCGGTCCTTCATGCCTCATACTTGTCCTTCATGCCTCATACTGGTCCTTCATGCCTCATACTCGTCCTTCATGCCTCATACTCGTTCTTCATGCCACATACTGGTCCTTCATGCCTCATACTGGTCCTTCATGCCTCATACTGGTCCTTCATGCCTCATACTTGTCCTTCATGCCTCATACTGGACCTTCATGCCTCATACTCGTCCTTCATGCCTCATACTGGTCCTTCATGTCTCATACTCGTCCTTCATGCCTCATACTGGTCCTTCATGCCTCATACTGGTCCTTCGATCATGCCTCATACTGGTCCTTCATGCCTCATACTTGTCCTTCATGCCTCATACTGGTCCTTCATGCCTCATACTGGTCCTTCATGCCTCATACTCGTCCTTTATGCCTCATACTGGTCCTTCATGCCTCATACTCGTCCTTCATGCCTCATACTCGTCCTTCATGCCTCATACTCGTCCTTCATGCCTCATACTCGTCCTTCATGCCTCATACTGGTCTTTCATGCCTCATACTGGTCCTTCATGCCTCATACTGGTCCTTCATGCCTCATACTGGTCCTTCATGCCTCATACTCGTCCTTCATGCCTCATATTCGTCCTTCATGCCTCATACTGGTCCTTCATGCCTCATACTGGTCCTTCATGCCTCATACTGGTCCTTCATGCCTCATACTCGTCCTCCATGCCTCATATTCGTTCTTCATGCCTCATACTCGTCCTCCATGCCTCATATTCGTTCTTCATGCCTCATACTCGTCCTCCATGCCTCATATTCGTTCTTCATGCCTCATACTCGTACCTCATGCCTCATTTTCGTCCTCCATGCCTCATACTTGTCCTTCATGCCTCATACTCCCACAGTATCTTCATGCCTCATCTTCGCCCAGCATCTTCAAACCTCAAACTCTCATTGCATCTCTGTGCCTCATACTCGTCCAGCATCTCCATTCCTCATACTCGTACAACTTCCTCATGTCTCATACTCCCGCAGCATCTTCATATTTGATATCCGTGCAGGTTATTCTTATCTCATGCTCGTACAGCATTTTTCAAGCATCATACTCACCACAGGGTATTGAGCCTCAATCTGATGATCAATATTCTTGCCTTTTGCAGGCATAGTTTCTTCAATCGTCTTATTCGCATCAAGAATTTATTCATGCCTTATGCTAGATAAGCATTTTCATTCCTCGTATTCGTGCAGCATATCTATGGTGTATATCTTGGTTATGGTGACGTTACATATAAATAAATAAAGTGGTTTAAAATACTTCTCCTGCCCTGAGCACCATTAAGGTTAGGTTAGGTTAGGTTAGGTTAGGTTAGGTTAGGTTAGTTAATGTGTGAGTTATGAGCAAGCTTCACTAATATTATTTTTTATCGTGCCTTCCTTATTCTTTGTTTCTAGAACCTGCTCCTTGTCACGCTTGGAGCTGCGGTCCTCCTGGTGGGGTCCAGCCGGGCGGAGCTGAAGCTTGAAGCGTCTAAGAGCGGCGCTGAAGCCTCCGAGATCGGACATGGAATCAACCGCGATCATTCGTCGGAAGAACGTCTGGGTGGCGCTTTCAAAGGAAGACTGAGCGGAAATAGTGGAGCCAAGATCAATGGCTTTGATGACGGACACGGAGCAGCAATTTTGGGAGGCGGACACGCTGGAGGCTCTGATGAATTTGGACATGGTGGAGGAGCTACTAGTTTCGGACAAGGAGGAGCTGGTAATTTTGGACTCGGTCGTGGAGCGGTTAATTTCGGACACGGTGGTTCCTTTGGAACAGTTCAAGGTGGACACACCGGCGTGGAAAAGGGCGGACCTGGGACTCCTTTTGGGACATCATTTGGGGCATCTCATGGAGGATCCATCAATGTTGTGCATTCTGGACCCGTCGGTACTACACATGGTGGATCCCCAGGTCTGCTACATACTGGGCCGACCGGTGGTGGACATGCTGGAAATATAGTGTTCGGACATGGTGGCCATATTGGTCCCATACACGGTGGATCTGCTACACTTGGCCATATTGGATCCATCGGACATAGAGGAGCCCTTGAATCTGGACACATTACAGATGTGGGAGCATTGCAGGGTGCCACCAGCGACTTTGGACATAGTGGGCTCGTTGGCACTGGACATGGTGGGGCCCTTGGTCCCGGACATGGTGGCTCTCTCAGTCTTAGACATGGTAGGATTTTCGGTGGTGGAGATGGTGGATTTATTAGGATTGGACAGCGGGGTTTACACAATGGTGGTCAAATTAGACTCTTTGGTGGAGCCCATGGTGGACTTTCTGGCGGTGGACTTGGTGGAGCCCTTAGTGGAGGACATGGTGGAGCCCATGGTGGCCTTTCTGGCGGTGGACTTGGTGGAGCCCTTAGTGGAGGACATGGTGGAGCCCATGGTGGACTTTCTGGCGGTGGACTTGGTGGCCTTTCTGGTGGTGGACTTGGTGGCCTTTCTGGTGGTGGACTTGGTGGACTTTCTGGTGGTGGACTTGGTGGACTTTCTGGTGGTGGACTTGGTGGAGCCTTTAGTGGAGGACATGGTGGAGCCCTTAGTGGAGGACATGGTGGAGCCCTTGGTGGAGGACATGGTGGAGCCCTTAGTGGAGGACATGGTGGAGCCCTTAGTGGAGGCCATGATGGAGCCCTTAGTGGAGGACATGGTGGAGCCCTAAGTGGAGGACATGGTGGAGCCCTAAGTGGAGCCCTTAGTGGAGGACATGGTGGAGCCCTAAGTGGAGCCCTTAGTGGAGGACATAGTGGAGCCCTAAGTGGAGGACATGGTGGAGCCCTTAGTGGAGGACATAGTGGAGCCCTAAGTGGAGGACATGGTGGAGCCCTTAGTGGAGGACATGGTGGAGCCCTTAGTGGAGGACATGGTGGAGCCCTTAGTGGAGCCCTAAGTGGAGAACATGGTGGAGACATTAGCGGAGGACATGGTGAAGCCCTAAGTGGAGCACTAAGTGGAGGACATGGTGGAGCCCTAAGTGGAGCACTAAGTGGAGGACATGGTGGATCCCTTAGTGGAGGACATGGTGGATCCCTTGGTGGAGGACATGGTGGAGCAATTAGTGGAGGACATGATGGAGCCCTAAGTGGAGCCCTTAGTGGAGGACATGGTGGAGCCCTTGGTGGAGGACATGGTGGAGCAATTAGTGGAGGACATGATGGAGCCCTAAGTGGAGCCCTTAGTGGAGGACATGGTGGATCCCTTAGTGGAGATCTTAGTGGAGGACATGGTGGAGCCCTTAGTGGAGGACATGGTGGAGCCCTTAGTGGAGGACATGGTGGAGCCCTTAGTGGAGGACATGGTGGAGCCCTTAGTGGAGGACATGGTGGAGCCCTTAGTGGAGGACATGGTGGAGCCCTCAGTGGAGCCCTTAGTGGAGGACATGGTGGAGCCCTTAGTGGAGGACATGGTGGAGCCCATAGTGGAGGACATGGTGGAGCCCTTGGTGGAGGACATGGTGGAGCCCTTAGTGGAGGACATGGTGGAGCCCTTAGTGGAGGACATGGTGGAGCCCTTAGTGGAGCCCTTAGTGGAGGACATGGTGGAGCCCTTAGTGGAGGACATGGTGGAGCCCATAGTGGAGGACATGGTGGAGCCCTTAGTGGAGGACATGGTGGAGCCCTTAGTGGAGGACATGGTGGAGCCCTTAGTGGAGGACATGGTGGAGCCCTAAGTGGAGGACATGGTGGAGACCTTGGTGGAGGACATGGTGGAGCCCTAAGTGGAGAACATGGTGGAGCCCTTAGTGGAGGACATGGTGGAGCCCTTAGTGGAGGACATGGTGGAGCCCTTGGTGGAGGACATGGTGGAGCCCTTAGTGGAGAACATGGTGGAGCCCTTGGTGGAGGACATGGTGGAGCCCTTAGTGGAGAACATGGTGGAGCCCTTGGTGGAGCCCTTAGTGGAGGACATGGTGGAGCCCTTAGTGGAGGACATGGTGGAGCCCTTAGTGGAGGACATGGTGGAGCCCTAAGTGGAGGACATGGTGGAGCCCAAAGTGGAGGACATAGTGGAGCCCTAAGTGGAGGACATGGTGGAGCCCTTAGTGGAGGACATGGTGGAGCCCTTAGTGGAGGACATGGTGGAGCCCTTGGTGGAGGACATGGTGGAGCCCTTAGTGGAGAACATGGTGGAGCCCTTGGTGGAGGACATGGTGGAGCCCTTAGTGGAGAACATGGTGGAGCCCTTGGTGGAGCCCTTAGTGGAGGACATGGTGGAGCCCTAAGTGGAGGACATGGTGGAGCCCTTAGTGGAGGACATGGTGGAGCCCTAAGTGGAGGACATGGTGGAGCCCTAAGTGGAGGACATAGTGGAGCCCTAAGTGGAGGACATGGTGGAGCCCTTAGTGGAGGACATGGTGGATTCCTTAGTGGAGGACATGGTGGAGCCCTTAGTGGAGGACATGGTGGAGCCCTTAGTGGAGGACATGGTGCCATTAGCACTGGACATAGCCTCGAGTCCCTCAAGGTCGGGCATGGTGGTGTCCATGGTGGATCTCTTGGTGTTGGACATGGTGGAATTACCAGTTTTGGACATGCCGGGACTACCCTAGATAGTGGCTTGTTTAGCGCTGGACATGGAGTCCCATCTAAGGACACGCTCAGTGGTGGAGCTTTGTCGATCAGCGCCGGTCACTCTCCATCACTAGGCGGAGGGCATAGTGGAGCTGTGTCCGATAAGGGGCTTGGGAGATCTAAAGTGGGCGTCTCTAGTATTCTAGGAACCCAAAGTGGCGGTCATGGTAGTGCTGTTGATCTTGTAAAGGGACACCGAGGCGTTGCGGCAGATATTCATATACGCAAGAAACCTATTGGTCCCGTCGGAGGACATTCTGGCGCACTGGTGGACATCCAAGGCCATCGTGGTCCCGTCGGGTTTGTGTCCAGAGAAGGATCAATTGAAGACGAACATTCTGGTGGTTTGGCCATTTCCAAAGGACATGGAGGCATCCTAGGCAAGGTAGGCCAGTCAGGCGTGATATCCTTCACAAAAGAATCCCCTGGACATACTGCATTTGCATCCGGAAGACCTATTGGAAGTGGGCAAATAGGATTCCCAGGCGTCGCTAAATTGCATCGAGGACCGGTTGGACCCATCTCCGTAGGCGTCGGACCCGTTGGTGTAGCAGATGTTGGCATCTCTGGAGGAAAAACTCACTTTGGAAGCGTCGGCGGAGGTGGAATAAGCGATCCTAGAGGCACTTTGGGTATCAACACTCGCTACGGAACGCCAACTGTCAGTTTGATTTCAGGAAGAATTCACGACGCAGGTTTCGGAAGCGGGCTGGGAGCCGCTGGAGGAGGTGTTGACATTACCGGTAAACACAGCGCCTCAGCAGGGGTTTCCTCCATCGGTACCAAACAAGTAACTTCTTCTGTTAGTTTCACTACAGGAGGTCATGCCGCAGGACTAAAAGACGGAATCAGGAGTCCTGGAGGCATTGCTTCTGCTCTCTCCGGAAGGGATCATATTGGCGGAGGCTCCGTTGGAGGTGGCTCCGTTGGAGGTGGCTCCGTTGGAGGTGGCTCTATTGGAGGTGGCTCTATTGGAGGTGGCTCGGGAGGTATAGTGACCATCGACTCCAAACACGGCACGCCCTCCGGCAGCTTATCTGGAGGAGGTGGACACGGGGCAGGCTTCGATGGTGAAACAGGTGCCCCTGCAACTCTGGCTGGCCCCGTGGGAAGCAGCTCCGAAGAAAAACCTGGAAGCCGCTTAAATGTATTTTCCACTTCCGGCACCTTTGTAGGTTCCTTTAAAGATGGGCAGCGGCTTGGCGACCATGAAGTGTCAAGTCGAGCTGAACAAGGTGATGCTGGTGACATTAAACATGGCGGCGGTGTTGGAATAGCAGATGAGAGCGCCACTGGGATTGGATTCGACTCTGCCGTGGCTAAACAAGGTGACAAAGGTCCAGTTTCCGTGTTTACTGAAGAGAGACGTCCTGCCGACAAGGGTCACGGAGGCCTTGTCGCCCAGGAGCAACCTAAATCCGTTGGAGTTGGTGCAAGACACGGAGGCAGCTTCCTAGGCTCAGGACACGGAGGCACCTCTCTTGGTCTTGGACACGGAGGCGGTTCTATTAGTGCAGGACACGTAGGAAGCTCTCTTGGTATTGGACACGGAGGCGGTTCTATAAGTGCTGGACACGGAGGAAGCGCTCTTGGTATTGGACACGGAGGTAGCTCTTTTGGCATTGGACACGGAGGCAGCTCTTTTGGTATTGGGCACGGAGGCAGCTCTCTAGGTATTGGACACGGAGGCGGTTCTATTAGTGCAGGGCACGGAAGCACCGCTCTTGGTATTAGACACGGAGGCGGATTAAGTGTAGGACACGGAGGCAGTTCTCTTGGTATTGGACACGGAGGCAGCTCTCTGGGTATTGGACACGGAGGCGGTTCTCTAGGTGTAGGACATGGAATCAGCGCTCAAGGTATTGGACACGGAAGCGGCTTCCTAAATTCTGTACACGGAGTCGGCTCCCTAAATACCGGACACGGAGGCGAGTTTATAGGTATTGGACACGGAGGCGATTCTCTAGGAATTGGACACGGAGGCGGCACTTTTAGCGTAGGACACGGAGGCGTTTCGCTGGGACTAAAACACGGAAGCAGCGCTCTGCGTTCAGGTCCCACAGGTGGCTTCATTGGACCTCTTAATCACGGACCAGCACAAGGCGGCTCCGGAGTCGCCGTGGCTTTTGGAACCAGACTAGGAGGAAACTCTCTAGGTCTGGTGCAAGGGACTAGACATAAAGGAATCAGCGGGAGAAAACACGGTTCCCTTGGGCCAAGCGGAGCCGAAGCCAAAGTAGATCTTGGCGTCGCTAGCGGAAGACGTCACGGCGGAGGATTCGAACACAAGATTGTCACGCATACTGCACTCTCCGGGAGCAGCGAGAAAGGCTTTCTGAGACAGTTTGCTTAATTATGTATAATGAGTACCAAGTACTTGTTATATATATACATATATAATGCAGAAACGCTGTTGGTGGTGCTGAGTGATATGTTGATTGAGTGTTTGTGTCGTTACGATTATTTTATACATAAACTTTTATATGGAAATAAAAAAAAAAATTATATATGTATTTTGTGTCTGAGATAATCCCCCCCCCCTGTAGAGTGTTGATCGTGACCAACAGAAGGTTATCATACACTACACATGCACCATACACTACACATACACCATACACTACACATGCACCATACACTACACATGCACCATACACTACACATGCACCATACACTACACATGCACCATACACTACACATGCACCATACACTACACATGCACCATACACTACACATACACCATACACTACACATGCACCATACACTACACATGCACCATACACTACACATGCACCATACACTACACATGCACCATACACTACACATACACCATACACTACACATACACCATACACTACACATGCACCATACACTACACATGCACCATACACTACACATACACCATACACTACACATGCACCATACACTACACATACACCATACACTACACATGCACCATACACTACACATGCACCATACACTACACATGCACCATACACTACACATGCACCATACACTACACATACACCATACACTACACATGCACCATACACTACACATGCGCCATACACTACACATGCACCATACACTACACATGCACCATACACTACACATGCACCATACACTACACATACACCATACACTACACATACACCATACACATGCAGGCGAGGAGTCACAATACCGTGGCTGAAGTATGTTGACCAGACCACACACTAGAAATTGAAGGGACGACGACGTTTCGGTCCGTCCTGGACCATTCTCAAGTCGATTGTGTTCATTCCCTTTTTCCATTCACAATCGACTTGAGAATGGTCCAGGACGGACCGAAACGTCGTCGTCCCTTCAATTTCTAGTGTGTGGTCTGGTCAACATACACCATACACCATGATATCACAATAACGTGTTATATCTAGGAGAGAATGTTCAGGGCGTTGAGATCGAACCTTCGTCTTGAGTGACCCAAGACGATCCCAGTGTTCTGCTCCAGAGATTGTTTCACGCTAAAGATAAGAAGATACTTTGTTACCCCCATTTAGGAAATAGTTTTTAAAGCACAATTTTATGTTTATTAGAAAAGAAACCAAGAAATAGACGTGTTTAACCAATATTAATATCCCAAATATGGGTAATTATTGTCAAAATAATTTTAAACATATATAGGTATATTTTTACCTTGAATACCTTCAGATAATGATATACTGTCATAAATATTCATAATATATACACCAGAATTGTGTATTATGTTTCCCAACAATTAACATTTTCCATTGGAAGCATTCGCCATAAAAATATATTTACACGAGATTAAATTCTTAAAATTAAAATGATGGAAGTTCACTTTATCGTAACGTAAATATAAGTTCAACTTGAGCGGTGGATCATGGCAGTCATGCTGGGTATTTTCCTCGCCTAGTCACATGACTTGTCAATAGTGCAACCTCATCAACTTTCTAACCTTATTTCTCAATTGTTTTTGTTCCTGGGCATTATTCCCTTTCTCCTTGTTTAACTTTCCGTTTCTGGTCTCGTGTTATAAATCTCATGCTGAGACTTTTATGCTGCTGCTGCTCCCATGTTGCTGCTCTTATGCTGCTGCTCCCATGCTACTGATGACATACTGTTGCTCCCATAGCTGATTTCATGCAGCTGCTCATATGGCTGATTTCATGCTGATTCACGGTGAATTATGCATCCTGTCTCACTCACCCTGCCTCAACCATCCTGTCTCACTCACCCTGCCTCAACCATCCAGCCACATTCACCCTGCTGCTTTCACATTGATTCTTTTCGTGCTCTGAAACCTGGCCGCAAAGTTCAACAGAAGGCGAGGCCACAGTAGGGGCACAGAGGTGGCAGAAACAGGGAGCAGTGTCGTGTGGGTGTCGCCTTGACACATCACCGGATCTCTATAACACATTTTCCGACACTGTGTCAAACTCTGAAACTATTTCTGCTGTGCCAAAACGTGTAATACATATGAGTGTGTATGTATTATTTGTGTCTGCAGGATCGAGCTGTTAGTCGTACAAGTAATGTAATGGCTAGTAATCGGGCTGTAATTCCCGAGTATAAGTTTTGTACGACGTACTCAGAGCCTCGAACTGCAGACTACAAAAGCAGCAGCCCACAGTTCTTCCTGGGGTAATAAACTTATCTAAAGGATCTATATTATTCATTTAATAAGCATTTCTGTCATTCAGTTACACTTCCAACTTATAGACGTAATCATTCTTGTTGAAAATGATAACAGTATTAGATTTATCCTCTTTGGTGATATGCAAGGAACTAACTTTTCAGAGATTTTGATAAGTTTTCATTAAACTATCTGGGGAAGAATGAATATATCTGTTTAGTAAAGATCCGTATACTAAACCATTTCATATATTCGTGTCATCACTAGAAATGTCACTATTTTGTCCACGATACAAGCTCCAATGGCAAAGGCCAAACGTTTCTACTGTTTGAGACACAAATTATGATTGGAAGATATTTAATATTTTGCAATGTGACAATATATTGACTATTGAAACTTAACTAATTTAACACTACATCCAGCTTGATGCTAAAACCTTAATATCAAAATAATATACCAATGATTATCACCAACATTGCTATCTATAATCATATCAATCATTATGCACACTAAGAAGAAATGTTATCAGTTTTGTTCAGTAACTGATCAAATATCAGTATTCTCAATCGACTTGAGAATGGTCCAGGACGCACCGAAACGTCGTCGTCCCTTCATCTTCTAGTGTGTGGTCTGGTCAACATAATTTAGCCACGTTATTGTGACTCCTCACCCGCATCAGTATGGAACCTTCAGATTTTATCCACTGTGATAAGCGCAGCAACATAGAGCAAAATCTTCACTAAAGATATAAATAGTTATCTTTTACAACCATGTTACTAAGACTCAATAACTAAACTTGCTTGAATAAAGCTCATTATATTCATTTTATTTCATTTATCCAGCAAACATATTAACTAGAAAAATATTTTATACGTAAAATCTAGAATTAAATCAATATTCAATTCCTCTGAGGACTAAACAATGTACGACATATGTTGTATACCAAAGTATACGATTGTTTACAAATGATGAAACTATAAGGGCATCAAGAGTTAACATTACTGAAACTTTAATTCATATTGCCGGCAACAAAAGCTTCCTATTCCACTGTTTTCGTCATCTATCAACATTGTCTGACCTCCTGGAAATAAGAAGCAATAAGATGCATATCTTAACATACTAAGAAGGTTAGGTGAGGTCGGTGTTTTCTATGAAGCTTTTCAAGGTAAACTAAAATATTCACAATCAATTAGTATGTCACATATGCACTTATTAAATAAGTCAATATTGACTATAAGCAAGTGCGAGAACGGGTTGCCACGACTGTAACTACCACGACTGTCCGATGACAATTATTGCAAATTGCATCTATCATAGTGTTTAACCGATAACTTTTAATAACTGCGTGCGTGAGGGGGAATAGTGACTGAAAACTACCAGTTGCAGCCGGTCGGCCGAGCGGACAGCACGATGGACTTGTGATCCTGTGGTCCCGGGTTCAATCCCGGGCGCCGGCGAGAAACAATGGGCAGAGTTTCTTTCATCCTATGCCCCTGTTACCTAGCAGTAAAATAGGTACCTGGGTGTTAGTCAGCTGTCACGGGCTGCTTCCTGGGGGGTGGAGGCCTGGTCGAGGACCGGGCCGCGGGGACACTAAAGCCCCGAAACCATCTCAAGATAATCTCAATATAACCACGATTGTAGCTACCACTACTGTAGCTACCACGACTGTAGCTACCACTACTGTAGCTACCACGCCTGTAGCTACCACGACTGTAACTACCACGACTGTAACTACCACGCCTGTAGCTACCACGACTGTAACTACCACGCCTGTAGCTACCACGACTGTAGCTACCACGACTGTAACTACCACGACTGTAACTACCACGACTGTAACTACCACGACTGTAACTACCACGCCTGTAGCTACCACTACTGTAGCTACCACGCCTGTAGCTACCACGACTGTAACTACCACGACTGTAACTACCACGCCTGTAACTACCACGACTGTAACTACCACGACTGTAACTACCACGACTGTAACTACCACGACTGTAGCTACCACGACTGTAACTACCACGACTGTAACTACCACGACTGTAACTACCACGACTGTAACTACCACGACTGTAGCTACCACGACTGTAGCTACCGACTGTACTACACATAAGGGGCATAACTGGCCGACCCCTCACAGTGTTCAAGAGAGAACTGGATAAGCACCTCCAAAGGATACCTGATCAACCAGGCTGTGACTCGTACGTCAGGCTGCGAGCAGCCGCGTCCAACAGCCTGGTTGATCAGTCCGGCAACCAGGAGGCCTGGTCGACGACCGGGCCGCGGGGACGCTAAGCCCCGGAAGCACCTCAAGGTAACCTCAAGGTAAGGTAACCACGACTGTAACTACCACGCCTGTAACCAACAAAAAAAAAATGGGTGCCTCTAGTGTTGTTGTTGTTGTTGTTTTAGAGTTAGCTACGCGGAACAAAACGTTCCAAAGTAGCACGGGCTATGGTGAGCCCGCAGTAGACTTACCAAGCAGAGGAGCGGGGGGCCGTAGTCTCTAATGATCAGTTAGCGTCCTTATGGAACACAGGAGGAGAGGTGAGCATCTGTAGTCCTTTGCGAGTCCTTTGTCTGCGGGATAATAGGTGAAAGCGCCAAGCCATTACGACTATATAGCCCTTGAAACGGGTCAGGATAAGGATTTGGGATGGGACGGGGGGGAAGGAATGGTGCCCCAACCACTTGTGTGGACGGTCGGGGGATTGAACGCCGACCTGCAGGAAGCGAGATCCTCGCTCTACCGTCCAGCCCAAGTGGTTGGACAATGGAGGACAGACGGAAATGTGTATACTTTAGCTACCTCTGGGTAAATACATGGACATGATTATGGTAGCAAATACACTATAAAACAGTTCCGCAAAACCCGCTTTCATCTCTAGGTTCTCAACCACAAACCCTGAGGTAGTTTATTTGACCAACCACAACCCCTGAGGTAGTTTATTTGACCAACCACAAACCCTGAGGTAGTTTATTTGACCAACCACAACCCCTGAGGTAGTTTATTTGACCAACCACAACCCCTGAGGTAGTTTATTTGGCCAACCACAAACCTTGAGGTAGTTTATTTGGCCAACCACAAACCCTGAGGTAGTTTGTTTGACCAACCACAAACCCTGAGGTAGTTTATTTGGCCAACCACAAACCCTGAGGTAGTATATTTGACCAACCACAAACCCTGAGGTAGTTTGTTTGACCAACCACAAACCCTGAGGTTGATTATTTGGCCAACCACAAACCCTGAGGTAGTATATTTGGCCAACCACAAACCCTGAGGTAGTTTGGCCAACCACAAACCCTGAGGTAGTTTATTTGACCAACCACAAACCCTGAGGTAGTTTATTTGACCAACCACAAACCCTGAGGTAGTTTGTTTGGCCAACCACAAACCCTGAGGTAGATAATTTGCCTAACCTGGGCTGGACGGTAGAGCAATGGTCTCGCTTTCTGCAGGTCGGTGTTCAATGCCCAACAGTCCAAGTGGTTGGGTACCATTCTTTTCACCCCGTCCCATCCCAAATCCTTATCCTGATCCCTTCCAAGTGATATATAGTCGTAATGGCTTGGCGCTTTCTCCCGATAATTTCCTTAGGGGTCAGATTCACGAAAGCACTGTCGCAAGTACTTACGAACGTGTACATCTTTCCTCAATCTTTGACGGCTTTGGTTTCATTTATTAAACAGTTTACAAGAATGAAAACTTCCCATTGAACTGTTGTTATTGTTATAAACAGCCTACTGGTGCTTCGGAGCTCATTAACTGTTTAATAATTGTAAACAAAGCCGCCAAAGATTGACAAAAGATGTACAGGTTCGTAAGTGTTTGCGTAAGTGCTTTCGTGAATCTGGCCCCTTAACCCTATCCCAACCCTGATAGTAAACAGTACCATCACTATACCCAGAGATGGCTGTGTGTTATCTGGATATCAATCGGCGAGAACATTTTAAAGTTGTTTTAAAAAGCTATCAAAACCTTTTTGGAAACTTGAAAGTCTCCTTTCACAGCTTAGAGGTAACTGGAGCTGATGAGATGGTGGAGGGGGGAGTGATGTGTAGGGTGATGTGTAGGGTGGGGGTGGGGGTTATGTCTAGGGTGGGGTGGGTGATGTGTAGGGTGGGATGGGTGCTAGGTACGGTGGGTTGTGTGTGTGGACAGGTGCTAGGAACGGCGGTTGTGCTGAGCAGTGGGCGGAGCTCTGGCTGCTAGGCTGCATTTTCGACATTGAGTTAATCATAGTCGATGCGGAACCTCCTTGGTTGCTAAGCGCGGTGGTTGCTGGGTGGAACAGATCCTTGGGGGTTGCTGGGTGGAACAGGTGCTGGGCTGGGTGGAACAGGAGCTAGACGGGTCCCGACAATTGTTTTTTGCGTAAACAGGATTGCCGGTGGGCCACAAAATGGGGCGGAGTTTGTGTCTGGGAAAATGTTGATTTCCTGATGCGTGAGGCTGCGGTTATGTGAGGCGGGGTTAAGAGACCTTAGGTAATAGCCGGAGCCGGTTTCCCTTTCTACAACCTGGAACCTTTTGAGAAAGTCGCGCTCCTTCAAGCACTCCAGCTTAGCGCACGTGTGTTTGCGTGTTTACCTAGTTAAGTTTATCTAGTTTCCTTATGTGTTTTTTAAGATGGGGGCGACGGTGTTACTCACCTATTTGTACTCACCCATTTGTGCTTGCTGGGGTTGAGCTTTGGCTCTTTGGTCCCGCCTCTCAACTGTCAATCAACTGGTGTACAGGTTCCTGAGCCTACTGGGCTCTATCATATCTACATTTGAAACTGTGTATGGAGTCAGCCTCCACCACATCACTGCCTAATGCATTCCATCTGTTAACTTCTCTGACACTGAAAAAGTTCTTTCTAACGTCCCTGTGGCTCATTTGGGTACTCAGTTTCCACCTGTGTCCCCTTGTTCGCGTACCACCCGTGCTAAACAGTTTTATCTTTAGTTTCAAACAGTTTATTTAGAAACACTTTATCTTTCACACACACACACAGTGTGTGTGTGTGTGTGTGTGTGTGTGTGTGTGTGTGTGTGTGTGTGTGTGTGTGTGTGTGTGTGTGTGTGTGTGTGTGTGTGTGTGTGTAATCACCTAGTTGTGTTTACGGGGCTCTTTGGTCCTTCCTATCAGTAATCAATCAACTTGTGTACAGGTTCCACTGCAGATTGGGCTCCATCATATCTTCCTTACCTTGCGGTTACCTAATGGTTACCTTGCGGTTACCTAATGGTTACCTGGTGGTTACCTTGCGGTTACCTAATTGTTACCTGGTGGTTACCTTGCGGTTTCCTTGCATTGATTCCGGGAGCAAAGATCCAGCGGCCCAGTCACTGACCAGGTCTCCTGGTTGATGGTCAGGTCAACCAAGCTGTTGGACGCGGCTGCTCGCAGCCTGACGTATGTATCACAGCCTGGTTGATCAGGTGTCCTTTGAGGGTATTTATCAAGTTCTCTCTTGAACACTGTGAGGAGTCGGCCAGTTATACTACTTATGTGTAGTGGAAGCGTGTTGAACAGTCTCGGGCCTCTGATGTTGATAGAGTTCTCTCTCAGAGTACCTGTTGCACCTCTGCTTTTCAACGGGGGGTATTCTGTACATCCTGCCATGCCTTCTGGTCTCATGTGATGTTATTTATGTGTACAGGTTTGGGACCAGCCCCTCTACTATTTTCCACATGTAAAGTATTATGTATCTCTCCCGCCTGCGCTCTAGACTAGAGAATACAAATTTAGACATTTTTGTCGGTCCCAGTAGTTTTGATGGATTATTGAGTTGATTCTAGCAATAAAAGATCTCTGCACGCTCTCCAGGTCAGCAATTTCTCCAGCTTTGATGAAAGAGGCTGTCATCGGGCAACAGTATTCCGCTCTAAAGAGCACTAGTGTCTTGAAAAGCATCATCATTAGTACGGCATATCTTGTTTAAAAGGTTCTTGTTATACAACCTGCCATTTTTCTTGCAGTTGTGACGGCTACTTTTTTGTGTTCTTTAAACGTAAGGTCTTATGACTACACCCAAATTGTTTACGTTCTACGGTATGATTCGACTTCGTTTTGTACGTGGGTTTCCGTTTTTATAGTTAAATTGTTTCCATAGTGCAAGAGCTGTAACTTATTTTCACTAAATACCATATTATTATGCAGGCGATAAGTCACAATAACGTGGCTAAATTATGTTGATCAGACCACACACTAGAAGGTGAAGGGACGACGACGTTTCGGTCCGTCCTGGACCATTCTCAAGTCGATTGTCAATTTTGCACAATCGACTTGAGAATGGTCCAGGACGGACCGAAACGTCGTCGTCCCCTTCACCTTCTAGTGTGTGGTCTGGTCAACACCATATTATTATATGTATCCCCATTGAAAGACCTGATTTACATCTGTTTTGGAGATTTGCTATGTCCTCTGTGTTATCTACTCTCTTAAAAATACTAGTGGCATCTGTAATGGATGATATAGTACTCTAACTTTTACCCTTGACCTTGCCCGATATGAGAACGAAAAAACGTACTGGAGCAAGCACAGTACCCTGAGGGACTGAGCTCTTCAAGGTTGATGGTCCGGATTTTGCTTTGTTGACTAATACACACTGGGTTCTGTTAGTTAGGAAATTCTAGATCCATCCTCTCATATTTCCGGTGATTCCTTTTGAACGCATTTTGTACGCAATACCACCATAGTCACATTTATCGAAGGCTTTTGCGAAATTTGTGTATATTACGTCAGTTTCTACGTTTAAAACTATGTATGCAGTTAGTGTCCTCCAAATCGCCTCCTAATGCATTCCATTTGTTAACTGCTCTGACACTGAAAAAGCTCTTTCTAATGTCTGGCTAATTTGGGCACTAAGTTTCAACCTCTCTTTTTGATCATGAACCACTCGAAAATTATTCTAAATAATTTTTCATTGTCAACCCTGCCAATTCCATTGAGAATCTTGTAGCTGTAATCATGTCCTCCCTAACTCTTCTGTCTATTAGTGACGTGATATTTAATTGCAGTAGCCATTCCTCGTAGCTCATGTCCCTCAGCTTGGGTTCTAATCAGGTTGCATACCACTGAATTTTTTCTAACTACGTGTTGTGCTTGAATAAGTAGTGACTCCATGCTGGAGCTGCATACTCCAGGATTGGTCTGATACATGTGGTATACAGGGTCCTGAACGATTCCATACACAAGTTCCTAAAAGCAGTTCTTATGATGGCCAACCAAAGACATGCCGTTAAGGATATCCTTTTCATATGGGCTTCAGGGGACAGGTTCGGTGTGATATCAAACCCTTAGATCCTTCTCTCTTACTGATTTTTTAAGGATTTCATCTCACAAATTGATACCAAGGAACCATTTAGAATAACCTTTAGTTCGTCCAAAATCATTTAGTACTAGAATATAAATAAAGGGTTCGGCATTTACCATGTTACAGACTTTGTTAGCTATTATGAAGCATTGTCTCAGTCTCCAACGTTGGTTCGGCTCCACTCGATGCAAACCCAAGGCAGCAGAGTATTAATACACCCCGTCCACATCACCAAGGGCCTAAGGCTCGTTAATACAGCCGCCAAAACACCTGTTTATGAAAGAAAAATACTTACCACAACTCACACCTAATGACGTCCGAACTGTGTTTTGCTGCCGACCTCTACTCGAATCCCATCGCTGTAAATGCTTCACTGAAGTACATCAAGTGCAAATAAATGCCAACAGAACCTAAACATCTAACCTAACCTAACCTAACTATACATTACATATTAGTAACTGAAAACTCTCACTTCTGGGGTGTGAGTTTTCAGTTGCATATTGTCCTGGGGACCATTCAGGCTTGTTCGCATTACATATTAGTGTATATAATAATAATTTATAAATGAGAACAAATCCACTTTTATTAAACAGTGTTAAAATTAATAAATGAGTCTCAAGGGCCAGCCGCTGTTTTAACGAGCCTGGCCTGAGGACGGGTTGACAGATGGTCAGTGTTTAACAAATCCACAAGGGCCGTGACGAAGATTCGAACCTGCGTTCAAGAGTGTAGTGTGTAACACTGTTGTGAAGTGTGTGACAGGGTTGTGAGTGTGTGGCAGGGTTGTGAGTGTGTGGCAGGGTAGGAGAGTATATAACAGGGTAAGGAAGCACGTGCCAGGGTACCAAAGTCATGTGCAGTCATTTGGTAACGGTACCCTGGTGGTGATGGGATCTATGCCAGTCTGCCCATGATAAAGAAAATGAGAAGTTGAACCCTTCTTAACTAATACAGAAAACGAAAAAATATTCTTTTTAACGCGTAAACTATAACTGCAAAATACTTCATACGATTTACAAGCTTGTATACTATGCTTGTGTACTATGTTAACTTACTCAAGTTTATGAATGTGTGTGTGTGTGTGTGTGTGTACTCACCTAGTTGTGCTTGAGGGGGTTGAGCTCTGGCTCTTTGGTCCCGCCTCTCAACTGTCATTCATACTATTCCTAACTAATTCATAATTCCTTAACTGTAGCCTCTGTTTAACGCAACAGTAAAATGTGTACTTGGATGAAAAAAACGATTCTTCGCGGCAGGGGATCGTATTCCAGGGACTTACCCGAAACGCTACGCGTACTAGTGGCTGTACAAGAATGTAACAACTCTTGTATATATCTCAAAAAAAAAAAAAAAAAAAATATAGACCTTACCAAAAAGGGAAAAGAAAAGCAATATGCAACGAAAACTAATTAAAGTTTTAGATTATTATCACTAAAAGAAGTAAACTAATTAAAACCAGATATATTTACAATAAACACATATATGGAAAAAATCTGTATATGCCAAATTTACAGGAATTAAAAATCCCCAATAAGAGCACGAGTAGTGTTTATGAAACGACAATTTTCTACATATTCCCGGAATCATAATAATAAATAACAAGCTTAACAAATATAATCTAATAATTTTCGCGTTCGGAGAACCAGGTGGACATATGTGTGATCCTACAGAACGCCGAATTGGTGAGGAATATTAAAGTCACCCGTTCTAGAAAATCGAAATTTCTTTTACGTGCTCTGTGGAGCGGGTGTCCAGTTCTCTGTCTCTACGAACGGCATGTACCTGTCCTTGAGGTTATCTTGAGGTTATCTTAAGATGATTTCGGGGCTTTAGTGTCCCCGCGGCCCGGTCCTCGATCAGGCCTTTCACCCCCAGGAAGCAGCCCGTGACAGCTGACTAACACCCAGGTACCTATTTTACTGCTAGGTAACAGGGGCATAGGGTGAAAGAAACTCTGCCCATTGTTTCTCGCCGGCGCCCGGGATCGAACCCGGGACCACATGATCACAAGCCCAGTGTGCTGTCTGCTCGGCCGACCGGCCGACCGGCTCCTCTAGCAAATTACGTCTGATTTTGGCAGTATAGCCGAAAATGGACGTACTTTGTAAATGAAAAATTGAAAAATTAAATAAAAAAAATATTTTTTATTTCCAAAACAGCAACTTAATGGTCCTCTGGTAGGTTAGGAGGGCAAGTTCTCCTAAGGTTTCAAAATGTCTTTAAAACTGTTAATTGAACGTTTCCTCTCCTAACCTAACTGAGTAAGCCAGAGGGCTCAAACAGAAAACGGGACAGTACGTCACTTTCGTGAGCCGATTTCATTTCATATTACGTCCATTTTTGGCCATAGCACATACGAGCGAAAAGCGACGTAATTTTAAGGGGACGGGTTGTTGCTGGATATTGGTGAAGTGATACTGGTACTTTGCTGTGGTGTCGCACCAAGCCTGCTGTGGTGACGCATCAAGCCTGCTGTGGTAATGTACCAAGCCTGCTGTGGTAATGTACCAAGCCTGCTGTGGTGATGCACCAAGCCTGCTGTGGTGACGTACCAAGCTTGCTGTGGTGATGCACCAAGCCTGCTGTGGTGACGTACCAAGCCTGCTGTGGTGACGCACCAAGCCTGCTGTGGTGACGCACCAAGCTTGCTGTTATGTTATAGAGAATATGT
>NC_091155.1:16945591-17038091 GCF_040958095.1 Procambarus clarkii
CCTATCGGGCTCTATCATATCTACACTTGAAACTGAGTATGGAGTCAGCCTCCACCACATCACTTCCTAATGCATTCCATTTGTCAACCACTCTGACACTAAAAACGTTCTTTCTAATATCTCTGTGGCTCATTTGGGCGCTCAGTTTCCACCTGTGTCCCCTTGTGCGTGTGCCCCTTGTGTTAAATAGCCTGTCTTTATCTACCCTATCAATTCCCTTGAGAATCTTGAATGTAGTGATCATGTCCCCCCTAACTCTTCTGTCTTCCAGCGAAGTGAGGTTCAATTCCCGCAGTCTCTCCTCGTAGCTCATACCTCTCAGTTCGGGTACTAGTCTGGTGGCAAATCTTTGAACCATTTCCAGTTTAGTCTTATCCTTGACTAGATATGGACACCATGCTGGGGCTGCATACTCCAGGATTGGCCTGACATATGTGGTATACAAAGTTCTGAATGATTCTTTACACAAATTTCTGAATGCCGTTCGTATGTTGGCCAGCCTGGCATATGCCGCTGATGTTATCCTCTTGATATGTGCTGCAGGAGACAGGTCTGGCGTGATATCAACCCCCAGATCTTTCTCTCGTCCTGATTCTAGAAGGATTTTCTCTCGCACCTGGTACCTTGTGTTTGGCCTCCTGCTCCCTACGTTTATCTTAATCACTTTGCACTTGCTCAAGTGAAACTCTAGTAGCCATTTGTTGCACCATTCCTTCTGTATGCCCAGGTCATCCTGTAAACTCTTGCTGTCCTCATCTGTTTTAAACATAATTTTAGCATCTTCGGAAAACCTTGAGAGGAATGACTCTATACCTTCTGGAAGATCATTCACGTATATCAGAAACAGAAAAGGTCCGAGAACCCTGCGGGACTCCGCTGTCGACATTACTGCTAGGTAACAGGGGCATAGGGTGAAAAAAAAATCTTCCTATCGTTTCTCGCCGGCGCACGGGATCGAACCAGGGACCACAGGATCACATGTCCAGCGTGCTGTCCGCTCGGCCACCGGCTCCTCTCGGTGGGGGAGCCGTGTGTGTGTGTACTCACCGATTTGTATTCACCTATTTGTAGTTGCGGGGGGTTTAGCTCTGGCTCTTTGGTCCCGCCTCTTAACTGTCAATCAACTGGTGTACAGGTTCCTGAGCCTCGTCCTGTAATCTCTGTCTATCTTCATCTGTCTTGATTCTTCTCATAATTTTTGCATCATCAGCAAACATTGAGAGGAATGAGTCTATACCCACTGGAAGGTCGTTTACATATATTAAAGACAGGATTGGTCCAAGTACAGAGCCTTATGGACCTCCGCTGGTGACATCTCGCCACTCTGATGTCTCCCCCTCACAGTTACTCGCTGTTTCCTGTTGCTTAGACACTCCATTATCCACTGGAGCTACTTACCTTTTACCCCTGCTTGTTGCTCCAACGTTTGTAACAACCTTTTGTGTGGTACTGTGTTAAAGGCTTTCCGACAGTCCAAGAAAATGCAGTCTGCCTACTTTTTACTTTCTTGCCTAATTTGTGTTGCTTGGTCAGAATTCTATTAAACCTGCGAGGCACGATTTACCATCTCTGAACCCATGCTTTTGATGTGTTACAAAGCTGTTTCCCTCCAGATGCTCTACGAGCCTTTTCCTCATGATCTTCTCCATCACCTTGCATGGTATACAAGTTAGGGAAACTGGCTTGTAGTTCAGCGCCTCTTGCCTGTCACCCTTTCCGTATATTGGGACTACATTAGCTGTCTTTCAGCTTTCCGGTAGGTCTCCTGTTTCAAGTGACCTGTTATACAACATAGAGAGTGGCACACTTAGTGCCTCTGCACCCTTCTTTATTATCCACGGTGAGTTTCCGTCAGGCGCAACAGCCTTTGTCAAATTTAACTCCAACAGATTCACACACACACACACACACACACACACACACACACACACACACACACACACACACACACACACACACACACACACACACACACACACACACACACACACACACACACACACTCGTAGGGGGCACTACGAGGGGGCCTCGTAGCCTGGTGGATGGGGGCCTCGTAGCCTGGTGGATAGCGCGCAGGACTCGTAATTCTGTGGCGCGGGTTCGATTCCCGCACGAGGCAGAAACAAATGGGCAAAGTTTCTTTCACCCTAAGTGCCCCTGTTACCTAGCAGTAAATAGGTACCTGGGAGTTAGTCAGCTGTCACGGGCTGCTTCCTGGTGTGTGTGTGTGTGTGGTGTGGGGAAAAAAAAAAGTAGTTAGTAAACAGTTGATTGACAGTTGAGAGGCGGGCCGAAAGAGCAAAGCTCAACCCCCGCAAAAACACAACTAGTAAACACACACACACACACCCACACTGTGTGTGTGTGTGTGTGTGTGTGTGAATCTATTGGAGCAGAATTTCCAACAGATTTCCAACAGAAATTCGCACCAACAGAATTTCTGTTGGTGTGAATTTCGGGTTTCACTTGTGAGACTTGGTGTGAGTTTCTTTCACCCTAATTCCCCTGTTAACCTTGCAGTAAATAGGTACCTGGGAGTTAGACAGCAGCTACTGGCAGTTCCCGGGAAATGTGTAACAAAACGGCGGCCTGGTCGAAGACCGGGCCGCGGGGACACTAAGCCCGGAAACTATCTCAAGATAAACCTATCGAGGCGCGTTACCTAACGCTGATAAAAACCCCGCTGTCATTAATCCGGTGATTGACCAGAACCTACAGTGCTTAACCCGACTGACCGAATAACATCAATAACTTTGCAGTTTCTTATAACTGTCTTACATGTTCGTTCATGCCTTATATGAACGCCACGTGGCTGCTATAATTAGTGTGTCCAATCCTATAATTAGGTTATAACGCAATTATACTTTTCTCACCGTATTCTCTTAGCGTGTACGTATGAGAGCATTTTCTGTTATTCTCAGCAACAGAGACGCGTCACGCCTCCTTTGAAAGGTCACGAACGCCTGTCCAAACATTGTCTCAGTGTTACCACCAGCCGCCGGGCCACGCCCTGACGCTAGTCTGGGAGTCCAGGTGTGTCGGCGCCACAATGACAGATAACAAACACTCACAAACACACACAAACACACGCTCAAACACCTACAAACACATACGCTGAGGCATGAAGGCCATAAGCTCTGATTTTGTGCCGAATTAGACTCGAGCGGAGGCTGATGGACTTTTATTGTTGTGAGGGCTAAGGAGTGTCTCTGGCTCGAGTGGTCGGTTAATGGTTACGATTGTACGCTGAGTCATGGTAGTTTGGAGGTATATATATATATATATATATATATATATATATATATATATATATATATATATATATACATATATATATATATATATATATATATATATATATATATATATATATATATATATATATATGTCGTACCTAGTAGCCAGAACTCACTTTTTGGCCTACTATTCAAGGCCCGTTTTGCCTAATAAGCCAAGTTTTCCTGAATTAATATATTTTTTCTAATTTTTTTCTTATGAAATGATAAAGCTACCCATTTCATTATGTATGAGGTCATTTTTTTTTTATTGGAGTTAAAATTAACGTAGATATATGACCGAACCTAACCAACCCTACCTAACCTAACCTAACCTATCTTTATAGGTTAGGTTTGGTTAGGTAGCCGAAAAAGTTAGGTTAGGTTAGGTTAGGTAGGTTAGGTAGTCGAAAAACAATTAATTCATGAAAACTTGGCTTATTAGGCAAATCGGGCCTTGCATAGTAGGCTGAGAAGTGCGTTCTGGCTATTAGGTACGACATATATATATATATATATATATATATGTCGTACCTAGTAGCCAGAACTCACTTTTTGGCCTACTATTCAAGGCCCAATTTGCCTAATAAGCCAAGTTTTCCTGAATTAATATATTTTTTCTAATTTTTTTCTTTTGAAATGATAAAGCTACCCATTTCATTATGTATGAGGTCAAATTTTTTTTATTGGAGTTAAAATTAACGTAGATATATGACCGAACCTAACCAACCCTACCTAACCTAACCTAACCTATCTTCATAGGTTAGGTTTGGTTAGGTAGCATAAAAAGTTAGGTTAGGTTAGGTTAGGTAGGTTAGGTAGTCGAAAAACAAATAATTCATGAAAACTTGGCTTATTAGGCAAATCGGGCCTTGCATAGTAGGCTGAGAAGTGCGTTCTGGCTACTAGGTACGACATATATATATATATATATATATATATATATATATATATATATATATATATATATATATATATATATATATATATATATATATATATATATATATATGTATATATATATATATATATATATATATATATATATATATATATATATATATATATATATATATACGCTGCTTACTCATGTAAGCGTATATTTTAGACTTACTCATGTAAGGTTTGTCGTAAATATACATTTACTTATCTTAGCTTCACGTATATATACGCTTAAGTTGGCGCCGGATATATATTCGATTATGTATATATCCGAGCAAATGCTCGGATATATAAATATTGGCGCTAGGCAAATGCTCGGATATATAAATATTGGCGCTAGGCAAATGCTCGGATATATAAATATTGGCGCTAGGCAAATGCTCGGATATATAAATATTGGCGCTAGGCAAATGCTCGGATATATAAATATTGGCGCTAGGCAAATGCTCGGATATATAAATATTGGCGCTAGGCAAATGCTCGGATATATAAATATTGGCGCTAGGCAAATGCTCGGATATATAAATATTGGCGCTAGGCAAATGCTCGGATATATAAATATTGGCGCTAGGCAAATGCTCGGATATATAAATATTGGCGCTAGGCAAATGCTCGGATATATAAATATTGGCGCTAGGCAAATGCTCGGCTATTCATAATGGCGCCAGGCAAATGCTCGGTTATACATGTTGGCGTCAGGAAAATGCTCGGCTTTACATATTGGCGCCAGGCAAATGCTCGGTTATACATAATGGCGCCAGGAGAGTGCTCGGCTATACATGTTGGCGCCAGGCAAATGTTCGGCTATACACGTTGGCGCCAGGCAAGTGCTCGGCTATACATGTTGGCGCCAGGCAAGTGCTCGGCTGTACACGTTGACGCCAGGAAAATGCTCGACTATACATGTTGGCGCCAGGCAAATACTCGACTATACATATTAGCACCAGACAAATGCTCGGCTATACATGTTGGCGCCAGGCAAATACTCGGCTATACATATTAGCGCCAGACAAATGCTCGGCTATACATGTTGGCGCCAGGCAAATACTCGGCTATACATATTAGCGCCAGACAAATGCTCGGCTATACATGTTGGCGCCAGGCAAATGCTCGGTGAGCATTTGCCTGTTGCATTTGCATTTACCTAGTTGTGTGTACTCACACAAGTAGGTGAGTACACACACACACACACACACAAACACACACACACACACACACACACACACACACACACACACACACACACACACACACACACACACACACACACACACACACACACACACACACACACACACACACACACACACACACACACACACACACACATAGCATAGCTGCATAGCCACATCAGGAGAAAAAAACAGTAAAGGAACAGGTTATGAAATTAAGGATAGGGGCAGAAGGATTCACTACAAACGACAAGGAAGTGTGTGAGGAACTGAATAAGAAATTCCAAGAGGTCTTCACCTTAGAGCAAGGAGAAATCCCAGAGACAAGAGAGGGAATAGCTAACCAGGAACCACTGGAAGAGTTTGAGATTACCAGCGGGGAAGTAAGGAAGTGTTTACTAGAATTGGATGTGACAAAGGCTATAGGCCCAGATGGAATCTCCCCTTGGATACTAAAGGAAGGAGCAGAAGAACTGTGCCTCCCGCTCTCCATGGTGTATAACAAATCACTGGCAACAGGGGAACTGCCAGAAATTTGGAAAGCAGCTAACGTAGTCCCGATATACAAGAAAGGGGATAGACAGGAGGCACTGAATTACAGACCAGTGTCCCTAACCTGCATACCATGCAAGATGATGGAGAAGATTGTGCGAAGAAAGCTAGTGGAGCACCTGGAGCGAAAGAACTTTGTAACACAGCATCAACATGGATTCAGGGATGGCAGGTCCTGCCTCACAGGGTTACTTGAATTCTACGACCAGGCAACAAAAATAAGGCAAGAAAGAGAAGGGTGGGCAGACTGCATATTTTTGGATTGTCAGAAAGCCTTTGACACAGTGCCACACAAGAGGCTAGTGAAAAAACTGGAGATGCAGGCTGGAGTGAAAGGGAAGGTACTCCGTTGGATACAGGAGTACCTAAGTAACAGGAGACAACGAGTCAGTGTGAGGGGTGAGGTCTCAGATTGGCGAGACGTTACGAGTGGAGTACCGCAGGGGTCAGTCCTTGGACCTATACTGTTTCTGATATATGTAAATGATCTTCCAGAGGGTATAGAATCGTCTCTCTCAATGTTTGCCGATGATGCAAAAATTATGAGGAGGATTGAAACTGAGAACTATAGTAGGAGGCTACAAGATGACCTAGACAGACTGAGTGAATGGTCCAACAAATGGCTGTTGAAGTTCAACCCGAGTAAATGCAAAGTAATGAAACTAGGTGGTGGAAATAGGAGGCCAAACACAGGATACAGAATAGGAGATGAAGTACTTAATGAAACGAACAGAGAGAAAGATCTAGGAGTTGATATCACACCAAACCTGTCTCCTGAAGCCCACATAAAAAGAATAACGTCTGCGGCATATGCGAGGCTGGCTAACATCAGAACAGCGTTCAGGAACCTGTGTAAGGAATCATTCAGAATCTTGTACACCACATATGTAAGACCAATCCTGGAGTATGCGGCCCCAGCATGGAGCCTGTACCTTGTCAAGCACAAGACGAAGCTGGAAAAAGTCCAAAGGTATGCCACTAGACTAGTCCCAGAAATAAGAGGCATGAGTTACGAGGAAAGGCTGCGGGAAATGCACCTTACGACACTGGACGACAGAAGAGTAAGGGGAGACATGATCACAACCTACACAATCCTCAGAGGAATCGACCGGGTAAACAAGGATGAACTATTCAACACTGGTGGGACGCGAACATGGGGACACAGGTGGAAACTGAGTACCCACATGAGCCACAGAGCCGTTAGAAGGAACTTTTTCAGTGTCAGAGTAGTTAACGGATGGAATGCACTAGGCAGTGATGTGGTGGAGGCTGACTCCATACACAGTTTTAAATGTAGATATGATAGAGCCCAATAGGCTCAGGAATCTGTACACCAGTTGATTGACAGTTGAGAGGCGGGACCAAAGAGCCAAAGCTCAACCCCCGCAAGCACAATTAGGCGAGTACAACTAGGTGAGTACACACACACACACATAGTATGAGCTACGAGGAGAGACTACGGGAATTAAACCTCACGTCATTGGGAGACCGAAGAGTTAGAGGGGACATCATCACCACATACAAGATTCTCAGAGGAATTGATAGGGTAGATAAAGACAGACTATTTAACACAAGGGGCACACGCATTAAGGGACAGGTAGAAATTGAGTGCCCAAATGAGCCATAAAGACGTTAAAAAGATTTTTTCAGTGTCAGAGTAGCAGACAAATGGAATGCACTAGAAAGTGATGTGGTGGAGGCTGACTCCATACACAGCTTCAAATGTAGATATGAGAGAGCCCAGTTTGCTCAGGAACCTGTACATTAGTTGATTGACAGTTGAGAGGCGGGCCGAAAGAGCAGAGCTCAACCCCCGCAAGCATAACAAGGTGAACACACACACACACACACACACACACTACGGGGCCTCGTAGCCTGGTGGATAGCGCACAGGATTAGTAATTCTGTGGCGCGGGTTCGATTCCCGCACGAGGCAGAAACAAATGGGCAAAGTTTCTTTCACTTTTGGGCAAAGTTTCTTTCACCCTGAATGCCCCTGTTACCTAGCAGTAAATAGGTACCTGGGAGTTAGTCAGCTGTCACGGGCTGCTTCCTGGGGTGTGTGTGTGTGGTGTGGAGAAAAAAAAAATAGTAGTTAGTAAACAGTTGATTGACAGTTGAGAGGCGGGCCGAAAGAGCAAAGCTCAACCCCCGTAAAAACACAACTAGTAAACACAACTAGTAAACACACAGGAGGGGCCTCGTAGCCTGGTGGATAGCGCGCAGGACTCGTAATTCTGTGGCGCGGGTTCGATTCCCGCACGAGGCAGAAACAAATGGGCAAAGTTTCTTTCACCCTAAGTGCCCCTGTTACCTAGCAGTAAATAGGTACCTGGGAGTTAGTCAGCTGTCACGGGCTGCTTCCTGGTGTGTGTGTGTGTGTGTGTGGTGTGGAAAAAAAAAAAGTAGTTAGTAAACAGTTGATTGACAGTTGAGAGGCGGGCCGAAAGAGCAAAGCTCAACCCCCGCAAAACACAACTAGTAAACACAACTAGTAAACACACACACACACACACACACACACACACACACACACACACACACACACACACACACACACACACACACACACACACACACACACACACACACACACACACACACACACACACAGGAATCTGTACACCAGTTGATTGACAGATGAGAGGCGGGACCAAAGAGCCAGAGCTCAACCCCCGCAAGCACAATTAGGTGAGTACAATTAGGTGAGTACACACACACACACACACACACACACAGTACACATTTTGACACAGTACCACACAAGAGACTAGTGCAGAAGCTGGAGATGCAGGCAGGAGTGAAAGGTAAGGTACTCCATTGGATGAGGGAGAACCTTAGTAACAGAAGACAGCGAGTCACTGTGAGGGGTGAGGTCACAAACTGGCGAGACGTCCCCATTGGAGTCCCACAGGGTTCAGTCCTTGGACCTATACTGTTTCTGATATATGTAAATGATCTCCCAGAGGGTAAAGAATCGTTCCTCTTATTGTTTGCTGATGATGCAAAAATTATGAGGAGGATTAAAACAGAGGATGATAGCAGAAGGTTACAAGATGACCTAGACTGACTGAATATATGGTCCAACAAATGGCTACTAAAGTTCAACCCGAGTAAATGCAAGGTAATGAAACTAGGTGGTGGCCACAGGAGGTCAAACACAGGATACCGAATGGAAGATGAAGAATTTCATGAAACGGACAGAGAGAAAGATCTAGGAGTTGATATCACACCAAACCTGTCTTCTGAAGCCCACATAAAAAGAATTACATCTGCGGCATACGCGAGGCTGGCTAACATCAGAACAGCCTTCAGGAATCTCCCATAGGCATGAGTGACCACAATGTCCTAACTTTTGAGTATCTGGTGGAAGTAGGATTAACCCATCCAAGGAAAGGACCGAAATGTAAAAGGCTGAAATACCGAAGGGGAACTGTGATGAGATTAGAAAATTCATAACAGGAATACAATGGGACACAGAACTCAATGGAAAGTCTGTACAAGGCATGATGGACTACATCACCCAGAAGTGTTAGGAGGCAGAAAACCGGTTCATCCTGGCAGAGAAAAAAACACAGAAAACCAAAAGGGAAATCCGTGGTTCAATCGGGCATGTAAGGAAGCAAGGCAGCTAAGCACAAGGGCATGGAGAAACTAAAAAAAAACTAACCGTACACAAGAGAACAGAGATACTAGAGTACCAGAAATGGGTACATCAAAATGAAGAGAAAAGCAGATAGGCAGTTTGAAAATGACTGCAAATAAAGCCAAGACCCAACCAAAACTGCTATACAGCCACATCAGGAGGAAAACATCAGTGAAAGAACAGGTGATGAAAATGAAAAAGGGAGAGGATGGGTACACAGAGAATGACAAAGAGGTGTGTGATGAACTCAACAAGATATTTCAGGAGGTCTTCACAACAGAGCAGGAGAAAGTCCCTGAACTAAGAGTGATGGCGATAAACTAAGCAGCTTTGGAACATATTGAAATTACTAGAGATGAGGTTAGGAGGTATCTGTTTGATCTAGACGTGACTAAGGCTGTTGGACCTTATGGAATCTCACCTTTGATGTTAAAAGAGTGGGCAGAAGCACTTTGCATGCCCCCTATCTATGGTCAATAACAAGTCACTGGAAACCTAGAGAGTTAGAAGACAGCTATCATAATCCCAATCTATAAAAAGAAGGATAGGCAGGAGGCCCTAAACTACAGGCTGGTGTCCTTAACTTGTATACCATGCAAGGTGATGGAGAAGATCATGAGAGAAAAGACTTTGTAACATGTCACCAGCATGGGTTCAGGGAAGGCAATTCGTGTCTCCAAGGTTTAATAGAATTCTATGACCAAGCAACAAGCATTAAGCAAGAATGAGAAGGATGGGCAGGCTGCATTTTCTTAGACTGTTAGAAAGCTTTTGACACAGTACCCCATAAGAGACTGTTGCATGGCGAAACAAGCTGGAGTAAGTAGCAGGGTGTTCCAGTGGATAATTGAGAACCTAAACAATAGAAAGCAGAGTTACAGTGAGTGATGAGGCCTCAGACTGGCGTGATGTCACCAGCGGAGTCCCGCAGGGCTCTGTACTCGGACCTATCCTGTTTCTGATTTACATGAATGATCTTTCAGAGGGTATAGACTCATTCAATGTTTGCTGATGATGCTAAAATTATGAAAAGGATTTCGATAGATGAGGGCAGCAAGGTGCTACAGGATGACCTTGACATACTGAAGGAATGTTCCAACAAATGACAAATCATGACGTATGAGGAGTAAGATAGATGGTTTTAATATTTTAATTAAATAAATTTGGCAGACACAGATAGAATCAAAAAAATTTCCTTGAGGTATTCTAAGGGCACGAACTGAGTAATGCTGGCAATTTTCAGTTGGTGTTTGGTGTTGATAGACTAGTATTCTTCTCGTGTTAATACTCCTGTATAACTGAGACGTACCAAGCCGTCCATGGCTCAAAACTACTGCTAATATTGCATAAGAATTTAACAAGAAAAATAGTTGTTCAGGATTATTTTTATTTATCTAAGTTTAGTTATTTGATGTAACCTCTTAGTAAGAACTGAATTACATATGTGCAGATTTGTTCTGAACTTTTTGGTTTATTTATGTAGTTGTTTAATCAATTAAAGAAACACAAATTAACATAAAAACGAAAAACAAAACAGTAATTTTCTTTAATTCGTTGTTATTAATATAATAATTTTCTCTAGAAATAAAGAATGCCCCAGAATTAGCTAATTTCTATGAAACCGAAAGATTTAAAAACTCTTGTTTATTGATGATTATCTTGTTTAATATTTTTTATAAATATGAAAAATTATAAATTATTTCATTTCTTTTTCAGTTCCCTAATCTAAATAATAACTTCACAAAAACGCACCTCTTATGTAACTTCCCGCATCAAAAGATTGCGATTTCATGAAATAAAAGATTTACATGATCTTAGATAATCGGTCTAATAGACAAAGCGATTCGTGAACTTGTGAACTCCTTTAAAAGAACTGGATCCGTACATGCGTTGCAGAATGTTAAGGTTATATTCGAAATATGCGGGAATACAGACGGAACACATGTTAAAAGTTGTCAATAAAGATTTGGCTTAAGATCTATAAATTTATCTGTTTTTGGATCGAGATTAGATAATATAATGGAATTATGTAGGCTTTTAATAGGTTAGAGTGATTCCATTTAAATTTATAATTAATACTGGGACACCTTGAAAGTGTATGTATAACATTACAAAAGGTATTTCAAATATTATGAATAATTGACTGAAAAGTAGATATTTAAAATAAGTTTTTAATAATAAATATATACAGTAATTGTATCAAATTTTCATGAATATAATCAAAGGAAGCTAACTTCTTGCCACAAATATAAGCTTTAAACTATATGTTATCCCACACATCAATTAAACATTCTACTGAAACAAATTAATAAATGTTGTATAATATTGAACTCTAAAACTAAATTTTTATAATCGACTAAGTAGACAAAGGCGGAGTACCAAGGTTACCCGGCGGGTGTGAACGTATATAAGGGAGGAACTGTGTAGCAGAGATCAGTCACCTCCCTGACACCAGCCGCTGTGTTGCTCTCGTTCCCCACAATGGTCAGTTGCACACGTCTGGTACTAGTACAGAAAGATGCCATGTTCAAAGCTAGAAACAACAGAATGAGGGCCATAGATGGAGATATAAAAGTGCCGAGAATAACTTCTACAGTTAAGCTGTAAAAAGATGCTCTGGGTTAAGCTAGGAAGCGCTGAATCTATGTAAAAATGAGTCACAAAAATTTGGAGAAGACTGTCAAATTTGTAGTTATAATGGCGGAGTTACGATATCAGATTAGTTCCATATTGACTAAATGACGAAGCTCTTCATACTTGTACTTATGTTGGAATTTTTATATATGTCATTATTTTTATCATTAGCAATAATATTTGTACTAGAATTATGATTCTTATCAATATAATTGATATAGTCATTAATTATTCATTGTTATGTTCTTTCAGAATTTCGTATATGTCTTCATGGGGTTGGCAGCCCTGGTTGCCTCTGCAATGGCTGCCCCTGGAGGCATTGGTTATGGCGGTGGATATAGAGGCGGATTGGGAGGATTCAGCGGTGGATATAGAGGCGGATTGGGAGGATTCGGCGGTGGATATGGAGGAGGATTTGGTGGTGGATACGGAGGCTACGGCGCTGGTCATGGAGGCTACGCTGGTGGAAGAGCTAATATCAACTTCAATCTGGGACATGGTGGCGGATATGGTGGTGGCTACGGAGGACATGGCCTAGGTCTCGGCTTTGGACGTGGTGTAGGATACGGCGGTGGCTACGGTGGTTATGGAAAATAAATATCCTATTTCCCCAACCACTTAAGAAAAGCAAAGCCATAATATTAAAATATATTATATATTTGTAAACAATATTTTTAAATTTGCATATTTTTAAATATATATATGCTGTTCACGGAAGTCTATAATTCAATCCCTCTGTCAAAATTACGAAAACATATATTTCTTATGATGTAGACTTTGGAAGAAAATTATGACACTTCTTAATGTGAAACCAACTGTTGTTATTTTGTTTCTGATGAAATATATTTAAGGTCAATAAGCTTTTTCAATTTCTTCACAGGTAGTGATTATGCTTTGATGTTTAGGGATAACTGTTAGTCTTGTGTACACTTCATTAGTGATATTTTTGTGTCCGCTTCAAGAGGTATTGTTTTGTGTACACTTCATGAGGGATAGTTGTGTGTACACTTCACGAGGGATAGTATAAATTACACTTCATGAGGGATGGTTTTGTGTCCGTTTCATGAGGGATAGTTTTGTGTACACTTCATGAGGGATAGTTTTGTGTACACTTCATGAGGGATAGTTTTGTGTACACTTCCTGAGGGATAGTTTTGTGTACACTTCCTGAGGGATAGTTTTGTGTACACTTCCTGAGGGATAGTTTTGTGTACACTTCATGAGGGATAGTTTTATGTACACTTCCTGAGGGATAGTTTTGTGTACACTTCCTGAGGGATAGTTTTGTATACACTTCGTGTGGAATAGTCTTGTGAACACTTCATGAGGGTTAGTATTGTGCACACTTCATGAAGGTTAGTATTGTGTACACTTCATAAGAGTTGTGTATATTTAATGAGAGAGTCCTGAAGAAATGAATGCTAGTGGGCCTCTTGGCCTTACATTAGATTTTGAGAGGCAAGATGGATGATCTTTTGGGCTCCTACTTAAGCATCATGAAAATAATATTAAACCATTGCATATTTTCTCAAATGTTAACATTCAGCAAACAACTTATTATTGAGAATGAAGTTAATAGAAACGTCTTTCTTCTGTCGTATATGTATATAATGAAAATACTGGCTTTTCTGCTATGATAAGAAAACATGTTTACTGACTCTGGTTTTACTTTCTTACTTTTGTACAATCTTTGTTTAAATAAGGAGAATACAATTGGGACTTTAATATATTTTGTTTGGGTCGGACTTGTTCTTTTTTCAGATATCGTTTTTTAAGTCTTTTTTTTTAAATAATTGTTATTTCTTTTCTTATCACACTTTCTGTTTTTCTATTTCTATTTCTTATCACATCCTTTGACAATCGAAAAATCTTTTTCTCCAACTCGTTAATTACTGTCCCTTATGATATAAAGTACATCGGCCTTCCATCTTACAATATTTACATAATGAGATTATTAAGCAATTATCTACGTTGTATTAGGTTAATTTTCCACAAATCAATTTTAAATAAATTTTTGCTAATTTTAACTCCATTGAGTAATGTTTCAAGTATAAGAAGTACCTAACAACGTCAATTTGAAGTTATAGATTTCAATTCACTTTTGACTGTAATGTCTTGATGATATTAAAAGTATATTTCGTAACATTTTATTTACAATATTTGAAAATTCATTAATTATGCCAATAAAACGGATTTTTGTCAATATAATCCAGTTACCACAAAAACTACAACTGATTCCGTTTCAAGTTTATTCCAGCAATGATTCACTCACTTTTTCTGTTCGAATCACAACACTATAAATGCTTCACCCATGAATACACATATTTCCTTCTTAGCAGAACCTAAACACCTAACCTTGCATAATCTAAACCCAACTATACAAAAATTCTAATATATTTTAAAAAGAAACAGATTTTGAATACACGTCATATTTAAACTGACGAATTCTTCTTTGGTTCAGCTGCGGCTTGGACAAACACTGCCTGAAGATGGGGTTGTTACATATATTACCTCCGTACTGTTAACGCAACAAATTTTTAATATAACCAAATCATCTAGCTTAACTTAGGCTTAGCCTCACTCGAAAAAAATTGAGCGCATATGTTCGAACCCTCTTCAAGGCTGCTCCTGTGGATTTGTTCTTTGATATATCGCGTTAATGTCATTTCTCAGTAATATTTATTTATATTTAAGAAAATTCTTATTTTGAATGACCAGAATGTTAAAATTTATGAATGCGTCTTTGGGGTCAACCGATATGTGGAATGGACTTAGTCTGATGACGGATTGAAATGTTTCACTTACATATTCTTAATTCAAAATAAAATCAAAATTGTCCTGTGACTATATATAATACACATGATCTTGGCTTAACCGAATCCGAACTTTGAATATATAATTAGTAATTTATGTTTTCTAAGTTACAATTTGTCTTACACTCAGCAGTTTCGGTGATAACAGCAGGCTGGGCTAGAGTCGCTTAAGGATTGATTGTAGATTTTCTCGATGCAAAAGTCTGTGAACAAAACAGAAGAATCTTACCTAACTCAACTTTGGCCTATGTGTATAACATTCACACATAATAATATTAAATTCCTGAACTAATTTCGGTTTTTAAATAAAGTCTTGAAAGAAATTTTAACAAATACGCATTATAAAATCTGGTGGATTGAAAGGCCAATGTCGAGGATGGGTTGTCATGATATTTTGATAATTACCCAAACTCAATGTCCTCACTAACAGACACAAACGTGGGATGCCGCTATTTTTTTCTGTTTGGAAAAAAAACGAATAATAATTATTGTTGTATAGAATGATTTGCATAGTTTGGTCAAGATTAGGTGCTTGGACCTCATGGCAATAATGGGTATTTTAACAAATCCTATGACATTGGTAGTCACGCAACAGCCGTTCTCAAACATATATTCATAAACCATTTTTATAATTTATATAATATGAAATTTATATTATTTATATTTATATTAATATATCAAAGATTTTTTAAACCTTTATATTTTCTCAAATACAAAATTATATATTCAATATTTTCGAGTATTGCTAAGCATAAGTTAGGTTAGATAATTGGTTCTATTAAGAATTATTCGTGTTAACAGTATGAGGGTAATGCTTGTAGCAACCTATATTAAGGCTGTGTTTGTCCAAGCGGCAGGAGAACGAAAGAAGAATTCGTCAATTTAAATTTGAAGTGTATTTAAGATCTGTTTATTTATTAACATATATTAACTCAAGACTACTGATAACATTGCATAAGAATTTAAGAGGTAAAATAGTTGTTCCGGATAATTTTCATTTATCTAAGTTTAGTTATTTGATGTAACATCTTAGTAAGAACTGAATTGCATATGTGCAGATTTTTTCTGGGCGTTTAGTTTTATTTATGTAGTTGTTTATTCACTTAAAGAAACACAAATTAACATACCAAACACAAAACGGTAATTTTCTTTAATTCGTTGTTATTAATATAATAATTTTCCCGAGAAATAAAGAGTGTTCCAGAATTATCTATTTCTATGAAACTGGACGAAAAAAAAAAACTCTTGTTTCTTGACGGTTATCTTGTTTATTGCGTGTTATATATATATATGAAAAATTATAAATTATTTCATCTGTTTTTCAGTTCACTAATCCAAATAATGACATCTAAAAAATGCACCTTTGTTGTGACTTCCCCTATCAAAGGGTTTCGATGTAATGAAATGAAAGGTTTACAAGGAAATCTCATAGAATCGGTCGTATATATAAAGCGATTCATGTACTTGTGAACACATTAAAAAGAACTGGATCTGTACAAAATGTTTTCGGAATGTTCAGGTTATATTCGAAATATGCTGGGAAACAGAAAGAGCATTTCCTCAATTTCTCAATATAGATGTGGCTTGATATTTATAAATCTATCGGTTTTTGTATCAAAACTAGGTAATACCTTGGAATTATGAAGTTTTTTTAATAGGTTAGAGTGATTTCATTTGAATTTATAACTAATTCTGGGACACCTTGAAAGTGTAAGTTTAACATTACAAAAGATATTACAAATATTATAAATAATTGATTGAAAAGCAGATATTTAAAATAAGTTTTTCTAATAATAAACAAGTACAGTAATTTGTATCATATTTTCGTAAATAAAATCAAAGGAAACTAACTTCTTCCCACAAATATAACCTTTAAACTCAACTGAATCCCTAACATTAATTAAGCATTCGACTGAAACTTATTATATAATGTTGTATAATATTGAATTCTAAACCAAAAATTTTCTAATCGACTATGTAGACAAAGGCGGAGTACCAAGGTTACCCGGCGGGTGTGAACGTATATAAGGGAGGAACTGTGTAGCAGAGATCAGTCACCTCCCTGACACCAGCCGCTGTGTTGCTCTCGTTCCCCACAATGGTCAGTTGCACACGTCTGGTACTAGTACAGAAAGATGCCATGTTCAAAGCTAGAAACAACAGAATGAGGGCCATAGATGGAGATATAAAAGTGCCGAGAATAACTTCTACAGTTAAGCTGTAAAAAGATGCTCTGGGTTAAGCTAGGAAGCGCTGAATCTATGTAAAAATGAGTCACAAAAATTTGGAGAAGACTGTCAAATTTGTAGTTATAATGGCGGAGTTACGATATCAGATTAGTTCCATATTGACTAAATGACGAAGCTCTTCATACTTGTACTTATGTTGGAATTTTTATATATGTCATTATTTTTATCATTAGCAATAATATTTGTACTAGAATTATGATTCTTATCAATATAATTGATATAGTCATTAATTATTCATTGTTATGTTCTTTCAGAATTTCGTATATGTCTTCATGGGGTTGGCAGCCCTGGTTTCCTCTGCAATGGCTGCCCCTGGAGGCATTGGTTATGGCGGTGGATATAGAGGCGGATTGGGAGGATTCAGCGGTGGATATAGAGGCGGATTGGGAGGATTCGGCGGTGGATATGGAGGAGGATTTGGTGGTGGATACGGAGGCTACGGCGCTGGTCATGGAGGCTACGCTGGTGGAAGAGCTAATATCAACTTCAATCTGGGACATGGTGGCGGATATGGTGGTGGCTACGGAGGACATGGCCTAGGTCTCGGCTTTGGACGTGGTGTAGGATACGGCGGTGGCTACGGTGGTTATGGAAAATAAATATCCTATTTCCCCAACCACTTAAGAAAAGCAAAGCCATAATATTAAAATATATTATATATTTGTAAACAATATTTTTAAATTTGCATATTTTTAAATATATATATGCTGTTCACGGAAGTCTATAATTCAATCCCTCTGTCAAAATTACGAAAACATATATTTCTTAAGATGTAGACTTTGGAAGAAAATTATGACACTTCTTAATGTGAAACCAACTGTTGTTATTTTGTTTCTGATGAAATATATTTAAGGTCAATAAGCTTTTTCAATTTCTTCACAGGTAGTGATTATGCTTTGATGTTTAGGGATAACTGTTAGTCTTGTGTACACTTCATTAGTGATATTTTTGTGTCCGCTTCAAGAGGTATTGTTTTGTGTACACTTCATGAGGGATAGTTGTGTGTACACTTCACGAGGGATAGTATAAATTACACTTCATGAGGGATGGTTTTGTGTCCGTTTCATGAGGGATAGTTTTGTGTACACTTCATGAGGGATAGTTTTGTGTACACTTCATGAGGGATAGTTTTGTGTACACTTCCTGAGGGATAGTTTTGTGTACACTTCCTGAGGGATAGTTTTGTGTACACTTCCTAAGGGATAGTTTTGTGTACACTTCATGAGGGATAGTTTTATGTACACTTCCTGAGGGATAGTTTTGTGTACACTTCCTGAGGGATAGTTTTGTATACACTTCGTGTGGAATAGTCTTGTGAACACTTCATGAGGGTTAGTATTGTGCACACTTCATGAAGGTTAGTATTGTGTACACTTCATAAGAGTTGTGTATATTTAATGAGAGAGTCCTGAAGAAATGAATGCTAGTGGGCCTCTTGGCCTTACATTAGATTTTGAGAGGCAAGATGGATGATCTTTTGGGCTCCTACTTAAGCATCATGAAAATAATATTAAACCATTGCATATTTTCTCAAATGTTAACATTCAGCAAACAACTTATTATTGAGAATGAAGTTAATAGAAACGTCTTTCTTCTGTCGTATATGTATATAATGAAAATACTGGCTTTTCTGCTATGATAAGAAAACATGTTTACTGACTCTGGTTTTACTTTCTTACTTTTGTACAATCTTTGTTTAAATAAGGAGAATACAATTGGGACTTTAATATATTTTGTTTGGGTCGGACTTGTTCTTTTTTCAGATATCGTTTTTTAAGTCTTTTTTTTTAAATAATTGTTATTTCTTTTCTTATCACACTTTCTGTTTTTCTATTTCTATTTCTTATCACATCCTTTGACAATCGAAAAATCTTTTTCTCCAACTCGTTAATTACTGTCCCTTATGATATAAAGTACATTGGCCTTCCATCTTACAATATTTACATAATGAGATTATTAAGCAATTATCTACGTTGTATTAGGTTAATTTTCCACAAATCAATTTTAAATAAATTTTTGCTAATTTTAACTCCATTGAGTAATGTTTAAAGTATAAGAAGTACCTAACAACGTCAATTTGAAGTTATAGATTTCAATTCACTTTTGACTGTAATGTCTTGATGATATTAAAAGTATATTTCGTAACATTTTATTTACAATATTTGAAAATTCATTAATTATGCCAATAAAACGGATTTTTGTCAATATAATCCAGTTACCACAAAAACTACAACTGATTCCGTTTCAAGTTTATTCCAGCAATGATTCACTCACTTTTTCTGTTCGAATCACAACACTATAAATGCTTCACCTATGAATACACATATTTCCTTCTTAGCAGAACCTAAACACCTAACCTTGCATAATCTAAACCCAACTATACAAAAATTCTAATATATTTTAAAAAGAAACAGATTTTGAATACACGTCATATTTAAACTGACGAATTCTTCTTTGGTTCAGCTGCGGCTTGGACAAACACTGCCTGAAGATGGGGTTGTTACATATATTACCTCCGTACTGTTAACGCAACAAATTTTTAATATAACCAAATCATCTAGCTTAACTTAGGCTTAGCCTCACTCGAAAAAAATTGAGCGCATATGTTCGAACCCTCTTCAAGGCTGCTCCTGTGGATTTGTTCTTTGATATATCGCGTTAATGTCATTTCTCAGTAATATTTATTTATATTTAAGAAAATTCTTATTTTGAATGACCAGAATGTTAAAATTTATGAATGCGTCTTTGGGGTCAACCGATATGTGGAATGGACTTAGTCTGATGACGGATTGAAATGTTTCACTTACATATTCTTAATTCAAAATAAAATCAAAATTGTCCTGTGACTATATATAATACACATGATCTTGGCTTAACCGAATCCGAACTTTGAATATATAATTAGTAATTTATGTTTTCTAAGTTACAATTTGTCTTACACTCAGCAGTTTCGGTGATAACAGCAGGCTGGGCTAGAGTCGCTTAAGGATTGATTGTAGATTTTCTCGATGCAAAAGTCTGTGAACAAAACAGAAGAATCTTACCTAACTCAACTTTGGCCTATGTGTATAACATTCACACATAATAATATTAAATTCCTGAACTAATTTCGGTTTTTAAATAAAGTCTTGAAAGAAATTTTAACAAATACGCATTATAAAATCTGGTGGATTGAAAGGCCAATGTCGAGGATGGGTTGTCATGATATTTTGATAATTACCCAAACTCAATGTCCTCACTAACAGACACAAACGTGGGATGCCGCTATTTTTTTCTGTTTGGAAAAAAAACGAATAATAATTATTGTTGTATAGAATGATTTGCATAGTTTGGTCAAGATTAGGTGCTTGGACCTCATGGCAATAATGGGTATTTTAACAAATCCTATGACATTGGTAGTCACGCAACAGCCGTTCTCAAACATATATTCATAAACCATTTTTATAATTTTTATAATATGAAATTTATATTATTTATATTTATATTAATATATCAAAGATTTTTTAAACCTTTATATTTTCTCAAATACAAAATTATATATTCAATATTTTCGAGTATTGCTAAGCATAAGTTAGGTTAGATAATTGGTTCTATTAAGAATTATTCGTGTTAACAGTATGAGGGTAATGCTTGTAGCAACCTATATTAAGGCTGTGTTTGTCCAAGCGGCAGGAGAACGAAAGAAGAATTCGTCAATTTAAATTTGAAGTGTATTTAAGATCTGTTTATTTATTAACATAAATTAACTCAAGACTACTGATAACATTGCATAAGAATTTAATAGGTAAAATAGTTGTTCCGGATAATTTTCATTTATCTAAGTTTAGTTATTTGATGTAACATCTTAGTAAGAACTGAATTGCATATGTGCAGATTTTTTCTGGGCGTTTAGTTTTATTTATGTAGTTGTTTATTCACTTAAAGAAACACAAATTAACATACCAAACACAAAACGGTAATTTTCTTTAATTCGTTGTTATTAATATAATAATTTTCCCGAGAAATAAAGAGTGTTCCAGAATTATCTATTTCTATGAAACTGGACGAAAAAAAAAACTCTTGTTTCTTGACGGTTATCTTGTTTATTGCGTGTTATATATATATGAAAAATTATAAATTATTTCATCTGTTTTTCAGTTCACTAATCCAAATAATGACATCTAAAAAATGCACCTTTGTTGTGACTTCCCCTATCAAAGGGTTTCGATGTAATGAAATGAAAGGTTTACAAGGAAATCTCATAGAATCGGTCGTATATATAAAGCGATTCATGTACTTGTGAACACATTAAAAAGAACTGGATCTGTACAAAATGTTTTCGGAATGTTCAGGTTATATTCGAAATATGCTGGGAAACAGAAAGAGCATTTCCTCAATTTCTCAATATAGATGTGGCTTGATATTTATAAATCTATCGGTTTTTGTATCAAAACTAGGTAATACCTTGGAATTATGAAGGTTTTTAATAGGTTAGAGTGATTTCATTTGAATTTATAACTAATTCTGGGACACCTTGAAAGTGTAAGTTTAACATTACAAAAGATATTACAAATATTATAAATAATTGATTGAAAAGCAGATATTTAAAATAAGTTTTTCTAATAATAAACAAGTACAGTAATTTGTATCATATTTTCGTAAATAAAATCAAAGGAAACTAACTTCTTCCCACAAATATAACCTTTAAACTCAACTGAATCCCTAACATTAATTAAGCATTCGACTGAAACTTATTATATAATATTGTATAATATTGAATTCTAAACCAAAAATTTTCTAATCGACTTTGTAGACAAAGGCGGAGTACCAAGGTTACCCGGCGGGTGTGAACGTATATAAGGGAGGAACTGTGTAGCAGAGATCAGTCACCTCCCTGACACCAGCCGCTGTGTTGCTCTCGTTCCCCACAATGGTCAGTTGCACACGTCTGGTACTAGTACAGAAAGATGCCATGTTCAAAGCTAGAAACAACAGAATGAGGGCCATAGATAGAGATATAAAAGTGCCGAGAATAACTTCTACAGTTAAGCTGTAAAAAGATGCTCTGGGTTAAGCTAGGAAGCGCTGAATCTATGTAAAAATGAGTCACAAAAATTTGGAGAAGACTGTCAAATTTTTAGTTATAATGACGGAGTTACGATATCAGATTAGTTCCATATTGACTAAATGACGAAGCTCTTCATACATGTACTTATGTTGGAATTTTTATATATGTCATTATTTTTATCATTAGCAATAATATTTGTACTAGAATTATGATTCTTATCAATATAATTGATATAGTCATTAATTATTCATTGTTATGTTCTTTCAGAATTTCGTGTATGTCTTCATGGGGTTGGCAGCCCTGGTTGCCTCTGCAATGGCTGCCCCTGGAGGCATTGGTTATGGCGGTGGATATAGAGGCGGATTGGGAGGATTCAGCGGTGGATATAGAGGCGGATTGGGAGGATTCGGCGGTGGATATGGAGGAGGATTTGGTGGTGGATACGGAGGCTACGGCGCTGGTTATGGAGGCTACGCTGGTGGAAGAGCTAATATCAACTTCAATCTGGGACATGGTGGCGGATATGGTGGTGGCTACGGAGGACATGGCCTAGGTCTCGGCTTTGGACGTGGTGTAGGATACGGCGGTGGCTATGGTGGTTATGGAAAATAAATATCCTATTTCCCCAACCACTTAAGAAAAGCAAAGCCATAATATTAAAATATATTATATATTTGTAAACAATATTTTTAAATTTGCAAATTTTTAAATATATATATGCTGTTCACGGAAGTCTATAATTCAGTCCCTCTGTCAAAATTACGAAAACATATATTTCTTATGATGCAGACTTTGGAAGAAAATTATGACACTTCTTAATGTGAAACCAACTGTTGTTATTTTGTTTCTGATGAAATATATTTATGGTCAATATGCTTTTTCAATTTCTTAACAGGTAGTGATTATGCTTTGATGTTTAGGGATAACTGTTAGTCTTGTGTACACTTCATTAGTGATATTTTTGTGTCCGCTTCAAGAGGTATTGTTTTGTGTACACTTCATGAGGGATAGTTGTGTGTACACTTCATGAGAGATAGTATTAATTACACTTCAAGAGGGATGGTTTTGTGTCCGTTTCATGGGGGATAGTTTTGTGTGCACTTCATGAGAGATAGTTTTGTGTAAACGTCATGAGGGATAGCTTTGTGTACACTTCATGAGGATTAGTATTGTGCACACTTCATGAGGGTTAGTATTGTGTACACTTTATGAGAGTTGTGTATATTTAATGAGAGAGTCCTGAAGAAATGAATACTAGTGGGCCTCTTGGCCTTATATTAGGTTTTGAGAGGCAAGATGGATGATCTTTTGGGCTCCTACTTAAGTATCATGAAAATAATATTAAACCATTACATATTTTCTCAAATGTAAACATTCAGCAAACAACTTATTACTGAGAATAAAGTTAATAGAAACGTTTTTCTTCTGTCGTATATGTATAAAATGAAATACTGGCTTCACTGCTATGATAATAAACATGTTTTCTGACTCTGGTTTTATTTTCTTAATTTTGTACAATTTTTGTTTAAATAAGGAGAATACAATTGGGACTTTAATATATTTTGTTTGGGTCGGACTTGTTCTTCTTTCAGATATCGTTTTTTAAGTCTTTTTTTTTTAAACAATTGTTATTTCTTTTCTTATCACACTTTCTATTTTTCTATTTCTATTTCTTATCATATCCTCTGACAATTGAAAAATCTTTTTCTCCAACTCGTTAATTAATGTCCCTTATGATATAAAGTACATTGGCCTTCCATCTTACAATATTTACATAATGAGATTAGGAAGCAATTATCTACGTTGTCTTAGGTTAATTTTCCACAAATTATTTTAAATAAATTTTTGAGAATTTTAACTCTATTGAGAAATATTTAAAATATAAGAAGTACCTACCAACGTCGATTTGAAGTTATATAGATTTCACTTAACTTCTGATTGTAATGTCTTGATAATATTAAAATACATTTCGAAACATTTTATTTACAATATATGAAAATTCATTAATTTTGGCAATAAAACGGATTTTTGTCTATATAATCCACTTATCACAAAAACCACAACTGATTCCGTTTGAAGTTTATTCGAGCAATGATTCACTCACTTCCTCTGTTCGAATCACAACACTGTAAATGCTTCACCCATGAATACACATATACTTCTCAGCAGAACCTAAACATCTATTCTTGCTTAATCTAAGCCCAACTATACAAAAATTCCAATATAAGAAAAAGAAAAATATTTTGAATATACATCACATTTAAACTGACGAATTCTTCTTTGGTTCAGCTGCCGCTTGGACAAACACAGCCTGAAGATGGGTTGCTACATTCTTTATCTTCGTACTGTTAACATAAGTAATTCTTAATAGAACCAAATCATCTATCCTAACTTAGGCTTACCAACACCCGAAAAAATCTCTGCGCATACGTTCGAACCCTCATCAAGGCTCCTCCTGTGAATTTGTTCTTTGGCATATCACGTTAATGTCATTTCTCAGTAATGTTAATATATTTAAGAAAATTCTTATTTTGAATGAGCAGAATGTTCAATCAAGCTTGGAGTTGCTTTCTTAGTATGATTTCTGGAATCTTAAGAGGAATACAAGCTGGATCACGATACATTGTTCACTATCATCCCGATTGTTTCATCCATAGGTACGTTGGTAAACAGCGACTCTACATCCAACGAGGCTCTTATCCTCGTGGCCCGTACTCCCCGCAGTAAGTCAACGAATTCCTTTGGATAATTCAGCCTATAAGCACAAGGTACATAAAGAATCAGCAAGCAGTTGAGTCGCTTAGCCGGTCTGTATGTTGTAGTGGGTATCTGGCTGATGATTGGCCAAACTGGGTTTCCAGGCTTGTGGGTCTTGATATTCAACCCGTCCTCTTAAAAAGAACGTCACTTTTGGCTGGTATGCGCGATATGGCTAAATTTGGACGTAATTTGAAATGAAATCGACTCACAAAAGTGACGTTCTGTTCCGTTTTCTATTTGAGTCGTCCGCCTTACGTGCAGAGGTTATAAGAGGACACTTTAAATTCACGTTTTTCATAACGTTTTGAAACTTTATGAGAATTTCCTGCCCACCTAACCTATCAGAGGACCCTTAACTTACTGTTGTTGAAAAAAGAAATCCCAAATTTATTTTAATTTTTTTTTCATTTTCAAATTACGTCCAAATTCGGCCATACGGGCAAACGGCCAAAAGCGACGTTCTTTTTAAGAGGACAGGTTGTGATATTCCCATACGCACAACCAGGGTTGTATTCCCCAATAACCTTTGGCAGGTGGAGTTCGGATTTCTTGGCGTTCACAGTTTCGAGATCTGGCTTGTACTCCTCTTGACTTTCTTAGTATGTTTTCTGGTATGTCAAGAGGCGTTCAAGCCGGATCTTTGAAACTGTGAACGCCAAGAAATCCGGACTCCACCTGCCAAAGGTTATTGGGGAATACAAACCTGGTTATGCTTATGGGAATGCCAAGACCCACAAGTCTGGAAACCCACGTTTGCTACATTAGTTACGGCAAACATCCAAAAAACTTTGTGTACAGTTTTGTGTACACATCTCATGATGTGTACTCAAAACTGTCTCTCGTGATGTGTACTCAAAACTATCCCTCACGAAGTGTACACAAAACTATCCCTCATGAAGCGGACACAAAACTGACCCCTAATGTAGTGTACACAAAGCTATCACAGTTATCCATGAGCATCATAGCACAACCAGTGAAGCAATTGAAAAAGACTATTGACCCTAATTATATTTCATCAGAAACAAAATAACAACTGTTGGTTTCACATTAAGAAGTGTCATAATTTTCTTCGAAAGCCTGCATCATAAGAAATATATGTTTTCGTAATTTTGACGAAGGTATTGAATTATAGACTTCCGTGAATAGCATATTTATATTTAAAATATGCAAATTTAAAAATAATGTTAACAAATATATAATATATTTTAATATTTTGGGCTTTACTTTCTTTAGTGGTTGGGGAAATAGAATATTTATTTTCCATAGCCACCGCCGTATCCTACACCACGTCCAAAGCCTAGACCTAGGCCATATCCTCCGTAGCCACCACCATATCCGCCACCATGTCCCAGATTGAAGTTGATGGAAGCTCTTCCACCAGCGTAGCCACCACCATATCCACCACCGTAGCCTCCATATCCAGCGCCGTAGCCTCCGTATCCACCACCAAATCCTCCTCCATATCCACCGCCGAATCCTCCCAATCCGCCTCTATATCCACCGCCATAACCAATGCCTCCGGGGGCCGCCATAGCAGAGGCAACCAGGGCTGCCAACCCCATGAAGAACAGTACGTATTTCTGCAAGAACATAACAATGAATAATTAATAGATATATAAATCATATTGATAATAACCACAATTAGAGTACAAATATTATTGTGTTATTGCTAATGACAAAAATACTAACATATATAATAATTCCAACATAAGTACATATGTGAAGAGTGACGTCATACAGTCAATACGGGACTAATCTGATATCGCAACATCGTCATGATAACTAAAAATTTGGCAGTCTTCCCGATATTGATGTGACTCCTTTTTAATTAGATTCGGCACTTCCTAGCCTAACCCAGAGCATCTTTTTACAGCTGAACAGCTGTAGAAGTTATTCTCGTAGGTACTGTTAGAAGAAGTTACATCTGTAGAAGTTATTCTCGACAGCTTTGTCTAAATATACGGCCCTCGTTCTGCTGTTCCCAGCTTTGAACATTGCATGTTTCCCTACTAGTACCAGACGTGTGCAACTGACCATTGTGGGGAGCGAGAGCAACACAGCGGCTGGTGTCAGGGAGGTGACTGATCTCTGCTACACAGTTCCTCCCTTATATACGTTCTCACCCGCCGGGTAACCTTGGTACTCCCCCATTGTCTACATAGTCGATTAGAAAAATTTTGGTTTAGAGTTCAATATTATGCAACATTTAATAATTTGTTTCAGTAGAATGCTTAATTAATGTTTGAGATTAAATTTAATTTAAAGGTTATATTTGTGGCAAGAAGTTAGTTTCCCTTGATTATATATATATATATATATATATATATATATATATATATATATATATATATATATATATATATATATATATATATATATATATATATATATATATATATATATATATATATATATATGATACAATTAATTGTTTATTATTGAAAAAATTGTTTTCAAATAAATTAAATTTAAATAAATGTAAATATTTATTTATTTCAGTAGAATTAGTTATAAATATAAATGAAATCACACTGACCTATTAAAAACCTACATAATTCCTTGGTATTACCTAATTTTGATAAAAGCAAGTAGATTTATAAATCTCAAGTAAACTCTTTCGTGAGAACATTCAAAATACACTCCGTGTGTATCCCCGCATATTTCGGATCGAACCTTTACGATCCGAAACACATTTTGTATGGTTCTAGTTCTATCAAATGTGTTCACATGTTTACTAATCGCTTTGTCTTTTGGAGCGATTCCTTGAGATTTCCTTGTGAGTCTTTTATTTCAACAAATCGCAATCCTTTGATAGGGGATGTCACAACAAAGGTGCGTTTCTGTGAAGTAATTGTAAGGATTGGGGATCTGAAAATCGGATGAAATAATTTAGATATTTTCATATATATAACACTTATTAAACAAGATAACCGTAAAAAACAAGAGTTTTTTTTATTTCGTCCGGTTTCAGAGAAATAGCTAATTCTTGAACATCCTTTATTTCTCGAGAACATTATTATATTAATCGCAACGAAGTAAAGAAAATTACAGTTTTTGTGTTTCGTTTATATGTTAATTTGTGTTTCTTTAATCGAATAAACAACTATATAAATAAAACTAAAAGTTCAGAAAAAATCGGCACCAATGAAATTCCTTACTTCCTAATATGTTACAAGAAATAACTATACACAGATATATAAATATAATTCTGAACAGCTATTTTACCTCTTAAATTCTATTGCAATGTTATCAGTAGATTCAGGTACATCTTGGGTACGACTCAGTCAAAGAGAAGTGTATCAACACGAGAAGAATACCTCTCTATCAGTACAAAACACAATCTGAAAATTACTAATATTACTCAGTTCGTCTCCAAAGAATATCTCATTGAAAAATTACTGATTGTATCTGTGTCTGCCAAATTTATTTAATTAAAATATTAAGACCATCCATCTTGCTTTTGATACGTCATGATTTGGAACCTGAGATGTATAACTAACAACTATGCATACATACAGATAATTGCATAGAGATTAAATCAATAAGTATAAGACAGAATGTATGTTTATCTGTACATAGTTGGAGGCCAGATACTTGTGTCGACTAGCATCACTCAACGTTTCAAGGGGTATGATCAAACATTCCTATGTTTGTTTCCCTAGTGTAGACTGCAGTGTGGAAGCCCCGTTCCTTTCCATGACTGTTACAGCTAGAAAAAAAACATTTTTATGCAGGTACCTGATGTCAGACGTCTGCAGCAGCTGAAGGAGGCATTCGAGCAGAATTCTGTGTTGAGTTTCACGTACGAGATGGAGAATGATGGAAAGCTGCTTTTTCTAGATGTAACAGTCACGGAATGGAACAATTTCCACACTGCAGTCTACATTAAATAAACAAACATAGGAATGTGCCTCAATGCAAATAGTGACTGCCCACACTATTACATGAGAAGTGTTGTCAACGCTTACGTCGACCGAGCTCTCAGCCACAGCTCAGGATGGAAGCAAGTCAATGAAGAACTCTGTAGGGTAAGGTAGGTCCTAGTCAACAACGGCTTCTCTAACGGTTCTGTTGAAGACGTCAAAAAAAATAAAAGTGAAATGCCTTGCAACTTCCGAAGAGTCAACTAACACAACTCTTATACCCCTATTAGATTGTTTTACAGAATTTCTTTTCGACGGCTCATAAAACGGAGGAATGGGTCCTGGAGAGACATTATTGATAGAAACGTTATCCCTATTGACAAAAATCAGAAAATACAATTGACAATTTACTACAAAAAAAAAGCCAACCTTCTCATGAAAAACTCCCCCAGACACCAAACAGAACGCCTTGAAGGAAACCAATGTCGTCTGTGCCTTCACGTACCCGCTTGGGGACTGTAAGCCCCAAAAACTCGATATATAGGCAAGACAACAACGTCTCTTTCTAGGCGTTTAACTATGCACAAACAATAGGGCTCCATCAAGGAACATATAATCCCTTTTCACAACCAGACCATCACCAGAGAAATCTTAACAAGCAACACAGAAATCATCAATAAATACAGCGATATCAGGAGACTTGACATCAGCGAGGCACTACACATTAAAAGGTCAACACCAGCAATCAACAGCCAACTAATGCGCAACTATATTCTACCCACTTCAAGACTCCGAACCAATATGGAAGCAGCAAGAGGAAGTATGGGCCAATAGGCCTTCTGCAGTTACTTCCATTCTTATGTTCTCATACCCATTGTTTTGTGTTCTGTCTTCTGTTCACCTCACCCAAAACTTTTCTTCCATATCACCTCACCCAAAACGAGTATAAGTACGAATGTATTTTGTGTGTAAACTAAGTCTTTGAAAATGTAATAAGGAATTACGAAACGCGTTCAGGCGTCAGACCAGGAATAAAAAGAATAAATATTGGAGAGTTACTTTATCAATTACCTTCGACAGTGAAGAAGAACGTAAGAAATATTGAGAAGATTCATTTTAGAATTATTAATCTTACCCTTTCGGTCATATTCAACAACATATGTTTACAAGAAAGACTGCTACCAAAATATTCATATATATATATATATATATATATATATATATATATATATATATGTCGTACCTAGTAGCCAGAACGCACTTTTTGGCCTACTATGCAAGGCCTGATTTGCCTAATAGGCCAAGTTTTCCTGAATTAATATATTTTCTCAAATGTTTTTCTTATGAAATGATAAAGCTACCAATTTCATTATGTATGAGGTCAATTTTTTTTATTGGAGTTAAAATTAACGTAGATATATGACCGAACCTAACCAACCCTACCTAACCTAACCTAACCTATCTTTATAGGTTAGGTTAGGTTAGGTAGCCGAAAAAGTTAGGTTAGGTTAGGTTAGGTAGGTTAGGTTGTCGAAAAACAATTAATTCATGAAAACTTGGCTTATTAGGCAAATCGGGCCTTGAATAGTAGGCTGAGAAGTGCGTTCTGGCTTCTAGGTACGACATATATATATATATATATATATATATGTCGTACCTAGTGGCCAGAACGCACTTCTCAGCCTACTATGCAAGGCCCGATTTGCCTAATAAGCCAAGTTTTCATGAATTAATTGTTTTTCGACTACCTAACCTACCTGACCTAACCTAACCTAGCTTTTTCGGCTACCTAACCTAACCTAACCTATAAAGATAGGTTAGGTTAGGTTAGGTAGGGTTGGTTACGTTCGGTCATATATCTACGTTACTTTTAACTGCAATAAAAAAAAATTGACCTCATACATAATGAAATGGGTAGCTTTATCATTTCATAAGAAAAAAATTAGAGAAAATATATTAATTCAGGAAAACTTGGCTTATTAGGCAAATCGGGCCTTGCATAGTAGGCTGATAAGTGCGTTCTGGCTACTAGGTACGACATATATATATATATATATATATATATATATATATATATATATATATATATATATATAGAGAGAGAGAGAGAGAGAGAGAGAGAGAGAGAGAGAGAGAGAGAGAGAGAGAGAGAGAGAGAGAGAGATAGAGAGAGAGAGAGAGAGAGAGAGAGAGAGAGAGAGAGAGAGAGAGAGAGAGAGACAGAGAGAGAGAGAGAGACAGAGAGACAGAGAGAGAGAGAGAGAGAGAGAGAGAGAGAGAGAGAGAGAGAGAGAGAGAGAGAGAGAGAGAGAGAGAGAGAGAGAGAGAGAGAGAGAGAGAGAGAGAGAGAGAGAGAGAGAGAGAGAGAGAGAGAGAGAGAGAGAGAGAGAGAGAGAGAGAGAGAGAAGATAATGTCTATTTGATTCATTAAGTTTGGATGAAGGCGAGATGCTTTGAAGTAGCCTGTTTAAACCATACAAGATTAATTATTATATTATCGAGAGAGTCTTGGAGAATTGGGTCGTCCCAGTGCCCAGATGAAGAGGAGCACGGCACAATTAAATAGCAGGAAATTTAAGTAAATGTTCCGGAGATCAATGAATATTGATGCATATTTGCAATATGAATCAAATCTGATTTGAATTTTTAAGTACTGGCGGGTAGTGCCAAAATTGTTGTGAGGGTCTAGATGTGACTCCGCGATGCTGTTTTCATTTGAATTCTGGCGACACCGATCAGCCTATGTTCATCCCGTACCCCAGACTATTAGCTATGCTTATTTGAGGGAGGGTAGTTTCAAGCGTCTGTCATTGACCTACAAATTATTTTATCTAACTCCACATCCCAATTATGGCTAGTTCTACATCCTGATTATTATAATTAGTTCAACATCATGATGATTATTATGAGGAATTTCACATCTTGATTAATCTAATTAGTTCCAAATTTTCTTTATTTTAGCTAATTGCCCATCTTCATTTATACTTCTGGTTGACATCTTGATTAATATGTTTAGTTTTATGTCTTCATTATTCCATGTTTTCACGATTGGTTTTCTTCATATTTCTGTCTAGTGGATTAATTTTTTAGTTCATTTAATTAAAGGATGAGTTACAAAACCTTCAGCGTATGGGAAGTTTTTAGTTTATTTTAAATTATTAACATATATCTATGACTTATTCATATGTTATTTTATTTAATTCTCTGTAAATTTGATGGAACGAATTATTACAACTATTTTCCATAACCACCATAGCCACCGCCGTATCCAACACCATTTCCAAAGCCGAGACCTAGACCATGTCCTCCGTAGCCACCACCATATCCGCCACCATGTCCCAGATTGAAGTTGATGGAAGCTCTTCCACCAGCGAAGCCACCACCATATCCACCACCGTAGCCTCCATATCCAGCGCCGTAGCCTCCGTATCCACCACCAAATCCTCCTCCATATCCACCGCCGAATCCTCCCAATCCGCCTCTATATCCACCGCCATAACCAATGCCTCCGGGGGCCGCCATAGCAGAGGCAACCAGGGCTGCCAACCCCATGAAGAACAGTACGTATTTCTGCAAGAACATAACAATTAATAATTAATAGATATATAAATTATATTGATAATAACCACAATTAGAGTACAAATATTATTGTGTTATTGCTAATGACAAAAATACTAACATATATAATAATTCCAACATAAGTACATATGTGAAGAGTGTCGTCATACAGTCAATACGGGACTAGTCTGATATCGCAACATCGTCATGATAACTAAAGATTAGGCAGTCTTCCCGATATTGATGTGACTCATTTTTAATTAGATTCGGCACTTCCTAGCCTAACCCAGAGCATCTTTTTACAGCTGAACATCTGTAGAAGTTATTCTCGTAGGTACTGTTAGAAGAAGTTACATCTGTAGAAGTTATTCTCGACAGCTTTGTCTAAATATACGGCCCTCGTTCTGCTGTTCCTAGCTTTGAACATTGCATGTTTCCCTACTAGTACCAGACGTGTGCAACTGACCATTGTGGGGAGCGAGAGCAACACAGCGGCTGGTGTCAGGGAGGTGACTGATCTCTGCTACACAGTTCCTCCCTTATATACGTTCACACCCGCCGGGTAACCTTGGTACTCCGCCTTTGTCTTCATAGTCGATTAGAAAAATTTTGGTTTAGAGTTCAATATTATGCAACATTTAATAGTTTGTTTCAGTAGAATTCTTAATTAATGTTTCGGATTAAATTTAGTTTAAAGGTTATATTTGTGGCAAGAAGTTAGTTTTCCTTGATTATATATATGAAAATATGATATAATTAATTGTGTATTATTGATAAACTTATTTTAAATGTCTACTTGTCAGTCAATTATTTATAATATTTGAAATAACTTTTTGTAATGTTATACTTATACTTTCGTGGTGCCCCAGAATTAGTTATAAATATAAATGAAATCATACTACCTATTAAAAACCTACATAATTCCATGGTATTACCTAATTTTGATAAAAACAACAAGATTTATAAATCTCAAGTCAAATCTTTATTGAGAACTTTCAAAATGTGTTCCATGTGTATCCCCGCATATTTTGGATCAAACCTTTCTGTCCCGAAACACATTTTGTATGGATCCAATTCTTTTAAATGTGTTAACATGTTTACTAATCTCTTTGTCTTTTTGAGCGATTCCGTGAGATTTCCTTGTAAATCTTTTTATATCAACAAATCGCAATCCTTTGATACGGGATGTCACAACAAAGATGCATTTCTATGAAGTCATTGTTTGGATTGGGGATCTGAAAAACAGATGAAGTAATTTAGAATTTTTCATTTACATAACACTTATTAATTTAAACAAGATAACCATAAAAAACAAGAGTTGTTTTTTAAGTTCGTCCGGTTTCAGAGAAATAGCTAATTCTTGAACTCTTTATATCTCGAGAACATTATTATATTAATCGCAACGAATTAAAGAAAATTACAGTTTTTGTGTTTTGTTTTTGTTAATTTGTGTATCTTTAATCGAATAAACAACTATATAAATATAACTAATAGTTAAGAAAAAAATCTGCACATATGAAATTCATTTCTTCCTAATACGTTACAAGAAATAACTATACTCAGATAAACAAAAATAAATCTGAACAGCTATTTTACCTCTTAAATTCTATTGCAATGTTATCAGTAGAGTCAGGTACATCTTGGGTACGACTCAGTCAAAGAGAAGTGTATCAACACGAGAAGAATACCTCTCTTTCAGTACAAAACATCATCCGAAAATTACCAATATTACTCAGTTCGACTCCTAAGAGTACCTCATTGAAAAATTACTGAGTCTATCTGTGTCTTCCAAATTTATTTAATTAAAATATTAAGACCATCCATCTTGCTTTTTATTCTTCATGATTTGGAACCTGAGATCTATAATTAACAACTATGCATACATACAGATAATTGTATAGAGATTAAATCAATAAGTATAATACAGAATGTATGTTTCTCTGTCCATAGTTGGTGGCCAGATACTTGTGTCGACTAGCCTCACCCAACGTTTCAAGGGGTATGATCAAACATTAATATGTTTGTTTTCCTAGTGTAGACTACAGTGTGGAAGCCTCCGTTCCTTTCCGTGACTGTTACAGCTAGAAAAAAAAACATTTTTATGCAGGTACCTGATGTCAGACGTCTGCAGCAGCTGAAGGAGACATTCGAGCAGATTTCTGTGTTGAGTTTCACGCACGAGATGGAGAATGATGGGAAGCTGCCTTTTCTAGATGTAACAGTCACGGAAAGGAACGGAAGCTTCCACACTGCATTCTACATTAAGTAAACAAAGATAGGAATGTGCCTCAATGCCAATAGTGACTGTCCAGACTGGTACAAAAGGAGTGTTGTCAACGCTTACGTCGACCAAGCTCTCAGCCACAGCTCAGGATGGAAGCAAGTCGATGAAGAACTCTGTAGGGTAAGGTAGGTCCTAGTCAACAAGGGCTTCTCTAACGGTTTTGTTGAAGACGTCAAAAAAAAAAGAAAGATGAATGCCATGCAACCTCCGAAGAGTCAACTAACACAACTCTTATACCCCTATTAGATTGTTTCACAGAATTTCTTTTCGACGGCTCATAAAACGGAGGAAAGAGTCCTGGAAAGACATTATTGATAGAAACGTTATCCTTATTGACAAAATTCAGAAAATACAATTGACAATTTACTACAAAAACAAAAAAACGGCCGACCTTCTCATGAAAAATTCCCCAGACACGAAACAGAACGTCTTGCAGGAAACCAATGTCGTCTGTGCCTTCAAGTGCCCGCTTGGGGACTGTAAGCCCCAAAGAACTCGATATATAGGCAAGACAACAACGTCTCTTTCTAGGCGGTTAACTATGCACAAACAATAGGGCTCCATCAAGGAACATATAATCTCTTCTCACAACCAGACCATCACCAGAGAAATCTTAACAAGCAACACTGAAATCATCAATAAATACATCGATAGCAGGAGACTCGACATCAGCGAGGCACTACATATCAAAAGGTCAACACTAGCAATCAACAGCCAATTAATGCACAAGTATATTCTACCCACTTCAAGACTCCGAACAAATATGCAAGCAGCAAGAGGAAGTATGGGCTAATAGGCCTCCTGCACTTCCATTCTTATGTTCTCATACACATTGTTTCGTGTTCTGTCTTCTTTTTCACCTCACCCAAAACTTTTGTTCCATATCACCTCACCCAAAACGAGTATAAGTATGAATGTATTTTGTTTGTAAACTAAGTCTTTGAAAATGTAATAAGGAATCACGAAACGCGTTCAGGCGTCAGACCAGGAATAAAAAGAATGAATTTTTGAGAGTAACTTTATTAATTACCCTCTACAGGGAAGAAGAACGTAAGAAATATTGAGAAGATTAATTTTAGAATTATTAATCTTACACTTTCGGTCATATTCAACAACATATGTTTACAAGAAAGACGGCTACCAAAATATTCTTATATATAGTGAAAAAGAGAGAGAGAGAGACAGAGAAGATATTGTCTATTTGATTCATTAAGTTAGGATGAAGGCGAGATGCTTTGAAGTAGCCTGTTTAAACCATACAAGATTAATTATTATTTTATTGAGAGAGTCTTGGAGACTTGGGTCGTCCCAGTGCCCAGATGAAGAGGAGCACGATACAATTAAATAGCAAGAAATTTAAGTAAATGTTCCGGAGATCAATAAATATTGATGCGTATTTGCAATATGAACCAAATCTGATTTTATTTTTTAAGTACTGGCGGGTAGTGCCAAAATTGTTGTGAGGGTCTAGATGTGACTCTGAGATGCTGTTCTCATTTGAATTCTGGCGACACCGACCAGCCTATGTTCATCCCCTACCCTAGACAATTTGCTATGCTAATTTGAGGGAGGGTAGTTTCAAGCGTCTGTCATTGACCTACAAATTATTTTATCAAACTCCTCATCCTAATTATGGCTAGTTCCACATCCTAATTATTATAACTAGTTCAACATCATGATGATTATTATGAGGAGTTTCACACCTTGATTAATCTAATTAGTTCCAAATTTTCTTTATTTTAGCTAATTGCCCATCTTCATTTATACTTCTAGTTGACATCTTGATTAATATGTTTAATTTTATGTCTTCATTATTCCATGTTTTCACGATTGGTTTTCTTCACATTTCTGTCTAGTGGATTAATTTTTTAGTTCATTTAATTAAAGGATGAGTTACAAAACCTTCAGCGAATGGGAAATTGTTAGTTTTATTTTAAATTATTAACATATCTATGACTTATTCATATGTTATTTTATTTAATTCTCTGTAAATTTGATAGAACGAATTATTACAACTATTTTCCATAACCACCATAGCCACCGCCGTATCCAACACCATTTCCAAAGCCGAGACCTAGACCATGTCCTCCGTAGCCACCACCATATCCGCCACCATGTCCCAGATTGAAGTTGATGGAAGCTCTTCCACCAGCGTAGCCACCACCATATCCACCACCGTAGCCTCCATATCCAGCGCCGTAGCCTCCGTATCCACCACCAAATCCTCCTCCATATCCACCGCCGAATCCTCCCAATCCGCCTCTATATCCACCGCCATAACCAATGCCTCCGGGGGCCGCCATAGCAGAGGCAACCAGGGCTGCCAACCCCATGAAGAACAGTACGTATTTCTGCAAGAACATAACAATGAATAATTAATAGATATATAAATCATATTGATAATAACCACAATTAGAGTACAAATATTATTGTGTTATTGCTAATGACAAAAATACTAACATATATAATAATTCCAACATAAGTACATATGTGAAGAGTGACGTCATACAGTCAATACGGGACTAATCTGATATCGCAACATCGTCATGATAACTAAAAATTTGGCAGTCTTCCCGATATTGATGTGACTCCTTTTTAATTAGATTCGGCACTTCCTAGCCTAACCCAGAGCATCTTTTTACAGCTGAACAGCTGTAGAAGTTATTCTCGTAGGTACTGTTAGAAGAAGTTACATCTGTAGAAGTTATTCTCGACAGCTTTGTCTAAATATACGGCCCTCGTTCTGCTGTTCCCAGCTTTGAACATTGCATGTTTCCCTACTAGTACCAGACGTGTGCAACTGACCATTGTGGGGAGCGAGAGCAACACAGCGGCTGGTGTCAGGGAGGTGACTGATCTCTGCTACACAGTTCCTCCCTTATATACGTTCTCACCCGCCGGGTCACCTTGGTACTCCCCCATTGTCTACATAGTCGATTAGAAAAATTTTGGTTTAGAGTTCAATATTATGCAACATTTAATAGTTTGTTTCAGTAGAATTCTTAATTAATGTTTCGGATTAAATTTAGTTTGAAGGTTATATTTGTGGCAAGAAGTTAGTTTCCCTTGATTATATATATGAAAATATGATATAATTAATTGTGTATTATTGATAAACTTATTTTAAATGTCTACTTTTCAGTCAATTATTTATAATATTTGAAATAACTTTTTGTAATGTTATACTTACACTTTCGTGGTGCCCCAGAATTAGTTATAAATATAAATGAAATCATACTACCTATTAAAAACCTACATAATTCCATGGTATTACCTAATTTTGATAAAAACAACAAGATTTATAAATCTCAAGTCAAATCTTTATTGAGAACTTTCAAAATGTGTTCCATGTGTATCCCCGCATATTTTGGATCAAACCTTTATGTCCCGAAACACATTTTGTATGGATCCAATTCTTTTAAATGTGTTCACATGTTTACTAATCTCTTTGTCTTTTTGAGCGATTCCGTGAGATTTCCTTGTAAACCTTTTGATATCAACAAATCGGAATCTTTTGATACGGGATGTCACAACAAAGATGCATTTCTATGAAGTCATTGTTTGGATTGGGGATCTGAAAAACAGATGAAGTAATTTAGAATTTTTCATTTACATAGCACTTATTAATTTAAACAAGATAACCATAAAAAACAAGAGTTGTTTTTTAAGTTCGTCCGGTTTCAGAGAAATAGCTAATTCTTGAACTCTTTATATCTCGAGAACATTATTATATTAATCGCAACGAATTAAAGAAAATTACAGTTTTTGTGTTTTGTTTTTGTTAATTTGTGTATCTTTAGTCGAATAAACAACTATATAAATATAACTAATAGTTAAGAAAAAAATCTGCACATATGAAATTCATTTCTTCCTAATACGTTACAAGAAATAACTATACTCAGATAAACAAAAATAAATCTGAACACCTATTTTACCTCTTAAATTCTATTGCAATGTTATCAGTAGAGTCAGGTACATCTTGGGTACGACTCAGTCAAAGAGAAGTGTATCAACACAAAAAGAATACCTCTCTGTCAGTACAAAACATCATCCGAAAATTAAAAATATTACTCAGTTCGACTCCTAACAGTACCTCATTGAAAAATTACTGAGTCTATCTGTGTCTTCCAAATTTATTTAATTAAAATATTAAGACCATCCATCTTGCTTTTTATTCTTCATGATATGGAACCTGAGATCTATAATTAACAACTATGCATACATACAGATAATTGTATAGAGATTAAATCAATAAGTATAAGACAGAATGTATGTTTCTCTGTCCATAGTTGGAGGCCAGATACTTGTGTCGACTAGCATCACCCAACGTTTCAAGGGGTATGATCAAACATTAATATATTTGTTTTCCTAGTGTAGACTACAGTGTGGAAGCCTCCGTTCCTTTCCGTGACTGTTACAGCTAGAAAAAAAAAACATTTTTATGCAGGTACCTGATGTCAGACGTCTGCAGCAGCTGAAGGAGACATTCGAGCAGATTTCTGTGTTGAGTTTCACGCACGAGATGGAGAATGATGGGAAGCTGCCTTTTCTAGATGTAACAGTCACGGAAAGGAACGGAAGCTTCCACACTGCATTCTACATTAAGTAAACAAAGATAGGAATGTGCCTCAATGCCAATAGTGACTGTCCAGACTGGTACAAAAGGAGTGTTGTCAACGCTTACGTCGACCAAGCTCTCAGCCACAGCTCAGGATGGAAGCAAGTCGATGAAGAACTCTGTAGGGTAAGGTAGGTCCTAGTCAACAAGGGCTTTTCTAACGGTTTTGTTGAAGACGTCAAAAAAAAAGAAAGATGAATGCCATGCAACCTCCGAAGAGTCAACTAACACAACTCTTATACCCCTATTAGATTGTTTCACAGAATTTCTTTTCGACGGCTCATAAAACGGAGGAAAGAGTCCTGGAAAGACATTATTGATAGAAACGTTATCCTTATTGACAAAATTCAGAAAATACAATTGACAATTTACTACAAAAACAAAAAAACGGCCGACCTTCTCATGAAAAACTCCCCAGACACGAAACAGAACGTCTTGCAGGAAACCAATGTCGTCTGTGCCTTCAAGTGCCCGCTTGGGGACTGTAAGCCCCAAAGAACTCGATATATAGGCAAGACAACAACGTCTCTTTCTAGGCGGTTAACTATGCACAAACAATAGGGCTCCATCAAGGAACATATAATCTCTTCTCACAACCAGACCATCACCAGAGAAATCTTAACAAGCTACACTGAAATCATCAATAAATACATCGATAGCAGGAGACTCGACATCAGCGAGGCACTACACATCAAAAGGTCAACAATAGCAATCAACAGCCAATTAATGCACAAGTATATTCTACCCACTTCAAGACTCCGAACAAATATGCAAGCAGCAAGAGGAAGTATGGGCTAATAGGCCTACTGCACTTCCATTCTTATGTTCTCATACACATTGTTTCGTGTTCTGTCTTCTTTTTCACCTCACCCAAAACTTTTGTTCCATATCACCTCACCCAAAACGAGTATAAGTATGAATGTATTTTGTTTGTAAACTAAGTCTTTGAAAATGTAATAAGGAATCACGAAACGCGTTCAGGCGTCAGACCAGGAATAAAAAGAATGAATTTTGCAGAGTAACTTTATTAATTACCCTCCACAGGGAAGAAGAACGTAAGAAATATTGAGAAGATTAATTTTAGAATTATTAATCTTACACTTTCGGTCATATTCAACAACATATGTTTACAAGAAAGACGGCTACCAAAATATTCTTATATATAGTGAAAAAGAGAGAGAGAGAGACAGAGAAGATATTGTCTATTTGATTCATTAAGTTAGGATGAAGGCGAGATGCTTTGAAGTAGCCTGTTTAAACCATACAAGATTAATTATTATTTTATTGAGAGAGTCTTGGAGACTTGGGTCGTCCCAGTGCCCAGATGAAGAGGAGCACGATACAATTAAATAGCAAGAAATTTAAGTAAATGTTCCGGAGATCAATGAATATTGATGCGTATTTGCAATATGAACCAAATCTGATTTTATTTTTTAAGTACTGGCGGGTAGTGCCAAAATTGTTGTGAGGGTCTAGATGTGACTCTGAGATGCTGTTCTCATTTGAATTCTGGCGACACCGACCAGCCTATGTTCATCCCCTACCCTAGACAATTTGCTATGCTAATTTGAGGGAGGGTAGTTTCAAGCGTCTGTCATTGACCTACAAATTATTTTATCTAACTCCTCATCCTAATTATGGCTAGTTCCACATCCTAATTATTATAACTAGTTCAACATCATGATGATTATTATGAGGAGTTTCACATCTTGATTAATCTAATTAGTTCCAAATTTTCTTTATTTTAGCTAATTGCCCATCTTGATTTATACTTCTGGTTGACATCTTGATTAATATGTTTAGTTTTATGTCTTCATTATTCCATGTTTTCACGATTGGTTTTCTTCATATTTCTGTCTAGTGAATAAATTTTTTAGTTCATTTAATTAAAGGATGAGTTACAAAACCTTCAGTGTATGGAAATTTTTTAGTTTTATTTTAAATTATTAACATATATATATGACTTATTCAAATGTTATTTTGTTTAATTCTCTGTAAAATTGATGGAACGAATTATTACAACTATTTTCCATAACCACCATAGCCACCGCCGTATCCAACACCATTTCCAAAGCCGAGACCTAGACCATGTCGTCCGTAGCCACCACCATATCCGCCACCATGTCCCAGATTGAAGTTGATGGAAGCTCTTCCACCAGCGTAGCCACCACCATATCCACCCCCGTAGCCTCCATATCCAGCGCCGTAGCCTCCGTATCCACCACCAAATCCTCCTCCATATCCACCGCCGAATCCTCCCAATCCGCCTCTATATCCACCGCCATAACCAATGCCTCCGGGGGCAGCCATAGCAGAGGCAACCAGGGCTGCCAACCCCATGAAGAACAGTACGTATTTCTGCAAGAACAAAACAATGAATAATTAATAGATATATAAATTATATTGATAATAACCACAATTAGAGTACAAATATTATTGTGTTATTGCTAATGACAAAAATACTAACATATATAATAATTCCAACATAAGTACATATGTGAAGTGTCGTCATACAGTCAATACGGGACTAATCTGATATCGCAACATCGTCATTATAACTAAAAAGTTGAGTCTTCCCGATATTGACGTGACTCATTTTTAATTAGATTCGGCACTTCCTAGCCTAACCAAGAGCATCTTTTTACAGCTGAACATCTGTAGAAGTTATTCTCGAAGTTACATCTGTAGAAGTTATTCTCGACAGCTTTGTCTAAATATACGGCCCTCGTTCTGCTGTTCCCAGCTTTGAACATTGCATCTTTCTCTGCTAGTACCAGACGTGTGAAACTGACCATTGTGAGGGAGCGAGAGCAACACAGTGGCTGGTGTCAGGGAGGTGACTGATCTCTGCTCCACAGTTCCTCCCTTATATACGTACACACCCGCCTATAACCTTGGTAGTCCGCCATTGTCTTCATAGTCGATTAGAAAAAATATGGTTTAGCGTTTGATATTATACAACATTTAATAATTTGTTTCTTTAGAATGTTTAATTAATGTTTGGGACTCAATTTAGTTTAAAGGTTATATATATGGTAAGAAGTTAGTTTCCTTTGTTTTTATATATGAAAATATGATACATTTGTTTATTATTAAAAACTTGTTTTATATATCTACTTCTCAGTTAATTATTTATAATATATGAAATATACTTTGCAATGTTATACTTGCACATCCAAGGTGTCCCAGAATTATTTATATATTATAATGAAATGAGACTAACGTATTAAAAAATAAATAATAACATGGTCTAACTTTCACACAAAAACAGATAGATTTATAAATCACAAGGCAAATCTTTATTGAGAACTTTCAACATATGCCCCGTCTGTATCCCCGCATATTTCGAATATAATTTTAACGTTCCGAAACACATTTTGTTCTGATGCTGTTCTTTTAAATGTGTTCACAAGTTCACATATCACTTTGTCTATAGGACGGATTTAATGAGATTTTCTAGTAAATATTTTATTTCATTATATCACAATCCTTTGATACGGGATGTCTCAAAAAAAGTTTTGTGAAGTCATTATTTGCTTTAGGGATCTAAAAATGAGATGAAATAATTTAAATAATTTCATACTTATAACATATTAAACAAGATAGCTGTCAATAAACAAGAGAATTTTGTAAATTAATCCGATTTCATAGAAATAGCTAATTCTGGGACACCTCTTTACTTCTCGAGAAAATGATTATATTAACAACATCGAACTAAAGAAAATTAAAGTTTTGTGTTTCATTTTATGTTAATTTGTTTCTTTAATCGAATAAACAACTACATAAGTAAAGCTAAATATTTAGAAAAAAATATGTACATAAGCAATTCAGTTCTTCCTGAGACGTTACATCAAATAACTATACTCAGATAAACAAAAATAATTCTGTACAACTATTTTTACCTCTTAAATTCTCATGCAATGTTATTAGTAGTAGTAGTAGTGAGTAAAGGACGTATCGGTACGACTCGGTCATAGAAAAGTATATCAACACGAGAAGAATACTAGTCTAACATTACCAAACGCCATCTGAAAATTGGCAATATTACTCAGTTTGTCTCCTAAGAATACCTCATGGAAAATTTATCGATTCAATTTGTGTCTGCCAAATTTATTTAATTAGAATATTAAAACCATCCATCTTGCTCCTCATAAGTCTTGACCTGGAACCTGAGATGCATAACTTACAACCCTGTATACATACAGATAAATGTATAGAGAATAAATTTATATCTAAACGAGAGAATGTAAGTCTATCTATCCACGGCTGGAGGCCAAATACTGTGACTAACTTTAACCATTTTTTCAGAGGGTATGGTCTGGGGTACGGTACAAACAAAGGCTGATTCTGGTAGGCCTAAGTTAAATGTTTTACCAAAAATTAGCATTTATAGAGACACGTCGAGATTTTCAAGAAAATAAGGGAAGACAAGGGGAACAGGGGAGAGGGGGAAGTGGAGGGGTATTTGGGTGGAAGAGAGGGAATATTTATATATATATATACACGGTTAACTTGCTTAAACTCACAAGCCAAAGGTAACACAAAGAGCTCACTCTCCTGTGAACGGACTGGAACCTCTAAAAGCCAGGTGTTGCACACCTTGACATAACCAGTACTCTTTCTCTAAACCACGCAGGTCGTTAAAAGAGGTTGAATGTCGGGAGTATTTTCGCAACAAATCCTACCTCCCAACGAAACTAGTCATGGTATATATATATATATATATATATATATATATATATATATATATATATATATTATAACTGAAAACTCCACACATCAGAAGAATTCGAACCCAGACAGCCAAGAGCACTGTGCACCTTGGCGTACCTGGTTCCTTAACCCCTTAACCACACTGACTGTACAAAAAATGTTGGAAGTCGTGAGACTTATGAACCCAACATCCGACAGCTCTTGGTGGTTAACTTGAGGCATAGATATTTCATCGCCTCACCTCACTTGGTGGGCCCACTTGAACAACACAAATGCCAAAAAGCTTGAATGGTACCCAAGCCAATTGGCAACTGAAAACTCCACACCCCAGTAGGATTCGAACCCAGAGAGCAAGGAACACTGAGCACCTTGGCGTACCTGTTTCCTTAACAAGGTCAAGATGAGACTCAGATACGCTGTTCCCTTTTGAATTCTGGTGACGCCGACCAGCCTATATTCATCCCGTACCCCAGACCATTTGCTATGCTAATTTGGGGAAGTGTAGCCTCGAGCGTCTCTCATTGACCTACATATTATTTTTTCTCGCTCGACATCCTAATTATCGTTAGCTCCACATCCTGATTATTATGGCTAGTTCATCATCATCATGATTATCATCAGGAGTTACACAACTTGATTAATATAATTGGTTCCAAGTCTTCCTTATTTTAGCTAATGCACATCCTGATTATTACTGCTAGTTCGACATATTGATTAATATGTTTAGTTTTATGTCTTCATTATTCCAAGTTTTCACGATTTGTTTTCTTCATATTTCTGTATCTAGTGGATTAGTTTTTTATTTGATTTAATTAAAGGATGAGTTACAAAACATTCAGTGTATGGGAAATTTTTATTTTATTTTAAGTTATTAATAAATATATGACATATTCAAATTATATTTTATTTAATTCTCTGTAAATCTGATGTAAGGAACTATTACAACTACTTTCCATAGCCACCATAGCCACCGCCGTATCCTACACCATTTCCAAAGCCCAGACCTAGGCCATGTCCTCCCAAGCCACCACCATGTCCCAGATTGAAGTTAATGGTAGCTCTTCCACCAGCGTAGCCACCACCATGTCCACCACCGTAGCCTCCATATCCACCACCATAGGATCCATATCCACCGCTGAATCCTCCTAATCCACCACCGTAACCGCCAAATCCACCACCATATCCGCCATAGCCAATACCGCCTGGAGCAGCCATGACAGCTGCAACCAGGACTGCCAACCACACGAAGAACAGCTCGTATTTCTGTAAAAAAATGTTTAGAATTTAATAATACATATTAGAACAGTTATGAATTTAACAATAAAAATTCCCTCATTATTAACAATAAGTTATTTATAATAAAAGTATTAACATATATATATAAATATATATATATATATATATATATATATATATATATATATATATATATATATATATACAACTTTAATATTAATAACGTTATTACATTAATAATGATATGTAAATTTTGTATCAACTACAGAGTTTGATGCTGAATATCTGTCCATCTATCGTATCAAGAGACGTTTTAAAACTCCAACATGAAGGTGAAAATGTTTATGATCTTGAACCAGTTGAATTTAGATTTGTGGCTGAAATAATCAGATAATAAATAAAAGTTTATCAATGATTCAGTGCTCACTATTGACTTGACTCTTGGGTTGAGGAATTGATTGAACGAAATAAATTCGTTTTCACTGTAAGTGCATCTCAGTGGTTCACAATTATTTTTATGGAAGGAAAATGGTATGTAAAGGTTTTGTGAATTTTTGCAGAGACATTTCAATCAGCTCAGAGTCCTGTCGTTGAGACGAATGGAAGGGAAGTATCCAGAGAAAGCACCAAGTCATAACGACTACATAGTATTTGGAAGGGATCAGGATAGTGAACAGCGATGTTGTCTAGTCATATGAATGTGACTGAAGGGTCGAACATTGCTTCCTCGTCCCTCTGCTTGAACATCTCGCAGTCCAGGGTTCATTTTCCTCGCTATTCTTACCATATCTATATTAAAAATTGTGTTTTTTAATTACTTTCAACCACTTCATAGCCTAACCCAACACATTTACAAATTAACTCTTGTTTGTCTTGATACTTTGTTTGTAACAGATAAGTACAGGAACAGACGACTGAGAGCTTTCCCTGCTTGTCTCGGAAGCTAGACGCAGGTATATAAGCATACTCAGCAAGAAAGTAAATAAAAAAATGTTGTGGATTCCTTCTCACATTGGCATACAGGAACATGACAAAGTTGACGCCCTTGCTAAGGCTGCAGTAAATAAAGACAGCATTGAACGGAATCTTGAGTTATCAAATAGGTCCCTTAAAAGTGTCATTAGACGAGAACTCCTGGATGAATATGAAGAAGGTAGAACAGTGCAAACTGGAACTAGCAGGTCCATTGTTTATCACAATGAAATGTGTAAGGTAAAACATGTGTATGGGGCAAGTAACAAAGTCAGTAGACTAACAGATGTTGTCACTGCTCGAATAAGACTTGGCCGCAGGTATTTCTGGCAGTTCGGCTTGTATAGGGATCTAGATGAAGTAAAGTGTAAAGTGTGTGGACAAAGACAGGAACACACACTCGAACACTATATCTTGGACTGTAGTAAAATTGAGCCATTTAGAGATAAATCAAAGCTCACGCTACATGATATGGCAACCTATCTTATTACCAAGGACAAAATCCCTGAAATCCTTGCACTGTATCCATATTTCGCTTCCAGTAGATAAACGAGAAATGAAATTAAGAAACAAGTAGTGTATTGTGTAGACTAACAATAAACAGCAGCATCCCTATGACTCTGTAATATCTCCATTGGTCAAACTATAACGTATTAGCGATAAGACCTGCCATTAATGTATAACGACTTACTGTAAATATATAGCTCTTGAAGTAGAACATTCTCTGTAACTAGCTGACATGTGAAGGTGTGAAGGATAGATGAAATTGTTTATGTAATAATCAAAGATGAGGTCTGACAAAGACCTTTTGTGCCCTCTGTAATGCTTTTTGCGCTACCGCTCACAGGATGAGTATGGGGTGCGCAATAAACTAGCCGACTCCGGCGGCAACAATCAAATCAAATCAGAGCTTTCCCATCCTCCAACTCATTGTAAGTCTTACACACTTCTTTCCTTGGAATACCACCCACCAATTAGTTACTAAATAGGTACCTAGTCACTGTTTGGTGAATACAAGCGTATAGTTAAGGACAGGCACCTAATCAATCTCCATAGCCAGGCGGATGGAACTTAATTAAGCTAAATCGCTCACCAAGTGCGGGTGAGTCTGTTACCACTACGCCAATTCTAGCTTCCGTCTAAGACCCCTCGTTCTACTGTTCCCAGCTTTGAACATTGCATCTTTCTCTACTAGTACCAGACGTGTGCAACTGACCATTGTGGGGAGCGAGAGCAACACAGCGGCTGGTGTCAGGGAGGTGACTGATCTCTGCTACACAGTTCCTCCCTTATATACGTACACACCCGCCGGGTAACCTTGGTACTCCGCTATTGTCTACAACTCTACATAGTCGAACAGGAAATTTCATTTAAGAGTACCGTGTTTTATTTTCTTTTTTAATATTTTGTTTCGAAAGAATGTTTAATTAATGTTTAATTAATATATATAATTATATAATGCAATTATATATATATATAGGTTAGGTTAGGTAGGGTTGGTTAGGTTGGGTCATATATCTACGTTAGTTTTAATTAAAATTAAAAAAAAATTACATCATACATAATGAAATGAAAGCTTTATCATTTCATAAGAAAAAAATTAGAAAAATATTGAAATTCTTGAAAACTTGACTTATTACGCAAATCGTCCCTTGCATAGTAGGCCAAGAACTGGGTTCTGGCTACTAGGTACAACATATATATATATATATATATATATATATATATATATATATATATATATATATATATATATATACTCTGCCAAAGCACAGGGGGATGGCACTCGAGGCACAGCGAAGTTAACGACATCATCAAGAGGAGCCTCACCACAGCTGGATGCCCAGCTGAAAGAGAGCCCCGTTACCTAACGCCCCGTAACTCTGATGCTCTTATTGGTCGCCCAGATGGTATCACAGTGAACCCCTGGAAGAATGGCAAGCAGTTGGTATGGGACTACACGTGCGTATCAACCCTGGCTAACACCTACATTAACCTCAGTGTTGCACAACCAGGTGGCGCTGCCACCCACAGGGAAGCAGCCAAATCCCGTAAGTATAGAGAACTGGATCACCACTACAATTTTGTCCCCATTGCTTCTGAGACGCTCGGCGCCTGGGGTAAAAGTGCTACCAGTTTTTTGAAGGAACTGGGTTCTAGGCTCATTGAAACAACAAGGGACCCGAGAGCTGCAAGCTTTCTTTTCCAGCGCCTCAGTGTGGCGATACAGAGGGGAAATGCGCACTGCATCCAGGGTTCCTGCCCGCCATCTGAGGAGCTGGAGGAACTCGACAACCTATGACAACCATCTTTGTAACCTATATGTAACTCCTTTTTTGTAACAAAGTTCAAATAAAGTAAATATATATGTGTACATACAAAAGAATGGGGGTGGTAGGAGAAGATAATATTAGTGTTCAGTGAGAAACCACAAGGTCTCCTCTGAATACTTTTTATTTTCTTCTCCGAGGCTATGGGTCCCCACATTGGCACCAGAGGTGGTACCCTCACAAACTTTTATATATATATATATATATATATATATATATATATATAACCTGGCAGTATGGGTTCGAGTCACTTCTGGGATGTGAGTTTTCAGTTGCATATAGCCCTGGGGACCGTTCAGGCTTGTTCGCATTTGTGTTCCTCACGTGTGCCCCAAAGAATGAGGGGATTTGATAAAATGCTATGCCCAAGATTACCATCAGAGTGCCGGCGGGCTGATGGGCTAAATAGCCTCGGCTACCATCAGTTTTTGTCCGGTCGTGATGGTCAAGTGGATTAAGGCATCCTGTTGCGTTGCTCCTGACAGTATGGGTTCGACTCACTTCTGGGGTGTGAGCTTTCAGTTGCATATAGTCATGGGGACCATTCAGGCTTGTTCGCATATATATATATTTATATATATATATATATATATATATATATATATATATATATATATATATATATATATATATATATATATATATATATATAACTCGACACCTATGATAACCATCTTTGTAACCCATATGTAACTCCTTTTTTGTAACAAAGTTCAAATAAAGTAAATATATATGTGTACATACAAAAGAATGGGGGTGGTAGGAGAAGATAATATTAGTGTTCAGTGAGAAACCACAAGGTTTCCTCTGAATACTTTTTATTTTCTTCTCCGAGGCTATGGGTCCCCACATTGGCACCAGAGGTGGTACCCTCACAAACTTTATATATATATATATATATATATATATATATATATATATATATATATATATATATATATATATATATATATATATATATATATATATATATATATATATATATATATATATATATAAATGGGGGCGCCTTGCCGCCCCCATCCTCACCGAACATAGGTGCATCTGCGGAACTGCGATGGCAGACCAATATGGTCGTCATGGTCTGGTATGTCGTAAATCACAGGGTAAAATTGCAAGACATGAAGAAGTCAACGACATCATCAAGAGGAGCCTCGCCACAGCCCGCTGCCCGGCACAAAGAGAACCACACTTATCCAGACCTAACGACCCTCAGAAGCGCCCTGATGGGGTCACCTTGCTACCTTGGAAGGATGGTAAGCAAGTGGTATGGGACTACACGTGCGCTGCCACACTGGCCAGTACCTACCTCCACTACAGCACACGTGAAAGCGGTGGTGCTGCTTCTTTCAGGGAATCGCAGAAAATTATTAAATACAGAGGTCTAGCACACTGCTACAGCTTTGTTCCGATCGGCTCGGAGACCCTCGGTTCGTGGGGAAAATGTGCATTGAAGTTCCTGAAGAAATTGGGGGACAAATTGATCAGCGCTACAAAAGACCAGAGAGCAAAAAGTTTCTTGTTCCAGCGCCTCAGTGTTGCGATTCAGAGGGGAAATGCCTGTTGCATCTTGGGCACTAGTCCAACTTCAGAGGAATTCGAAGAAGTGTTTTACTTGCAACAATGATCGAACCCGTCTGTGACATTCATCAATGTTTCCCATTGTTGTCTTTTTCAAGAGATCCATAACCTTTAAGCACCTTTTTGCATTATTATTTTTGTATCAACCCATGTATATCTTGTAACCATCAAATGCATAATAAAGCACAAAAAATAAAAAATGAAGGGGGTGGTAGGAGAAAAGCACACAGAAACTGTATTGGAGGGGATCTAAACATTCCCTCTAATGCGTTATGCGTGGTTTCCTCCGAGGCTATGGGTCCCCCTTTTTCCAGCTAGAGGTGGTACTCAAATATATATATATATATATATATATATATATATATATATATATATATATATATATATATATATATATATATATATATATATATATATATATATATAGGGGGGTACCACCACTGGTGCATTTATAGGGACCCACAGCCTCAGAGAAGGGAACACAGAGCACTCAGGGAAAAACTTGACATTTAACTCTGAATACGAAAGAGTGTTCACTTCTCCTACCACCCCCTTATATATATATATATATATATATATATATATATATATATATATATATATATATATATATATATATATATATATATATATATATATTAGTATATTTTGGTAGCAGTCTTTCCTGTAGACATATATTATTAAATATGACCGAAAAAGTAAGATTAATAATTCTAACACGAATTTTCTCAATCTTTCGTACATTTCGTTTCACTGTTGGAGGTAAATCAAAAATCAATTCTCCAAAATTCATTTTTATTTCTAGTCTGACGTGACACGAGCGCGTTTCGTAAAACTTATTACATTTTCAAAGACTTTAGTTCACAAATACACAACTGAATAGAACTTACGCATCTCCGATTTTATATCTACATTTGAGTGAGGTGGAAGGGGTGATGTGGCATTAACACAAGACAGAACAAGATGTGGTATTAATAGGGTATTAATTTCATCAACACAAGACAGAACAAGAGTATTAATAGGGTATTAATTTCATCAACACAAGACAGAACACGAAACAATGGATATTGAATAGAAGTGTTTGTAGAAAGCCTATTGGTCCATATTTCTTGATGCTTCTATATTGGAGCGGAGTCTTGAGGTGGGTAGAATATAGTTGTGCAATAATTGGCTGTTGATTGCTGGTGTTGACTTCTTGATGTGTAGTGCCTCGCAAACGTCAAGCCGCCTGCTATCGCTGTATCTATCGATGATTTCTGTGTTGTTTACTAGGATTTCTCTGGCGATGGTTTGGTTGTGGGAAGAGATTATATGTTCCTTAATGGAGCCCTGTTGCTTATGCATCGTTAAACGCCTAGAAAGAGATGTTGTTGTCTTGCCTATATACTGGGTTTTTTGGAGCTTACAGTCCCCAAGAGGGCATTTGAAGGCATAGACGACGTTAGTCTCTTTTAAAGCGTTCTGTTTTGTGTCTGGAGAGTTTCTCATGAGTAGGCTGGCCGTTTTTCTGGTTTTATAGTAAATCGTCAGTTGTATCCTCTGTTTTTTGTCTGTAGGGATAACGTTTCTATTAACAATATCTTTCAGGACCCTTTCCTCCGTTTTATGAGCTGTGGAAAAGAAGTTCCTGTAAAATAGTCTAATAGGGGGTATAGGTGTTGTGTTAGTTGTCTCTTCAGAGGGTGCATGGAAAGTGAAAAGCCATGCAACCTCTGAAGAGACAACTAACACAACACCTATACCCCCTATTAGACTATTTTACAGAAACTTCTTTTCCACAGCTCATAAAACGGAGGAAAGGGTCCTGAAAGATATTGTTAATAGAAACGTTATCCATTTAGAGAGTATCTTAATGCACAACATAGTAATATACGTTTTACTGCAGAGTATGAAGTTGATAATTCATTGTCGTTTCTTGATGTAAAAGTGAATAACCTTAATGGGTTCAACACTAATGTTTTTAGGAAACCAACCTTTACTGGTTTAGGTTTAAATTTTAATTCTTTTGTTCCTGATATTTTTAAGAAAAATGCAATTAACACTCTACTGAATAGGGCCTTTGTTTTATGTTCTAATTGGAATAACTTTGATCAGGAAATTAATTTTCTTGTGAATTTTTTTTCAAATAATGGTTATCCTTTGCATATGGTTTATACCTTTATAAGGAATTTCTTAAATAAGAAGTTTCACCCATCGTGTAGGATTACTACAGTGGAAAGGGATCTTAAATATATTAAATTACCATTTTATGGCAGTATTAGCTTTTCTGTAAGGAGTCGTTTGAGGAGACTGTTGCAGCAGTGTTATCCTCAAGTAGACTTTAGATTTATTTTTGTCAACACAAATACCATAGGCTCTTATTTTAAATTTAAAGATAAAGTGCCTACCCCCTTGTGCTCAAATGTCGTATATATGTATAATTGTTCCAGCATTAATGCTGGATATATCGGGAGTTCCATTCGGAACTTTAAGATTAGGATACTTGAGCACCGGGGATTATCTTTTAGGACTGGATTACCATTGTCTAAACCAGCATTTTCGGAGATTAGAAACCATTGTTATGAGTTTGACCATTCTCTGCTGGAATCTGATTTTAAAATTCTGGACACTTGTATGAATGGCCAGTCAGATTTGAGAGTAATGGAATCCTTATATATAAAGGAGCTGCGGCCTCTGTTAAATAGCAACCTTTCAGCTGTTCAATTGTACACTGTATAGTGCACAGTAGGCCCTGTAATTTGATTTATAGTTCATTTTGGTAGTTTAATTTTATTATAATTTTGTTTAGTTTACCATGTCTTTGCCCTTTCTTACTTATTTCAAGTCTTGACATTGTACATTAATATAATCTTTTATTTAGGATATATAATACATTTTTTAGTATTTAATTTTATTTAATATTTGAGTTTTTTATAAGATTTTGGTTAGTACTTTATAATTGTCGTTTATTCTGTTTGTATTTTACATACATTTTTTGTAGATTTGTAGTTATTATATAAATATTTGTTATAGTGTTTAGTATCTATGTGTTAGGTATCAAGTTTCACTTCTGATCGCTTCACGTAAGTTTAATAGAATTGTTTGTTTTAGTAGTTATAAATTTTATCATGTAGTTTAATGGATTTTTAAATTAGCTTTAATATATGTGACAGTTAATAAGTTTTATTTGTATTGATCACTTTAAGTGCGCTTAAGTTTTGTTTTTTAAGCATTTTCCTTTCTTTGATAGGCAATTATATTCAGTATGAGTTCTTTGTTTACCAGTTATTTGATTGTGATTTCTGTTTTTTCTTTTAGATCTGATGATGAATACGAGAAGTATTCGAAACGTTATGCATTTTAAAGTAAAGAATCTGAAACAAGATGTTCAGTATATCCCTGGTTTTCCTATTCATCTTAAAATTAAGATTCCCGAAGGGAACATCGATCATAAATATTTTTATATATATATATATATATATATATATATATATATATATATATATATATTATTAAATATGACCGAAAAAGTAAGATTAATAATTCTAACACGAATTTTCTCAATCTTTCGTACATTTCTTTTCACTGTTGGAGGTAAATCAAAAATCAATTCTCCAAAATTCATTTTTATTTCTAGTCTGACGCGACACGAGCGCGTTTCGTAAAACTTATTACATTTTCAAAGACTTTAGTTTACAAATATGCCATAGGTCCTCCATATAATGTTGTTAATTTCTTGATAATCCTTGTTTCAGTGCTGAGGTGATGTTGGTCTGTGAGGATGTCGAGGTGTTGTTCACAGACCAACATCACCTCAGCACTGAAACAAGGATTATCAAGAAACTAACAACATTATATGGAGGACCTATGACAATTCCACGACCAAGAGATGGCTTCCTGAACCTTGCAGGAATTAACCTCACTGAGGACCAAGTCACTCTCCTAAATCTGGGCATAAACTGTCATGTTATGTCCAGACCGAGTGAGATGGCCCGGAAAGTAGAGTTGGAAATTCTGTTGGACGACATATTCGACCTCGAGACACAAAAAAAGGTCACTACCAAAGATACCTTACAAGCAGAACTTATTGCAGAAGGAGGAAAGAATCGAGGCAATTACAGAAGCACCATACTGTCCCCCGAGCTTAAAGCGGCAGCTAAAAGCCTTCGTGAGAACAAGGAGATAGTTGTCAGGAGAGGTGACAAGTCGCCAATATATGTCATTCTTAAAAAAGACGAATATCTGGCGAAAATGAACATCATACTCTCTGACCAAACTAAGTTCCAAAGGGTAACGAAGGACACTACAGTCGAATTAAAAGCAAAGGTCAACAAACTGATCGAAACTGTGAACGCCAAGAAATCCGGACTCCACCTGTCAAAGATCATTGGGGAATATAAACCTGGATATGCATATGGAAATGTCAAGACACACAAGCCTGGAAACCCACTTCGGCCAATCATTAGCCAGATACCCACACCCACGTACAGACTGGCGAAGCGACTCAACGGCCTGCTGACTCCTTATGTTCCTTGCGCCTTCAGCCTGAAGTCTCCAAAGGAATTTGTTGACTTACTGCGGGGCACATGGGCCACAGGGATAAGAGCCTCGTTGGACGTAGAATCGCTGTTTACCAACGTACCTGTGGACGAGACAATCGGAATGATAGCCGACAGAGTGTATCGTGATCCAGCCTGTACTCCTCTTGACATACCAGAAAATATTCTGAGGAAACTACTCCAAGCTTGTTCTAAAGAGGCACCCTTCTTGAGCCCGGATGGGCACATGTATAAGCAAGTAGATGGGGTCGCCATGGGTTCTCCCCTAGGTGTCCTGTTTGCAAACTTCTACATGGGTACCATCGAGCAAAAAGTCTTAGTCGACATGAACTTGAAACCGGCCATATACTGCAGGTATGTTGACGACATTTTTACACAGGTACCTGATGTCAGACATCTGCAGGAGCTGAAGGAGGCATTTGAGCAGAGTTCCGTGCTGCGTTTCACTTACGAGATGGAAAAGGATGGGAAGCTGCCCTTTCTAGATGTAACAGTCATGGAAAAGAGCGGAGGTTTCCACACTGCAGTCTACACTAAGGAAACGAACATAGGAATGTGCCTAAATGCCAACAGCGACTGCCCAGACAGGTACAAAAGGAGTGTTGTTAACGCATATGTCGACCGTGCTCTCAGCCACAGCTCAGAATGGAAGCAAGTCGACGAAGAACTCTGTAGGGTAAGGCAGGTCCTAGTCAACAACGGCTTCTCCAATGGTTTCGTCGAAGACATCATAAGAAGGAAAGTGAAAAGCCATGCAACCTCTGAAGAGACAACTAACACAACACCTATACCCCCTATTAGACTATTTTACAGGAACTTCTTTTCCACAGCTCATAAAACGGAGGAAAGGGTCCTGAAAGATATTGTTAATAGAAACGTTATCCCTACAGACAAAAATCAGAGGATACAACTGACGATTTACTATAAAACCAGAAAAACGGCCAGCCTACTCATGAGAAACTCTCCAGACACAAAACAGAACGCTTTAAAAGAGACTAACGTCGTCTATGCCTTCAAATGCCCTCTTGGGGACTGTAAGCTCCAAAAAACCCAGTATATAGGCAAGACAATAACATCTCTTTCTAGGCGTTTAACGATGCATAAGCAACAGGGCTCCATTAACGAACATATAATCTCTTCCCACAACCAAACCATCGCCAGAGAAATCCTAGTAAACAACACAGAAATCATCGATAGATACAGCGATAGCAGGCGGCTTGACGTTTGCGAGGCACTACACATCAAGAAGTCAACACCAGCAATCAACAGCCAATTATTGCACAAATATATTCTACCCACCTCAAGACTCCGCTCCAATATAGAAGCATCAAGAAATATGGACCAATAGGCTTTCTACAAACACTTCTATTCAATACCCATTGTTTCGTGTTCTGTCTTGTGTTGATGAAATTAATACCCTATTAATGCCACCCCTTGTTCTGTCTTGTGTTGATGAAATTAATACCCTATTAATGCCACCTCTTGTTCTGTCTTGTGTTGATTAATGCCACATCACCCCTTCCACCTCACTCAAATGTAGATATAAAATCGGAGATGCGTAAGTTCTATTCAGTTGTGTATTTGTAAACTAAAGTCTTTGAAAATGTAATAAGTTTTACGAAACGCGCTCGTGTCGTGTCAGACTAGAAATAAAAATGAATTTTGGAGAATTGATTTTTGATTTACCTCCAACAGTGAAAAGAAATGTACGAAAGATTGAGAAAATTCGTGTTAGAATTATTAATCTTACTTTTTCGGTCATTTTTAATAATATATGTCTACAGGAAAGACTGCTACCAAAATATACTAATATATATATATATATATATATACATATATATATATATATATATATATACATATATATATATATATATATATATATATATATATATATATATATATATATATATATATATATATATATATATATATATACCCCCTTCCATATATACAGACAACATGCATCAGTAAACTATTGACTCTTAAAGGATTCGAACTCAGTCAGTCAGGACCTCGATGCCCCTTGGCGTGTCCAGTACTATAACCACTCGGCCAACGGATTGAACAAAAGTATTTGAAAGTCATCTGACTTTTAACCCCAATACCCGACAGCACTCGTGACCTTTTTTGGCACAGATATTTCACCAAATCACTTCAACATGCTGAGGGGCCGCATGAGTAACATTTGCTTGACGCACAAATGATGAGTCACTTTTCTTCCAAAATGCAGTTGAACTATTTGTGGTTAAGACTTCGTTCTAGTATAAGTTCACTTTTTTTCTACTACATCCATGACATCAAAATATAATGTTTTACTGCACACTTTTTCTCGCTAAATTACAACACTTAGTTGCCACATCAACGTCTCTACCTTTCATGCGGTACTTTAACCAGGCTGACAGTTTTGTCCAATCAACGCCTTATTTGTCCAGGATTAATACAATACCTGTAGATGTAATACCATGTTGTGTTTCCTTTTATTGACATCAATTTCACAAACTATTCTGTTGCCTGCATACGTCCCTCAACCCCACGTATGCAATTGTTAAACTCGGTTGCATCAGTCACATCTGTACTTTAATCAATTCAACAAAAATGCTTTACAGGACTTTCACTTAAAGCCGAATGTTAACATTCTCAAATAATTCACTGATCCTTTCGTTAACAATTCCTTCAGAGACTGTTGTCTGCAAAACTTACCGTTTTGGGGGTAAAAAATTCTGCCGCCAACAACATACTGGTTTAAAAATTTTCTAAACTTTCAGGAGCAATCATGCAACTTGCCATAACTGCAGCTTTGGTGACATGATGAAAATGTTCAATTATTGACTGCTGCTTTTTCAATGACTGAAGAAACTCGTGAACTTTATCGTTACGTTCATGGCCACTTTTTCGTTCATCATACTTGTGGGTAAGGTCAGCTTCAGTGCCTACTAACGCTGTATTGTTTGGTAACAGCCGACTATTTCTAATTCAAATTTAGTTTTCCTTTTATCTCATCAAAAGGGTAAAAAAATTTACTTTTCCTGTAGTACCCGACGCACTTTATTAGTTGTTCGTTTCTTAGCTAACACGATTCAGTTCAAAGTATATAACACCTGAACATTACTTCTGATTATTATAGAGCTCCAAGTGCCTCGAACAATTATGCAAGACGTAATCATGCGACAACCCTCAAGCAAACATCCTTGCTAGGGTAATGTTCTCGCGTCTCATACCGTTTAAGCTTGTCCGGTGGTCGGTACAGAGCCATTAATAACTTAAGTCTACTGGATAGACATTCACAAACATCCCACACTGCGGCAGCTATAAGCACCTCCTTTTGAATGGATAATACATATATACCAATGAAGGTTAAGGGGTAACATTTTTGTACACCAGTGCTCAAATCTGGTGTACAAACAAATACTTATTTCATAATGTGCTTTTCGAAGCCGTTCCCTATTGTTTTATTCCGTTCTCTTATACATCGGAATTAAAAACACATTTTATGAACCATAAATATATATTATAATCTTTTGTATTTTTACGAATAGTCTATGAATAGCCTAACCTATGGATGGTTAGATTAGGTGTATTGGTTCAGATGGCAGCTGTTATAATTAATTCCACATCATGATTCTTAAAAATTCACATTACCGAATTTTGTCCCATGTGCACGCATGTAATAGATGAAGAACTTGAGTAATAAAAGGCTTCAGTGTACAGGAGATTTAGTTGTATTTTTTTATTAAATGATTTTTTAACAAATATATAATATTTAATAATTATTTTGTAGTGGTGGGGAAAAGTAGGATACTTATTTTCCATAACCACCATAGCCGCCGCCGTATCCTACACCATGACCAAAGCCCAGACCTAGACCATATCCTCCGTAGCCACCAGCATATCCACCACTATGTCCCAGATTATAGTTGATGGTAGCTCTTCCACCAGTGTAGCCACCGCCGAAGCCTGCATATCCACCACCGTATCCTCCATATCCACCGCCGAAGCCTGCATACTCACCACCGAAGCCTCCATATCCACCACCGTATCCTCCATATCCACCACCGTATCCTCCATATCCACCACCGTAGCCTCCATGCCCAATACCGGAGCCTGCGTATCCTACGCCATTCCCACCTAATCCACCAGCGTAACGACCACAACTAGTGCCTCCTGGAGCAGCCATGGTTAAGACAACCAGGGCTGCCAACCCCACCAAGACCAATACAGATTTCTACAAGAACATATAAAATACCAATTAATATTTTTGAGAATAATTTGTATATAAAACTATTATTATTATGTTAATAATAATGTGCACACAATTAACATCAATTGTAATAGTTATGAAATTGATATATATGTTAGTGAAGTCATCTATTATATCGCCACGATGGAACTAATCGAACCTGAATCTGACGTTGAAGAATGGTTCATATTAACAATTTTTTTGTTCTCAAGCAATACAAAGTTATGGGCTCAATATTTCTGTACATCTATCGTCCCAAGACGCGTTCTAATCATTCCAAAATTATTGCATGTTGGTTTGACTATGTAACTGAACAGTATTCGTTTGTGCTATTGGTGTATCAGTGAAGTAATCCATAATTGTCTATATTTTGTGAAAATGTAATATGTTAATCATTTTTTAGTTTATCTTCGAATAAGCTTTTAGTTTTATTCCATTTGTGTGTTCTGATATCTATTTGACTCATTTGTGGTCATAACTGCCATAATCTATGGTCCTTCGTTCTGATGTTCCCAGCTTTGAACATTGTATCTTTCTCTACTAGTACCAGTCGTGTGTAACTGACCATTGTGAGGAGCGAGAGCAACACAGCGGCTGGTGTCAGGGAGGTGACTGACCTCTGCTACACAGTTCCTCACTTATATAAGTACACACCCGCCGAATAACCTTGGTACTTCGACATTGTCTACATAGTCGAACAGGGAATTTAATTTTAGAGTACAGTAATATTTATTATTTTTAATATTTTTGTATAGGAAATTTAAAATACTGGTGTAATGTAAACAAATGAATAAATACTTTTTACTTTATAATTTTATTATTATTTATATGTAAATGTGTTTTAGTTGTCGCAATATTAACTATTTTTAATATTTTGTATATAAAATTTAAAATACTGGTATAATATAAGATTTATTTTAATATTTATTCTTTTTACTTTATATTTTTTTTAATTATTTTAATGTAAATGTGTTTCAGATGTCAAAATTATAATAATTTCATTATTATAAATGTTATAATGAGATTATTATATAATGCCAATAAAATAGTTTTTGTGTTTATTCTATGTTAATTTAAGTGTAAGGAATTGAATAAAAGGACAGATAAATATTAATACATTTTTGCACATATATAGGTTAAACCTTCGACCTCACACACCTGGGGTCCACGGTTCGAGACTTCTAGAGCCCAGGTGATTGGAATATTTATTTCCACGGAAGTGTGGATGACAATTTATATTTTGTCATGCGAGTGATGACGTACGAAGAGAGACTGAAGGAACTAATCCTGACGACGTTAGAAAAAAAGGAGGGAGAGGGGGGGACATGATATAGACAAATATAATACTTTAAGGGATTGACAGGGTCAATCCAAGCATCTGGCCACTAACCTCATACAAAGAGACGAACACATGTGTTCACTTCACGTGTGTTTTTTTTAGTTATGTGATCATGTGGTGTTTCTTGATATTTGTTGTCATATGTTGTCGTTCGGAATTGTGTGTTGTCACGTGGCTACGCGTGTTGTAATGTGTTATTATTTGTTGTAATTTGCTGCAGGGCTTATTTTATGAACTATCATGTGGTGACAAGTGTTTTAATGTGTTGTGTTGTTTTAATGTGTTGTGTTGTTTTAATGTGTTGTGTTGGGTTAATGTGTTGTGTTGTTTTAATGTGTTGTGTTGGGTTAATGTGTTGTGTTGGGTTAATGTGTTGTGTTGTTTTAATGTTTTGTGTTGCTTTGATGTGTTGTGTTGTTTTAATGTTTTGTGTTGCTTTGATGTGTTGTGTTGTTTTAATGTATTAAGTTCTTTTAATGTGTTGTGTTGTTTTAATGTATTAAGTTGTTTTAATGTGTTGTGTTGTTTTAATGTATTAAGTTCTTTTAATGTGTTGTGTTGTTTTAAAGTGATGTTTTGTTTTATGTGTTGTGTTGTTTTAATGTATTAAGTTGTTTTAATGTGTTGTGTTGGGTTAATGTGTTGTGTTGTTTTAATGTGTTGTGTTGGGTTAATGTGTTGTGTTGCTTTGATGTGTTGTGTTGTTTTAATGTGTTGTGTTGTTTTAATGTGTTGTGTTGTTTTAATGTGTTGTGTTGGGTTAATGTGTTGTGTTGGGTTAATGTGTTGTGTTGGGTTAATGTGTTGTGTTGTTTTAATGTGTTGTGTTGTTTTAATGTGTTGTGTTGTTTTAATGTGTTGTGTTGTTTTAATGTGTTGTGTTGTTTTAATGTGTTGTGTTGTTTTAATGTGTTGTGTTGGGTTAATGTGTTGTGTTGCTTTGATGTGTTGTGTTGTTTTAATGTTTTGTGTTGCTTTGATGTGTTGTGTTGTTTTAATGTATTAAGTTCTTTTAATGTGTTGTGTTGCTTTGATGTGTTGTGTTGTTTTAATGTGTTGTGTTGTTTTAATGTGTTGTGTTGTTTTAATGTATTAAGTTCTTTTAATGTGTTGTGTTGTTTTAAAGTGATGTTTTGTTTTATGTGTTGTGTTGTTTTAAATGTGTTGTGTTGTTTTAAATGTGTTGTGTTGTTTTAACATCTTGAGTTGTTTTAATGTGTTGTGTTGTTTTAATGTGTTCTGTTGCAATATTGAAATATGTTCCATTGTTTTAGTGTGTTGTATTGTTTTGTTATGTTGGGTTATGTGGCGATGTGAGGCTATGTGGTGACATGTGCGGTGTTATGGTGAAATAGTTGGGTGATTGTGTTCGTTGTCGGGCTACAACTGACGGACCCCGGGTTCCATCCCCGGGCCGATCAGATACAGTTGGGCGTTAGGAAATTATTGTGGGGTTTGCATTCTTGGAAAGGTTGGCCTAGGGGGGAACTTTAAGCTATTTTTAACGTAATTAACAATGACATTTATTTTGTAATTTACAATGTCCTCGCAACACGACAGTAATGCAACTGTAACATAATCTTTGCAAAACCAAATTTGTCCAATTTGTTATCCTCTACGTCTCCATTTTGTACGCAACGTCGTTTCTCCCGTCACTGAAGACGCTTGGGCTGGAGAGCCCGCCTCTAGAGAGAGCCCGCCTCTAGAGAGAGCCCGCCTCTAGGTAATACCTCTTATGTAATAGCAATTTAAAATTCATTCGAAGCACAGTCATAAATCTGTTCTTGGTTAAAGGAATGGAAGCAGTTATTAAAAAAATTTATGAATGGTTTTATTTATAAGTGGATTTATTTATAAGTAGCTTTTTTCAGGGATTACTTTAGACGTGTTTGATGCGTCGTGGTGACTCATCTGTGTAGCATTCAAGGTCACAATCTTCGCCTCAGAATTCACCATCAGGGCCTCCCATGCCTTAAATAATACACTCAAAAGACACCACCAAGGAATTTCAAAGATACTATCAATGCATTCCGAAGACAACACAATATATATATATATATATATATATATATATATATATATATATATATATATATATATATATATATATATATATATATATATATATATATATATCAAATCCTATATATAATCGAGTCCATGACATAACAAATATGATTTCAATTTCATTCATTTTCATGCACCCCATACCCATCACGTGGGCGGTGGTGGAAAGGGTTACAGAGGCACATAATAGGTTCAGGAACTGAACCCCATAGTTCATTTAGCTAAGTAAGTGACAATCTTTTGAAGCTAGTTACCCAGTTATTAATGTTATATACACATGTCCATATTTATACAATCATTTACACAAATACATATTCATATCAATAACATTTTTATATCACAAGTGATTCAACAAGAGGCTCACAACAGTCACTATACAAGGCACTTTACATCTGTGGTGAATCACACAGTTACTAGTCTTGCTCCACACCCACCCAACTGGGCGGCAGCTTTACAGTCATGTGCAGGCTGCACCTACAGTAAGTAAATTTTGGATACTTCGCTAAGATTCCTGGCAGTACATCATTATAAATGAAGTTCCTACACATATCTTGGACTCCATTGATTATCTTTGAATTCCACGATTTTTTTTCACATTCCATTATATAATGACTCAAAGTTTGCGAATAGTTATGCTGACAAAATTTACATTTAGTCAAATCTACATCAGCAGATGTTGCAAAATCCCAGAGGTACTTGTAGCTGAGGCTAAGTCTACCTGGGGTAATGCTCGACCTTTCACCTCCGTGGCTCTATCTACCGAGTCCATATCCGTGTCATTATCTATCGAGTCCATATCCATGACTGTATCTACCGGGTCCATACCCGTGGCTGTATCTACCGGGTCCATACCCGTGGCTGTATCTACCGGGTCCATACCCGTGGCTGTATCTACCGGGTCCATACCCGTGGCTGTATGTACCGGGTCCATACCCGTGGCTGTATCTACCGGGTCCATACCCGTGGCTGTATCTACCGGGTCCATACCCGTGGCTGTATCTACCGGGTCCATACCCGTGGCTGTATCTACCGGGTCCATACCCGTGGCTGTATCTACCGGGTCCATACCCGTGGCTGTATCTACCGGGTCCATACCCGTGTCTTTATCTATCGAGTCCATATCCATGACTGTATCTACCGGGTCCATACCCGTGGCTGTATCTACCGGGTCCATACCCGTGGCTGTATCTACCGGGTCCATACCCGTGGCTGTATCTACCGGGTCCATACCCGTGGCTGTATCTACCGGGTCCATACCCGTGGCTGTATCTACCGGGTCCATACCCGTGGCTGTATCTACCGGGTCCATACCCGTGGCTGTATCTACCGGGTCCATACCCGTGTCTGTATCTACCGACTCAATACCCGTGGCTGTATCTACCGACTCCAAATCCGTGTTAGATGTGTCCGTGGCATTCAAATCCACCTTTTAAGGTGTTAACACTCCACCTTCATCTCAAACACTACGATCAGCGAAGATATTGACATTCGAAGCCACCGGAGCCGTGACGAAGGCTTGAACCCTCGTCAATAAGGAACACTTTGCTGGAAATGGCCAAAAGTTAATGCAGCAGTTGGGAGAGAAGAAGACTGACCACGTGATCCATATAACTGACAGGTATTAATAGAAGAGATTTCTTCTCTTCACCATATTTTGTGTATGTTTTTGTCCGGTCTGGGGAACTTCAATCTCCTGATTTGAGGGGAATGGTTTTGTGGTGAAAGCTGGGTGTGGTGTGTGGTGGAGGTGGTCCGGTGACGGGGCGAGTTTACTCCCACTATATTGGCACCATCAATGGTCTGATAACTTAAGGACCAGGGTTCAGGCGGGGTTTCACTCACTCCCCGCATGTTTCGCGCACTCACCCTCAGTGAGTGAGTGTATGAGTGCCTCATACACTCACTCCCCGCTGCCTCATACTCTCATTTCCAGCTGCCTCATACACTCATTCCCAGCTGCCTTATACACTCATTCCCAGCTGCCTTATACACTCATTCCCAGCTGCCTCATACACTCACTCCCAGCTGCCTCATACACTCACTCCCAGCTGCCTCATACACTCACTCCCAGCTGCCTCATACACTCACTCCCAGCTGCCTTATACACTCACGCCTAGCTGCCTCATACACTCAACATACACTCCTCATACTCCCAAGAGCAATTTGATAATGTCTTCACGTGTTAACTATAGTTTATTCGTTCACTTCACCCAAACTTGACAGTATACTCTACTCAATCTTGCTGCTTGTTGAAGTTGGCATTCAACATCTCTACTTTTTTCAGTTTTTCCTCTCTTCTCTTAACACTAAACATTAAAATTTAAACTATAAATTTTTAGCAGGTCAAGCTATAAATTCCTTGTGCTTTAAGTCTTGATTTGTCACGTTGATCCTACACCATTGGCCTCGATAGGTAAGGTGGGTTGCTTGGGGTTGTCCGTTTATGGTTAGGCAAAAGAGTTGCTGTTTTAAAGGATTGATACACTGAGATAACTAGCTGCATCTGCTCCTATCTCCTAACAATCATCATCGGATTGTAAACGTGTAATTTTGCTTATTATCACACGTCATTTGTTAATATTATGATCGATTAGTTCCAATATATGGTCATACTGGCTGAGCGCTTTCTCCTTATCATTACCTTCGCTTCCTGCACCTCATCGTCATATATAATTCTCCTCTCTCTCTCTCTCTCTCTCTCTCTCTCTCTCTCTCTCTCTCTCTCTCTCTCTCTCTCTCTCTCTCTCTCTCTCTCTCTCTCTCTCTCTCTCTCTCTCTCTCTCTCTCTCTCTCTCTCTCTCTCTCTCTCTCTCTCTCTCTCTCTCTCTCTCTCTCTCTCTCTGTCTCTCTCTCTCTCTCTCTCTCTCTCTCTCTCTCTCTCTCTCTCTCTCTCTCTCTCTCTCTCTCTCTCTCTCTCTCTCTCTCTCATCATAACTTTTCGTTCATTCACAGACACATTGAACCGATTCATACAATTCTGTTTTTCATCTAGTATAGCTTATTGCTAGACGATTCGTATCATCTACATATATCAAGTCAGCGTGTTCTAATGTCTTATTAAGTCCCATAAATCGGGTGTTCATTTATCTCTTTCTTATCTTGACCTTGCTTATGACCTCATTTATATATACTGTATGTTAATTAAACGATCAGGGCGGCATCGTCCAACACTGATGTAAGTTGCTTTCAGGCCAGTCAACATTACATTTCAATACAACAATACATTGCATTATAGTTATTACAACTTTAACTCTGACACACTCTAGTCCATACATCAAAATGTTTCGCAATGTTTGATAGAACTCTGCCAACAAATTTTTACTTTAACTTTGCTATATATTTTTTTCCATGTCAATAAATATCATGTACTCCTCATGATCTTTCTTATATGCTTTCTCTACATTTAAATCATTTATTAACAGACAAATTTCATCCGGACATTGTTCATTTATCAGCTCGTAATATCAAATCATTGACTTCATTCGACTATTCAGCATCAGTTCCTTAAATTTTTGCCTCTTACGAAGCCTTTAACTTTCCACCCTTAACAACTTTCACCACTTCCACTGTCTTGTCCCCCTGGTGTAAGCTTCTCACACTTCATACAGCCAAATGTAGGACAGTAAACAGGACGTCCTTTTTCAGCCATATGTTTATATAAACTCTTGGAACCACCTATCCGTCTAAGCCGTAAATGCCAAGACATTACTTCAGTTCAAAATCCAGCTGAAAAAAATATCGGGAACAATGGAGGGGAAACAACCCCACGAAGAACAACCCCTCGAAGAACATCCCTTAATTCTGCATGAACATTAGACCTAATAACAATGAATAATAACACCAACAATTGTAATAATAATGTAAATAATATTATAATTTTTTTATGATAAAGCAAATAATAAACTATTATAATTCGATTAATAATATACTAATACTAATTATTATTATTATTGTTATGTTAATAATGTAAATAACGTTATACGTTAGGTAACTATGATTGGATTAATAGAACCCGAAGTGAGTGTTCAGTTTATTCCGCTGTTTTCCTTACAAACAACTTGTGTTTGGAAATATATTCCCTCGGGAATGTCGTGGTCAAAGCATGACAGCATGACATACTTTTTTCTGGTCCAGAAATCACCAGAGAACTATAAAATGTTTGTTGTCGGGAAAATATAGAGTCTAAATAAAATATATATATAAAGAATAAAGAAAATATGGTATAAAATCCACGGTGGTCACTGCAAGTGTCCAAAATACATATACCAGTCCTATGGGTGCTTCACTTATGTGCTTGGTGAATTGATGCATGTTATTGTGTTATTTTAAGCAAGGCGTTCGGTTTTCAGAGATAGGAATTCATCACGAATTCATCATGCTCTGTTGAATTTAAGTTGAAATCTTAATGGGTTTGTAACTGTGCACTGTGTTAGATAATGTTCCAGTGGTCTGTCGGGCATTTCTCCACAGTGTTTTAGGTATAAGAAGATTATACATATATATTTTAGTACTTAATAAAGAAGTAAATACAGTTTATAGGACAGCAAGTGAATAATGCAAACCATGTATTACTAGTAGAGTACATTCTCTACTTCAATAAGTCATTCTAAAAAATGGTACTTTTGCAATTATTTGGTCAGATGTACCAATGTGTACTGCTCGACCCCCAAAAGTTCATGCTTTTTGATTACAGAATTAACTCATATGACATTTTGTTCAATTGGAAATGTAACTAAAGCCCCACATCAAACTTTATCTTACCTAACCTAATCTTACATTACCTTACCTTACCTTACCTTACTCTACCTAACCTAACCTAACCTAACCTTACCTTACCTAACCTAACCACACCTAACCTAACCTTACCTTATCAGACCTAACCTTACCTAACTTAACCTTATCTAACCTAACCTTACCTAACTTGACCTAACCTTACCTAACCTAACCTTACCTAACTTAACCTAACCGAACGTAATGTAATATACCTATGTGATAAACTAGGCCTAGGAATGTTTAATTTTGTTTTATAATCGTGGAATCTATAAATTTAATAGCACCAAAGGTGAATTTTTTTGGATCCAACAGTACATATTGGTGCGTTTCACCAAATAGTTGAAGTACTATCATTGACGATGACGGGTTGATTTAATTTAAATGAACAAACATAACATTACATTTTGAATAATAACAACATAAAAACAGGCCAAAAATCACGTATATTATCAGCATTACACATGCTTACCCATGCTATTTAAATTACATGAAACATTGCAACGAATGGAGTTGTAAGCAATATCCACCAAATTCAATAATACATGTTCAGAGGCACACACAAGCAGAACTCAGTTATATCCGATAATTCAAGCAATACACATTAATTTATATATCTTAAAGTGACTGATTTGTAAACAATACCAAACATAAACACGTTGACATGGAAATAAAATAATCATATGCACAGGGAAAATTCCCAATCATGTGCTCGAGGAAATTATATAATAAAATGCCAATGGAAATGCCATAATAATGTGCACAAGAAAATACAACAATCATATGCACAGGGAAATACAATAATCATATGCACTGGGAAAATATTACCGAGAAGTCAACTACAATCCCACGCAAGAGCTATTTATATTATGTGAGAAAAACAATTATGATTGTAATTTGTGCAAGACAAACCCTTTGTTTATCAATTCTCGTTGTTCTATTCTCATATAAAGGTCCTAAGGGTCCTTAGATCACCCAACGATATGATCAGATCGTTTGACAAATGCTCATCTCTGATTCCAGACTATAGTAAATGTTGAAGGTTGAATACCTGATTGTTATTCTCAAAGAAGATGCTTAAGTAAACAGCTCCTTTTCTCCTCGTGTTCTTGATCTGATAGTCCATCTGCAACAAAATGTATCAAAGCACTCATTGAGCTATATGAGATTCCACATAATTCTTTGTTTAATAAGGAATTTTGCAATAAAGTGCAAATATGCAACAAAATATATCACAGCATCTCATGCAAGGTGAGACACCATAAGTGCCACATTATCCCCTTGTGCAACATGAGACATTTCATCAACCTTTGAGCAATATGAGGCACCACAGCATCCCATGTGCAAAGTGAGACACCCCAACATCCCATGTGCAGCATGAGATACTACATCATCCTTTATGTAACATGTGACATTGCAGCATCCGTCATCCATCTTATTATAAGATTTTCAATAATTTACCAGCACTGGTCTAGTATCACTACATCAGGTATATTCTGCAGTATGAATCTCCAAAGTTACTCTTATTTACAATTGGAATATTGAACATCATTAGCAGAAAGTTTATTTTTTTTTTAGATTTTACAAAGAAAAGATTTCAAGATATGAATCCTCCAATTCTTAAACTTTCGAGATTGTGGAATTCATTGGTGTTTTTTCAACTTGAATGAGACAATCCATCTCTGCTGGTAAGTCATTAGCGACACTCGACACGGAAACAGGATTAGTTCGTTTGTGTAATACGAAATATATATCCTTATAGCCAAACATTCTTTGCAACATTTTAAGTCAATTGAATGTGCATTCCCTAGATGTATTACAGATTGCTCTGTCTGAATGTTGAGCCTGTGACTGTTGCTTGAAATTATATCATCACAGAAAGAAAGCAAATTGCTTTTGCATGGATGTGCATTATATTAAGAATATGTGCAAGAAAACTACGACCACAGTTCTGTTTGGTTAAGTCTCCGCTCATAACATTCTTTGTGTTTTCTTATACATGAATTAAAGGACTTCCTATGTCATTTGGCAGTTTTCATTTTTTCAGATTATCGGCTTTTTAAAATTTCAAAGGTTTATTTGTTCCTTGTTTTCTTCCAACAAGGACAATAACAAGGAGCATTTCGTGATAATTTAGATTCTTAACCAGTTCATCTACATACATTTATCAGATGAATAATTAATATACATACATTTACAGATGAATAATTAATATTCATACATTTACAGATGAATAATTAATATTCATACATTTATCAAATGAAAAATTAATATTCACATTAATATAAGCTGAGTAATTAATACTATACTTGGTAAGTTTTTGCAGAGGTTCACCATTAGAGGACAATATGGTAATAGAGTTGTATTCTTTCAGTTTGCAAAGCAAGTGTTTAATGCCAGGTGAAGTGCACTGTGCACCATGCATGCAACAACTGGTTCGTCAGTCACACTGACAAAGTTGCCTGAAGCTGTTTTTCGTGAGACATAGCATCAAAGTCAGGGTATTATAATATTGAAATTCTTTGTGCTATTATCAACTCATTGAAAAGTTATAGAAAAAGATTGTGAGTAAATTTGTTGTACACGAGCAGCAGTTGGTAAAACCATGTTGTACTCGTTTATTTGTTTTTCATCATAGAAACGAATAGGTTTAGATAAACAAAATTGTAAGGAAATGTTCTATGATAAACGAACTGACTGAAAGTTCGATCCGTCTTCTGAAAATAAAAGCCTCTCATATACAACCATTCATAACTCTAGCACCCGGCTCAACTCTAAGCGTGTCATTGTATTCTTCAATGACCCTGAAAATACTTTGTCTGATCCTATGTACTTGTTGGGGTTGTAATTATTACATTTGTTTTATAAGTTCTTCCCTATTAACAGTGAAGTTAACCAACTGGCCCTCTTCCTCACCTACATAGATTTGTTCCGCTTCAGGTAAAAGTTCTTTTCTATTAAATACCGAGATAAAATACTTATTTAGAAAAAAACCGTTTTCTTTGTCATTATCAGTTATGTGATCTGAATAATATTACAGTGAGACCGTCTTCTGTCTGTCTGTATGATCGCTAACAGTCTTAACTGCCAACATGCTGCCCTTAACTATGGCCACAATACTGAAACTGGTTTTATAGTTCGCTGGAGAAACACGATATTGTACGAAGAAAATTAATCAAGGAACCTCCCAGATTTACACTTTTATAAACAACACATTAAAACTGAAGGTAATTTAACTCTCACGAAGCGGATATCAGCAGTTAGAAGTGAGGTTCATTCCATCATATGCTTCTAGTTAATAAAAATCTTTGCAAAAAACTTGCTAATAAATTTTGTATAAATTCTAAAGAGGCTCGACTGTCCGACATGATGGTCATTAAATCTCTAGTTGAATGCCACACAAAACACCTAATTCATTTATATAAAACTCGAATAAAAACATTAGAAGAAACAAACAAAAATATGACATGAGGATGATTCTTCGTGCCTCATGATGGATAAGAATCAATTTGAGGGAAGAACTGAAAGAGTCCACCTGATACGAGAAAACTGCGCATCTCAAGACTATTTTCTCCATTAAGATCATAAGACTAATTATGTCTAACACGACTGAGAGTAACTTATCTAGAGCTGTCAATCCACTAGCTCGGTGCCAACGCAACTTAGCGCATCTAGCACCCAATCTAACTGGCAGATTAGCCATACTTCTAACATCTTTGAGAATCTCTATTACGTGCAATACACCTGTTGACGATGCCCAACTCCATCAGCACCCTGCCATACATATATCATACACGACCTTCACTAGCAATAAGAGTGAATACTCTTCTCTTCTCAAAGTAACAGCACTTAATATTCTTGTCACTCCGGCAAATATTTTAAGGTCATTCATATAGATGCCGAGGGCTACACTAAACTGATGACAGGTTGTAAAGTTGCAGCGAATACTTTTACATAAACAACAGATTTGCACACACCACTAAAGTGTCAGATTAAACAGCAGATGTACACTCACCAGTAGTCAGTCTAAACAACAAGTGTACACGGACCAGTAGTGTCAGCTAAACAACAGATGTACACGCAAGTGCGAAACTAAATAACAGATGTATACAGGCGATGAGTCACAATAACGTGGCTAAAGTATGTTAGCCAGACCACACACTAGAATAATCGACTTGAGAATGATCCAGGAGGGACCGAAACGTCGTCGTCCCTTCACATTCTAGTGTGTAGTCTGGTCAACAACAGATGTATACGCAAGTGTGAAACTAAACAACAGATGAACACACACAAGTAGGGGCAGTCTTCACAACAGATGTACATGCAAGTGTCAGTGTCAGGAGAGAAATTCTCCAGCTCCCTTGTGCACTGAATGAGTGTGCACAGTGCAGGGTACACAGGTGCATGTGCACCATGAACCAGATTACGAAATATTACTTTCTCATAGCCGTGTGAGGTGTCTTTAGGAAGGTCCGGACGAGTGGTGCTCGTCATTAATGCTATTGTCATTGCTGTATCGAGTCTATACGGAAAATTACAGCAGGGAGTTGGTTTCTGTTAAATTTTTGTACCAGTTCAAGTGTAGTGAGGGGGCGTGGGGGGTTAACGGTTGTAGGCTTGACCCCCATCACGTGTTTTCCCTCGTGAGAGGGGGACATAGCGTCGCCTCCAAGGTGCCGCGATTGGCTAAGGCTCCTGGGAATGCTTCGCGGTGATTGGTCGAAGAAGCCGAGGGTACGCGTTAGCACCTTGGAGCCATCTTTTGGCGCCAAAAGGCATTCTCACAGTGGACGTTGCTTGAGATGGACGAAATTTTTCGTGCTAGGCCAAGCACCTGAAATACCTCCTGCAACGACACAAAAGTCACACTCGATCGTCGACCGTCATCCCGGGACTCTAGTGAAGTAAGAATCCGGTATCTTGGAAGAGGGGATTCGGCGAGATTAAGCTAACGAGTGTGAACTTTGAGTGATTGTCACCCGGGCCACGTGATTGCCATGCCACCCAGAGTAAACTGGACTGTGAAGGCTGTTTATCGACGTGTGGAGGTGACATCCGTCGTGTATTGTGCCTTAGCTACAAGGTACCTGGGAGAGACGATCTGGGAAAGGTTTCAGTGTTGTGTTGAAAACCTTAAATTCGTAATTCCGCGGAATTACCAGTGAACAGTGAAGGACTGTCATTTTCGCATGCCGTGTAGCGCCGTACCTGTCATGCCGCCGTGCCTACCGTACCGCGCCGTGCTAAGGGCGTCGTACAATCCCGGCTCTGTGTGTATATACCAGCCGCCGTGCCTCGCTCCTCTCGCCTACCCTAGGCAGAGCGAGAGGTACCTACCACCGCCACCCTGGTCTCTTTGTGTGAGGACACGCGCCTAACAGCTGGGTGGGGTTCGATCCCCGGTGGAGGCGGAAACAAATGGGCAAAATGATTCTTTCACCCTGATGCCCGTGTTACCTAGCAGTAAATAGGTACCTGGAGTTAGACAGCTCCTACGGGCTGCTTCCTGGGGTGTGTGTAACAAAAAGGAGGCCTGGTCGAGGACCGGGCCGCGGGGACGCTAAGCCCCGAAATCATCTCAAGATATCCTCAAGATAACGTGTACGAAGTAGTGAGGACGCCTACTTCACCACCAACAGCAGCAGCAAGTGGGAGTTGGTATATGAGTGTGTGAATGTGGCCAGCCGGTGAAATTGGAGTAAGTACCTGTTTTGTGTTTTTGGTGTGTTAAAACTCAGAAGCTGGCGTCGCACCCAGTGTTCCGCCTTACCATTGTCCCTTTTGAACACCTGGTGAGGTGATGGGAACTGGAGATGTGTGAGTTACACCTGTTGAACGTAATCCAGTTGAGGATTGGGCCCAACTGCGCAACCCGTTCTCGCACTTGCTTTTAGTCAATATTGGCTTATTTAATAAGTGCATATGTGACATACTAATTGATTGTGAATATTTTAGTTTACCTTGAAAATCTTCATAGAAAACACCGACTTCACCTAACCTGCTTAGTATGTTAAAATAAGTATCTTATTGCTTCTTATTTACAATTATTACTTAACCTATCAACGGTATAGGTTAAATAATAATTGTAATTGGTACATTTGTGAGGGTACTGTGAGGGTACACGTGTGTAAGAGGACAAAATTAGAGACACATTCAGTTATGTGGTGTGGTTACTATTTTACTGTATCTTCAAGGGTGGAGAAAAGTGATTTTTATTTGTTTCCATTGCTCTATTGTGCCGTGTATGTAATATTTCCTTGCAGAGTGTTCCCGTTCTAGTAGTGAAGTGGTAACGGGAGTTTTCCTTTGGTTAACTGATAATTTTATATTATATTTGGCCAGCGGTTTGTTATACTGTTGTGTTGTGTTAGGGCCGTGAATTGTTAGTGTTATAATTTACTGGGGAAAGTGTTTTGCAAGTTTACCGTGAGCGGCAAGAGTGTACCGTGTTGTACCGTGTGTGAACTGTAGACAGTTGTGTCCTTGGTGTAATGCGTTGTGTGCCGTGAAGGATTCTGTGAGAATTAAAGTCATTAACGTCACTGGGGGACATGATTGCTTAACGAGGGCATTGATGTGTTGTTGATCATTGTTGTGAATAACGTAAATTCGTGTAATTGCAACAGTCACAGTGAGTTCACGCAGTGGAGGAATTGTCGATAGGTCGACTAACGTAGTGTTAACGAATTAACGAGCTGTTGTTAATTTGTTAACAACTGTTAGCTGTTGTTGATTGATTAACGTAAGGGGTTTACTGTCCTGTCATGGTCGAAGTCAAATGAGCTGTCATAATACGTTGGACTGATCGTATCTGTCTCCGGACAGGGGGATTAAGCACTAGTAAGCAGATTAAGGGGCATTAGCACCCACCACTTGGTGAATTCACATGGTGTTGATGTGTTTACACAGTGTGTATTGTAGCTTTTTGTGGTAAAGTAGTAGAACCCTCGTTAAGGTAATCTTGTTGTAAGACCGGAAGAGACCTGTCAGTTGAGTGACAGTAGTGTCTATCAATACTTTTTTGGATTAAGGATTCTTCACTGTTGTAGTGACAGTAATTAATTGGGGATTACTCACCGAATGCTTGACGTCTCAAGTGTGATGTAATTAATGAGCTTACGAGTTATTGTTGCCGTTTGAGTGTCGTTGAGACACGAGTGTGCTAACGTAAATTAAATTGTTGCTGGCCGCTGTGGACGGTCGATTAACGTAATTGTTTAAATTCAATTAGTGTTGTCCTGAGAGACAAGTGTTAACGTAAGATCTTTATAGGGGGATATCATTCTTGGATCACCCACCTTGTTACTTGGTACCTCGCTGGGAGGGAGGCGAGCGCCATTCAAGTTTTGTGATTATAGTATTTGTTCACTGTGAGGGCTGTGACATATATTGATTGCAAGCTTGCGTCACCAGTGGGCAACACTCTGTTCAGTTAGTCATTATTCAGTCAGCGACGACGGGAAGGATCCCGTGGGTCCACCAGGCTGTTGAATAGCTGTTGCTAAATGTGCCACTGAGATAGATAGTAAAGTAACGTAAACTCTTTGTTGTAGCTGTTCTAGATTTTGTTGAATAAACTTTGTTATTGTTCTAGAAACGATCGTTTAAGTCAATCCCACAAAATTATTGTCCCACTTTTCATGTTCTGCAACGCCTTGCCTGCTTATGTGTAAATTAAGTTTGTTCCTAAAGTTAGAGTCCAATTCACAGCACTACACTTCAAATAATAATTCGAAGTGAGATCCCGTCGGCTACTTTTTATTAGTTTTTACTAGGACTCAACGACCTAAGTGGACAGGTTTCACCCGTGTGGTGAAGCCTGGCTTTCCTATGATCTTAGGCTTTAAGTTAAATATCTGCCAGTGGCAGTTCTTTCTGTTTGAAGTCTGCCTCCCTTGCGAGGTAGTTACATTAACGTAACATCATTAGGAAATAATTCTTTTGATCAAGTAAAAGTCAAAGAAAAAAAAATCTCACAATCAGACTAAACAACAGGTGTACACAGACAAACAGTGTTAGACAGCAACAGATGTACACACACACAACAGTAGAGTCAGTCTAAACAACAGATGCACACAGACCCTTAGTATCAGACTAAACAGCAGATGTACACACAAGTGTTAGACTAGACAGCTAGATCCTGAGTGAACAAACGTTCACAGCAGGTGTTCTTTATAACATGTGTACTTGCACTGATTATGAGCTCCTGAACATTAACTAATTCCATGAGTGTGTGTGTTATTTTTCCACGTCATGTTATTTTCAAAAATTTTATTTATTTTATATATATATTACATCCATTAGATAACATATTCAAATTATATGTTCGAAGACTTGAGATGAAGAGACTTCAAGTTAAGGAATGTCTCTAAATTTTTATTTATAGTTCAATAAATTATTATTATTATTAGTATTTTTTTGAAGGTTTCTTGCTTCATTCTTCAATACTGACCAGGTGCACGATGTGATAATTATTTTCCATGTACACCATACCTGCCGTAGCCGCCTGTAGAACCCACACCATAGCCTAAGCCCACACCAGTACCGTAGGCTCCGTATCTAGGGACAGGTCTTAAATTGAAGTCGACGATAGCTGTTCCACTACTATAACCTCTGCCATATCCATGGTCGTAGCCTGCATGTCCATTACCGTAGCCTCCATATCCACGCCCGTAGACTACAATGTCATTATCGTAAACTCCAATTCCACTATCGTAGACTCCAATACCACTTCCGTAGACTCCGTACCCACCATTGTAGTCCCCATATCCACGGCCGTAGCCTAAGATGCTCGGAGCAGCCATGGCAGAAGCGACCAGGACTGCCAACCCCACCGCGACCAACTCGTATTTCTGCATTAATACTGGATATATTAATAACTTGTCCCATTTTATTCGACATAGATCTCGTGATCATCAGTCAGTCTCGTCAATACTACAATCAGTCTCGTCAATACTACGGTCACATCAGCAATAAAGTAACTTCAGCAACACAGTAACTTCAGCAACAAAGTAATTTCAGCAATACAGTCACTTCAGGAATACAGTCATTTCAACACTGTACTCACGTCAGCAATACAGTCACATCAAAACAAAAATATTTTCACAAAGTTTAGAGAAGTATTAATATATTTTTTAGAAATGATTTGAACTTGAAAGCAAGATCAACACTGTAATATACAACTGTACAGAGAGAAAGTTATCTTTGAAATTAACAAAACTTATATAGCTGTGTGAAATAATACAAAAGATAATGAAAATTATTTTTAGCAAAACATTATGTTTAAAATATGTTTACTAATAATTACGTTAAAAATATCTTGAATGATAATTGTTTAAAATATTTTGATTAATAATTATGTTTAAAATATTTTGACTAACAATTATGTTCAAAAGATTTTTTACCATTAAATATGTTTAAATTATTTTGACTAATAATCATGTTTAAGTTATTTTGACTAATAATTGTTTAAAATATTTTGACTAATAATAGTTTTAAAAATATTTTGAATAATAATTATTTTTAAAATATTGTATACTAATAAAACTAATATTAATTAGAATAATAAAATAACAACAGTAAAAATGCGATTAATAAAACTATATCAATATTATTAATAATATTAATATGAATACGAATTTTTTGGCTTTAACATGTGCATACACAGAGAAGCTGTTACGTTCTCGATTCACACTCGAGGATCCAGGGTTCTATCCCCAGGGGAACCTAAATGGTTAGGCACATTTCCTTTCACCCGAAGGACCTGTTCTCCTAGCCCTAAATAGGTACCTGGTTAGTTAGGCTTCTGTTGTGGGGTTGCATCCTGGGGGGAAGGTTCAGTAGTTTTATTTGGGATACGGGGCTGCTTCGATTCAAGCCTAAAGTAGACGATATACTAAAATATACGAACCCTTGTTCCTGTTTAGAAAGTACTTTTTGTATCTATGTGCACCATAGTACAAATATAGACGTTCTAAACAATTAGATAGTAGAACTTTGTACTACTCACTTTACACAGTCCAGAAACAAATTAAGCTAAAAAAAAATATATTTTTAGGCCTAATATAGAACACATATGTGCTATACTAGGCCTCAGATAGCGTGTATTAGGCCTTGGAAGGCTAAATAAGATTAGTTTAGGTCATCTTTTTGCAACATAAGTAGGAAATAGTTTTCCAGTTTGTCCAAATTCACTAGTACTGATTTCTGCTTTATAATTGCGTTGTACGTCGGTATACGTACTATGGTCCTCATCCTTCCTATAAGTACTACCAAAACAGGAGGATGGGCTGAATATACACAGGCTTCCTGTTCCCAATTTAAGGATTTATTTTATACCTCTCCATGTATAAATACCCTTGAGTATATTCTTCGGTATCTCTGCATCTCGTTGACTTGAATTAAGACGGTAGTGTGAATACCTCAGCACGTAGGCTAAAGACCCAAGGTAGTCAGGAAAGGACTTATGGAACACAGACAAGAATTACATCTATTTTCTAGTTATTCTCACAAACCGCTCTTTCGACAGTCCTTCCGCGAGCCACTAAGTTCATTAAAGAACTAAGTACACTTGGTTCATTTTATTACCAATATGTAATGCAGTTATGAACTTGGCCTAGTGATTACTTTGTTTGCCTCCTCCTCCTATATCACCCACCTGGATGTTTATCTGCATATTTGTGAGGCTCTGAATGCTAATTAAGGTTCCAGTAATAATCATTTTGTCAACTGGTAAGTTAACATTTGCCCTTAACAGAGATTATTTTCAAGTTCTAACTGTATATTATTTTATATCCAGGCTTTAATACAGCAGTCAGTACTGAGGTTAGTTTGCACAATAAAGGCCGGACTACACAATGTGTTTTAGTTTTGTTCATGTAACTAAACTTACCCTAACCTAACCTAACCAAGCATTAGTTATAGTGCATTAAAAGCACTAATTAAACTCAATGCATTTTGGAGCCATTACGATAATGCAACTTGGATGCATTATATATTACGATGACTTGGATATTATGATTACCACGAAGCTACATGCGAGTGAGGATAGGTAGCCTCGGAAAAAGGCTCAGCTGGTGCGTGTGATTAATAAAAATAATATAAGACTCTTCTAAGGGATCGAACCCGCATCCTTGGGCTTCCAGGCCTACACACTACCCACTGAACTATGGCTTCTATTTTTCAATAGATAATTCACGTTCATTTAATTTCAATGTTTTATTTTAGTATTTACTGCAACTAGGATTAATTGAAGCTTTTCCAACCTATAGTGTTTAATCACCAGACTCAGCCTAACTAGATCGTTTAGTATATCTTATGTGTAAAGTGCAAAACCTAACTTTATCTTAAATTATCTGAACATAACCTAACCTAATCCCAATTATAGGCAAAATACTTTCTGTGCATTGCATATAATTAATATCATTGATAGAACTGTCTGTGTTATTGTGAGACATGTTCAATTTGAGAATAGAATAACAATATTTTCCGTTCATTGTAAAACATAAATAAAAATAATTTGTGATTATATATATGTGATTCTGAAACTAAGACTACTGACGCTCTAGCGCCTAAACTCTGTTGATTTAAATGAATCTTTCTAGTTGCTAAACATTAAAGTGATTGGAGCTAATTTGATGTTTTAAGATAATTTTGTAGTTTACTAAGTGACCATTTTATTTTGTTCTAATTACTCAGTAGCAATTGCAAAATATTATCTAAACCTTGGGCACCTTAAAGTTGCTGGATATCTTTTCAAGATCACCCATTAGCCGAGACTGCTGAAAATGTCAAATCAGATTATTTAATTATTTTAGGGGTTTCCCATAATTATTTCTCACTCCAAGAAAAAATTAAGTGTTGTGATCATGCAAAGACGTCTGTTGAAATATATATGTAAATACGTTGCTTTTACCATATATAAAAAAACACTAATATATATAATTTGACACAAAACAAATATGACGAAAAGAACTATTTTGATCTTTACACAATATTTTATCCATATTATTTGTAAGTATTTATTACAGTAGTATACACAATAGACAAAATTAAATGGCAGTTCACTAGAGGCCAATTAGCTGAAATTACGAACTGCAATATAATGGTCCAGTACCCATGTAGGTCACCAACAGTTAAGTGCTGTTGTTAACCAATGTTATAAACAAAACGTAGACTGGAAACCATTTGAATACTAGTTACCTTAATATATATGCACGTTTACGTAACAAATAAGCAACGACTGTATAATTTCCTCCTTCTGAATATTTGTAATAGCAATTATTATGGTTATTAAAATAAAGATCATATTAACGTGATATATCAAAAAACAAATCCACAGGAGCCTTGATGAGGGTTCGAACCTATGCGCTGGGTGTTCCCAGACGCGCTCTAGTTAACTGTACCACAACATGGTCAAAATAATTGAAACCTGGAGTGCTATTGCATCAACAAGGGTTCCGAGGCTTCCACTGAAGCCTAACCGGGGTTTCACACAATTCTCCCATGCACTCGGGCTCTGTCAACCAGTCGCACTACCTCTGACGAGTACTGACGAGTATTTTTTTTTACCATGTCTCGGTACAGTTGACGAGAGCGCATCTGGGAACTCTTAGTGCATGGGTTCGAGCCTTCTTCAAGGCTCCTGTGGATTTGTTCAATTGTTATCATCATGCCCTGAATCGTTGTTGTTATTGTTATAGATTCAGTTACTCGGAACAAGTTCCTAGTAGCACGGGTTATGGTGAGCTCGTAACTTACCTGGCACAGGAGCGGGGCAAGTAGCACAGGCTATGGTTAGCCCGTAGTGGACTTACCTGGCACAAGAACGGTACCCTGAATCATTAGGCCATGATGTGCTGCGAGAGTAATGTCACCTGAGATACAACTGAATCCTACAGGGATGCCTGAGGATTCTTTCTTAATTTGAAGTTAAGTATTGGGAGTAGAACGCCTATACCACAGCCAGAGTGCTGGCGGGTATTGTGTGAAACCATGATTGGGAATCAAGAGAAGCCTCAAAAAGTCAAGAGGATTTAGTTGAATCCCAGATTATATTTCTTTTGTAGCATGTCGTGGCATAGTGGGGTTAGGGAGTGCTCTGTAGTACCGAGGAAGCGGCCTCGTAGCCTGGTGGATAGCGCGCAGGACTCGTAATTCTGTGGCGCGGGTTCGATTCCCGCACGAGGCAGAAACAAATGGGCAAAGTTTCTTTCACCCTGAATGCCCCTGTTACCTAGCAGTAAATAGGTACCTGGGAGTTGGTCAGCTGTCACGGGCTGCTTCCTGGGGGTGGAGGCCTGGTCGAGGACCGGGCCGCGGGGACACTAAAAGCCCCGAAATCATCTCAAGATAACCCAGTGTGCAGGTTCGAGTTCTTCTCTTGGTTCCTACTGATTTTTAAATGATACATCACGTTAATGTGATTTCTTGTGCATTATTATTATTATTCAATATAAATTTTACAGCTTTGTTCAGTTCATATTTACTGTAACTGATATTAGAAACAATAAAAAAAACACGCACATCGCGAGAATTTTAATATCCTTTTTTCACATCAGCTTCAAGGGGCCGTATAGAGCATACGAGCGTCAGCATTTTGGAGCATAAGAAAATTTCTCAATCTAAAATAAACTTAAAGTTTCAAAGTCTAGAACAGATGTGAATATTCCCCTGATTTTAATAGTTTAAAGTATACCAAAACATAGAAAATGATGTTGATGATGCAAAATTTAAGATGCGCCCTTAATATTTAAATATATACACACAGAAATCACAATAGCGTGATGCATCAAATTAACAAATCCACAAGGGCCGTGACGTGGATTCGAACCTACATCCGAGAGCATCCCAGACGCTGCCTTAATCCCGGTTGCAATTCATATACCATGTCGTAACTCAGTCGATTAAAGCAGCGTCTGGGATGCCCTCGGATGTAGGTTCGAATCCTCGTCACGGCCCTTGTGGATTTGTTAATTTGATGCATCACGCTATTGTGATTTCTGTGTGTATATATTTATATATTAAGGGCGCATCTTAAATTTTGCATCATCAACATCATTTTCTATGTTTTGGTATACTTTAAACTATTAAAATCAGGGGAATATTCACATCTGTTCTAGACTTTGAAACTTTAAGTTTATTTTAGATTGAGAAATTTTCTTATGCTCCAAAATGCTGACGCTCGTATGCTCCATACGGCCCCTTGAAGCTGATGTGAAAAAAGGATATTAAAATTCTCGCGATGTGCGTGTTTTTCTGCGATCTATATGGCATCTTCAGTGAGACAGTTGTGGGATATTGACCCTATGTAGAAAGTTTAATGTGTTGACCAGCGGCGTAATCAATGACAATATATTTAGTAATTTTATCTCTCCTCATAAGCCACCGTCATTCAAATATCTCAAATAGTTTGCCATAAGGAGGATCTAAACATTCCTTGCATGTGTGAGTTCTCACAAAATCAGTGTCATGTTCACCTTCACACTCTGCAAAAAGGCTCGTAGACCCTATATTGACTGTATTTAATTTTAACTTTAAATTCGTGCTAATCATGCTCCTGGATTGTTTACGTAATCACATTTCACATATCACTACTAACCAGCTGATTGCTTTTAACTCTTATCTTAAACCTAGCTTCAGCACCTTGCATTTTTCAGCATGGCTGCAATGTACTCGTGATAGATAAACACTGAAGCCTCCCTTGATTTAAGCATATTGGATGTAATGTTAATTATCCATACAGTATAGGCAAGGAAATTATTATCCCAATGTAGAGCAGAGAGTAAGTCTGCTCTACATTGCGACTGAAAGTTTGAATCAAGGCTCTTGAATCTGTAAATAATGAAAGAGTCGACGTTCCGGTTCGTCCTGGACAATTATCATATCGTGTAATGAAAAAAAAAGAGTGATACGAGCTATGGTGAGCCCGTAGTGGACTTACCTGGCACAGGAGCGGTGCTGTATGTGAAGAGTGATTGATTGATAAAGATTTAACCACCCAAAAGGTGGCACGGGCATTCATGTCCGTAAGAGAAGGCTCTTTGGAGCCATTACCTGTACCAACAGCTGATACTGGAGATCTGTGGATGGATGGATTTTTTTTGGGGGGTAGGAGCTATCTTGGAGGCAAGCTATACCAATAATAGAGCTCGAATTAGTAAAGGCCTCTAGGTCTTCAGTTTTTTCTTAGCCTGAGTCTTGCTGCGAGTTGACATAGCTGTGTTGTCATTGGAGTTCGGTGATGTGGTCTTCATGAGATTTTGTGCGGAGTAGAAAAGTGTCGCGGCGATGGCGCTCTTATTGAGATTTCCTCGTCTGAGAAATCCGTGGCGCAGTTTGTTGTTGGTGGATTTGGTCTCACAGACTGAGGGTGAGGTTGGCTCTGGAGTCGACGAGTTGTGGTAGAAGCTGGTCACGTCGGTGGTGTTGTTGGTGGTCGGAGAGAGCATGTCTGCGAGCTCCTTTGCTAAGATAGTAATGTTAGCTTTGGGCCGGGATTGGAGGATGTTGCTGTTTGTGCAGCCTGGATCTTTGGCGGAGCTGAAGTCTGAGTTAAGATAGGCCTAGCGGTCGACCTTGTGTGGAAGACCCCTGTGTGGTAGGGGAGGAAGTGAGATTTACCTCAGGGGCTGTGATGGGGTCCAGGCCATTGGGGTAGGTACAGCACAGTCAGTTCTCTAAGGAATCGGTGGTTGTCTGGTGCAGCAAGCCTCTCCGCTAGTCGTATAAGGCCAGGGATAATGCCGCACGTGATGCAAGGGGCGGCAAGGGTGTTGGATGGGTCTTTGGTCCGCGTTGTGAAGGCTGGGTCGACTGGTGGGAGAAACCACTGTTTGGTAAGACTGTGAAGTCTTCTGGTTGGTTGGTGGTAGCCGAGGTGTTAGGTATAGCGTCAGGAGCTCTGGTGGCGGGGTTAGGAGGGTTGTCTTGGTGGGGATGGTATCATGATGCTGAAGCAGTAGAAGCCGTGTGTGGCAACCTGAGTGGCCATAGCTGCTGAGTTGAAAATTATCTTCATTGTTGCTTTATCGCCACTGCAGAACACAATGGCGAACACGCCCATGTTCGGGATTTCGGACTCGATATACGTACTAATCTCTCACTTTCTATGCGGTCAGTTATCTATGGGTTGGTCGTGCTGATAAAACTGATCTTTCGCCTATGAACTGACATGGGTAATTGAGAAAGAGGTGCTGATATTTGCGAAGTGGGAAATCGTAGCCCAGGAATTTTTCTAGGTCCTCCACACTTGTGAAGAAGCACACGATATCCTCACCTTCCTGACTAATGCCCTTGGGTGTGATGCCGGCCCCATCCTTGTGGATTTCAGAATATCGCTTTTTCCAAAAGCATGACCATTTGGGGGGGGGGGTTAACCCTAACTTTCACACGTTTGGGTTGCATTGTGTCCTCAGTGTGACTCAACGGGTCGCAGTGTCAATTGACGTTGTGGGGGAAGGTTTCTGGTTCTCTGGTAGTCCACCGGGTAATGCTCATTACATAAGGAGGCTTTCCGTCTACTCCCGAGTATAATCGGGAAGATAGTGGGGATGAAGATGAAGAGGGATTGACTGATTAGGAATAAGCCACCCAAAAGGTGGCACGGGAATGAACAGCCCGAAAGTGGAGGCTCTTTGGAGCCATTACCAGTACCAATAGCTGATACTGGAAATTTGTGGATGGATGGTCGCTCGCAGTTTAGGGCCAGCAGGACGCGTGGTCGCCAGGTTGCAGTTCAGTATGCAAGGCGACGCTCTATATCTGAACAGAACAATCTCGATAGTTTGGTACCATCAGGATCGTCGTCCTTTTCGAGGAATTGTATTTGTCCGTCTGGGAATTTGCAGTGGAATTCTGGATCACTACACTACACGGCACTACACTGTGTAATGATGAAAGGACGAAGAGGAGAGAACGGCCTATTGACATAGCTCGAGTGCAGGGGGGAGTTGTGTAAAACCCTGGTTTGTGCCTCGGAGAGGCTGCAGGATCCAGTAAGTTCAGTAGAACTTCGGTTTCAACTCATTTAACCCTGTCGTAGCTCAGTCGATTAAGGCAGTGTCTGGGATGCTCCCGGACGCAGGTTCGAATCCTCGTCACGGCCCTTGTGGATTTGTTCACTGGATCACGGTATTCTTTCTTCAGTATTGTGAAGTCAGTGCAGGAGTTCATGGTGGTGGTGTGGACGTACATGGGGGTGGCGTCCATGCACCCCCCATGTATGCGGGTATTTGTTCTGGCTGATTTTATTTTGTTTCATTTGTGGGACAGTTTTCGTCAGGTGTGTGCGTTGCCACTGAACTCGTTGGGCGGAATGAAGAGCACATGGCAAGTACTTTTGTCTTCCTCCTCGTCCAACCCGTTCTAGCACTTTCGTATAGTCAATATTGACTTATTAAATACGTGCATATGTGATATACTAATTTATTGTGAATATTTTAGTTTACCTTGAAAAGCTTCATAGAAAACACTGACCTTACCTAACCTTCTTAGTATGTTAAGATAAGCATCTTATTGCTTCGTAATTACAATTATTACTTAACCTATTATAGGTATATGTTAAGTAATAATTGTAATTACGAAGCAATAAGATGCTTATCTTAACATACTAAGAAGGTTAGGTAAGGTCGGTGTTTTCTATGAAACTTTTCAAGGTAAACTAAAATATTCACAATAAATTAGTATGTCACATATGCACTTATTTAATAAGTCAATATTGACAGTAAGAAAGTGCGAGAACGGGTTGCCTCGTCTTCGTGGTAGGTCGCAAGGCCATTCTCGTCGACGTCGGTTGAAGAGCGGTTGTTGTTGTTATAGATTCAGCTACTCGGAACAAGTTCCAAGAAGTACGGGATATGGTGAGCCCGTAACTTACCTGACACAGGAGCGAGGCAAGAAGCACGGGCTATGGTTAGCCTGTTGAAGAGTGGTATAGAAAGTCAATTTATAAGGTAAGAGAGTGAGGTGAAATGCCTGATTGTTGAAATATTAGAATAAGGAATAAGGTATCATGTATGAGACCAAGGTTGAAATAAGGAACTAAGGATGAAATATAGAAATAAGGACGAAGTATGGGTATAAAGAAAAAAAACTGTACAAAACAGAAAGGCGAAGAGAAAGAGGTGATATAGAGACAAAAAGAGATATCAGCAAAAAGTTTGCAACATCTGCTAATTTGATCTGACTAAATGTAAACTGTCAGCAGAACTATTCGCATATTTTGCGTCATTATGTAATGGAATGTGAAAAAAATCACGGAATTCACAGATAACTTCATCAATGGAGTCCAAGAAATATGTAACTCCTTCATTCATAATGATGTGCTGCCAGTAATCTTAGCGAAGTATCCAAAATTTGCTTACTGTAGGTGCAGCCTGCACATGACTGTAAAGCTGCCGCCCAGTTGGGTGGGTGTGGAGCAGAGCAGACTAGTAACTGCGTTGCTCACCATAGATATAGTGACTTGTGAGCCTCTTGTTGAATCACTTCTAATATAAAAAGATAATCGATATGTATATGTATTTGTATAAATGATTGTATATATATATATATATATATATATATATATATATATATATATATATATATATATATATATATATATATATATATATATGTATATATATATATATATATATATATATATATATATATATATATATATAACTGGCTTCAAATGATTGTCACATGCTTAGCTAAACGAACTATGGGGTTCAATTCCTAAACCCATTATGTGCCTCTGTAACGCTTTCCACCATCGCCCACGGGATGGGTATTGGGTGGATAATAGGGAAAGAAATTGAAAAAATTGAATTGAGAAAGAAAGAAAGAATCGAGAGCCTAGAGGGAATAAAGCCAAGTCAGATCACGTTTGTTGAGAAAGTTGGTGCATGTATGTAGTGAGAAAGATAAAGAGTCAACAGGAACACAGTCAGGACTGAGATTCATCTTGTACATTAGAGACGATTCGACAAAATGGTGTCTGAGAAGAGTAGAGGTCTGTGAAATCTAGCCAAATACATATCTTCTTAAATTTTATACGTTTGTTATTTAATGCAAAATTACTCACCTCGTCAACAGGCTGAAGTCCATTAAAATAAGTTATTCGCACTTGAGTAACATGAATTACTCAGTGCTTAAATTGTGCAACAAATTAGAAATATACTTTACACAAAAATGTCCGAATACCAACTACCTTCTTAGTTTTCACATAAAAATTTGACATCTTGTACCAGCTGTAGATGGAGTTGGGATGGAGAGGAGTGAATTATCAGGAGAAAGTGCCAAGCCATTACGACTATATAGCACTGGGAAGGAAAGAAGGAACTATCAGGAAAAAGTTCCAAGACATTACGACTATATAGCACTGGGAAGGAAAGAAGGAACTATCAGGGAAAAGTTCCAAGACATTACGACTATATAGCACTGGGAAGGAAAGAAGGAACTATCAGGAAAAAGTTCCAAGACATTACGACTATATAGCACTTGGAAGGTATCAGGATTAGGATTTACGATGGAACGGGAGAATGAATGGTGCCCAACCACTTGGACGGTCTGGAATTAAACGCCGACCTACATGAAGCGAGACCGTTGCTCTATCGTTCACCTCAAGTGATTGGGCGACCTGGTATGAAGATTGAAACATGCACACATGATATCACAAAGCTGGTATATAAGTGGATTAGAATAAAGTATAAGAAATAGCTGTGGAAAAACCTTTCTATCTTCCGGAGATAAAGATTTAGCGGTTTTTCCCAGCAAAAACTTTTACATCGAATATATACAAACCGACAATTCAGTGATGCACAGAACATAACAGATGAGGTTGAGGTTGCATTACATTACATTTGGTTGGGTTAAGTTAGGACAGGTTTAGTTACATAATATTAAGTTAAGTTGGTAAGGTTATGGTACGTGATATTATGATAGGATGAGAAGGTTCATCTCTGGTATTTTGCGAGAAATCTGTCAAATGATGACCTAAACTGGTAACTATATTATCATTATCTCTTAACGGCAGACAAGAAGGCTGTTCTGGAGAACACAATAACATCCTGTTCAAGAACACAATAACATCCTGTTCAAGAACCCAATAACATCCTGTTCAAGAACACAATAACATCCTGTTCAAGAACACAATAACATCCTGTTCAAGAACACAATAACATCCTGTTCAAGAACACAATAACATCCTGTTCAAGAACACAATAACATCCTGTTCAAGAACACAATAACATCCTGTTCAAGAACACAATAACATCCTGTTCAAGAACACAATAACATCCTGTTCAAGAACACAATAACATCCTGTTCAAGAACACACCATAACTGCATAAGACCTCACTGTTTACATAAAGGTTAATTCAATAATTTCAAAATACACAAAAATTAACATGAACCACATTCCACATGCTGGATTATTTAATCCTCTGTATACTATATTAACGAGATCAGCAAAACCAAACAATGGGTCTGAATTAATAGATAAACTGTTGTTAGGATAAAAAGTTAATGGAAATAAACAATTTAGTTGAATGTGATTGAGCGATTCATCAATGATCATAGGAAATGTTAATTAAACAACGAAATTCAAATGCAGTAGTTTGTGTTCTCTCTGGCTGAGTTCACTCACAGCTAAGTTTTGAGGTGATGCGAGGATCAAGTTTTTATGTACTGTGCCAGTATGAGGCGTGTGTGAGGGGCCAGTATGAGGCATGCGTGCAACTAACCATTGTGGGGAGTGAGAGCGTGGGTAACACAGCTGCTGGTGTCTTGGAGGTAACTGCTCTCTACCTCACAGCTCCTCCCTTATATACCTTCTGAACCACCTCATAACCTTGTCTCTGGGTCAGGTGCTACGTTGGAATATACACATATTTAGATCAACTCATTGATTTAATATTTTCACAAATATTTTCTTAATGCGTTTCAGTCGCTATTATAAAGTATGTCATAGTTTGGGTTTATACTGCATCAACATATTCACAGGACAAGTCTGAACCATGCTAGGGGCAAGTCTGAGCAAAGGCTGGAAAAATCTGCATTAAGACAATCCAGATCTGAACAAAGACAGCATGGCTTAACAAAAACAGGACAGGCCTAATTATACAGGACTGTATTCAGATACAGGACAAGCGAAAACAAACAGAAACAGGTGTTAGCAAGCACATAACAGAATTGAACACAGAACAGGATTGAACAACGCAGGACAGAGTTCAATAATACAGAACAGAGCTGAACAACACATGGCTGGGTTGAACAAACATTACCAAACATTAGCGAGGGTTGAGAGGCCATCTGCCACACACACACTCACACACAGAAACTATTCGTAACAACTTATCCAAATCATTGCAATACTGGCTGAATCTTAAATTCAAAGTAAAAAAAGTTGACTAATGCCGTGGCAAACATCGTCTTGAATAGTACTTGAACTTTAAAAGTTTCATATGACATTTAGAACTGTTAGTTCATCATCAGATCTAAAAAGACAACAAAACCAGTTAAACAAGACATGCTAAAATACTGAGTAAAGTTGAAAAAATATGTTACTGGATACAACATAATATAAAAATTAAAAACTAATCCAGAATGAAATTTATTGCAAAATAGAAGTAAATAATTATCAGGACCAACCCGTCCTCTTAAAAATAACGTCACTTTTGGCTCGTATGCGCACTATGGCCAAATTTGGACGTAATTTGAAATGAAATCGACTCACAAAAGTGACGTACTGTTCCGTTTTCTGTTTGAGTCGTCCCGCTTACTCGGGTTGCTTAGAAGAGGAAACTTTCCATTAACGTTTTTCATACCATTTTGAAACTTAACGAGAATTTCCTGCCCACCTAACCTATCAGAGGACCCTTAACTTACTGTTATTAAAAAAAAATCCCAAATTTATATTCATTTTCAAATTACGTCCATATTCGGCTATACGGGCAAACGGCCAAAAGCGACGTTCTTTTTAAGAGGACAGGTTCAAAAGAACTTGAAAATATATTACAAATTGATCATCATTAACGAACTTCTTACATTATGGTCAAAGTAAAAATTTCCATTTGCTGTTTAATCATCCTTTGAATGGTTCATAAGAGGATCACAAGTAGTTACCAACCAATAATGTTTCAAATCTGAACATAGCAGAGTAAAAATATATCAATTAGGAAATTTATAATACCAAGTGAAAGAAAACGAGTTTTGATATGTGTAATAATCTATTTCAAAAATGGAAACGGAAACAAGCGATATTGGGAAATTATACGAAAAGCAAAAAACGTCTATTACCAAGACGTAAACTAACACTTTATAGTTAAAATGAATTATTTTTAGAAAAAAAATCACCAATAAATAGAAGTCTGTATAAAAATAAATAAGACAAATTCAATGTAACAAAACATAAGTGAAAAAACGCACACAAAATACTAAACTTGTTTAAAGGCAAACTAAGGAAATTGCTTTAAAACTCAACCTTGTGAAGTTGCATATATAATATATTTTTATTCAGTAGAGGACGATATGAATACACTGTGCAAGATACATAAAATATATGTATCCTTATATATCGATTGCATTCAATGATAATGTAATCATATTTTATGTGTCACGAAACTTCCCGATAACTCATAACAGCACGATAATTTCTACGCTCATTGTAGCTGACTCAACTTTATTGTGTTGGTACAAATTCTCGCAATGAACACTATTATCTTGCATACTTGTAAATCATTATTTACGTAATTCTGTTTGGATCTGGGTAGATTTGCAGAGTTTAGGTAGATTGAAGTAATTTGTGGGATCATATTTCCCTACCTTGCCCTTCAGGAACTCTCAGGTGTTCCAGTTGCATATCTATCCTACCAGCTAGACATGATGTGCCGTGCAAAATCGGTAATGTTACGCTTCGCTAGAGATTCAGTATATTTTGGGGAATGTTTGATTTGATGGAGAATATATCAAGTTGCTAACTCCTCACATGTAGGAGGAGATTGTATGTATCAGATGCTGCATGTCGAATGGCAAGCGGAGACCTGCTAGGTGCTGCTGGAGAGAACGGAGTGAAATACCGTCTCATCAGTTGTTTGTTGTTGTTTTAGACGTAACTTCTCAGAACGTCCATGTAGCACGGGCTATGGTGAGCCCGTCTTCTCATCAGTCAGCAATACCGGCTAGGTATTCCTGACAGGTGAGAAGAATGTGCTAGATGGAGAGATACTGTTGAAGTTTCGTCAGATGACAGGAAACTGGCGTATCGGTGGTGATGCACTTAAGGCATGGTCAAGATGGTCCACTTACTTTGTTAGAGAAGTAAACTTTGTTGTCTTCCCTAAAGACAGCAGCGACCACCGTTCCCGGGGTATACGAACCTGACTCCCACGGTGTCCAAACTCAGTCAACCAACCATGAATGTTTTATACCTGAACATAGTTCAGGATAAAAATATATTATATTAAACAATTTAATCAGTATACAATATTCGAATGAAGTTGTAAGTGTAATTACTTATTTCCAAAATGGAAAAGAAAACAAGCGATGCTGGGAAATTATACGAAAATAAAAAACGTGTATTACAAAGACGTTGATTAAGAGATATTTATTACAACGTCAAATTTTATAAAAAAAAATTAAATAATAAATAGAAGTTTTTATAAAAAGAAATTACAAAAATTTAATATATCCCATCCTAAATGACGATACGCAAAAAAAAAATGCTAACCTTGATACAAGGGGAATCTAAAGAAGTTTCTTTAAATCGAAACCTTTTGTAGTTGCATATACGATATACTTTTATTCAGTAGAGGACGAAGTTTCATAATAAACAGAGACTCCATTAATCTTTTATCTATTTAGTCTTCATTACAAAAATCCAAAACTCCGAAGCCAGACTCCTTCAGAAGACGATCTCGCAAGTAATCGCTAATTTCGAAGAACGACTATTTCGATAATTGCTAACCATTTCCATACGACACTTTTTTTTATGTTCCAACAGCTAATTTCTTTAGTTTCTAATGAAGCGGCCAAGTTAACTTGTGCCAAGACTAGAGGCTTAAAACAGTTGTATAAATTAACGATATTGGAATGGAACTGATCGTGGGAAAAATGTCCATGTATATAAAATAGAGTCAATGATATTGAAATAAAAACAAGTAACTTTTAATTCTGCTTGAGGATAACACTGTTGAGTAATTTACTCAGTTGATTTCTGTTAGAGAAACTCTCTTGATCCGGTAGATCACGGTACACAGGCTTAGTACCAGAGGGTTACACTTTGCTTACGAGACTTACCGTCTCTTCCCGGTATAATGCACCAGGTTTAGGGTTGGGTCTGACCTTCTAGAGTAAACCCGCCAAACACACACCGAAACTACAACGTTGGTACAACGTTCGAACAAGTTTTAACACCTAACCAGTTATAACAACCAATATAGCAAGTTGTAACAAGTTTTAACACCTCCTCGTAGGGGGCCTCGTAACCTGGTGAATAGCGCGCAGGCCTCGTAATTCTGTGGCGCGGGTTCGATTCCCGCACGAGGCAGAAACAAATGGGCAAAGTTTTTTTTCACCCTGAATGCCCCTGTTACCTAGCAGTAAATAGGTACCTGGGAGTTAGTCAGCTGTCACGGGCTGCTTCCTGGGGGTGGAGGCCTGGTCGAGGACCGGGCCGTGGGGACACTAAAGCCCCGAAATCATCTCAAGATAACCTCTCCTAACCAGTTATAACAACCAATATAGCAAGTTGTAACAACGTTCTAATACGTCATAAACACGTTAAGCCAAGATGTAAGAACTTTATTACAAGTTGTAACTAGCGGAAAATAGAGACAGTTACGGTTTGTGTTTCCAGGGAAGCACTCTAATGATGATATACTAAATAGAATCACTGATTATCATGAATTACTGCGCACCATCATTAATAAGGTAGAGTAGCGAATTAAAGCATAACCTTGAACTGGGTGCCTGGTGAGTGCAACATTCAGGTTACTGATCTGGCACTTAGATACCTTAGCTAAGTCGGCCTTACACCTCGTGGGAGTCAAGTTAGAATACCCCGGGAGCTGTGGCTAGTGCTCCCGGGGTATTAAAAATCCAAACCGTTCTCGCACTTTCTTACAGTCAATATTGACTTATTAAATACGTGCATATGTGACATACTAAACATACTAGTTTACCTTGAAAAGCTTCATAGAAAACACCGACCTTACCTAACCTTCTTAGTATGTTAAGATAAGCATCTTATTGCTTCGTAATTACAATTATTACTTAACCTATACCTATAATAGGTTAAGTAATAATTGTAATTACGA
>NC_091155.1:17043091-17240591 GCF_040958095.1 Procambarus clarkii
GTAAAATAGTCTAATAGGGGGTATAGGTGTTGTGTTAGTTGTCTCTTCGGAGGTTGCATGGCTTTTCACTTTCCTTCTTATGATGTCTTCGATGAAACCATTGGAGAAGCCGTTATTGACTAGGACCTGCCTTACCCTACAGAGTTCTTCGTCGACTTGCTTCCATTCTGAGCTGTGGCTGAGAGCACGGTCGACGTATGCGTTAACAACACTCCTCTTGTACCTGTCAGGGCCGTCGCTGTTGGCATTTAGGCACATTCCTATGTTTGTTTCCTTTGTGTAGACTGCAGTGTGGAAACCTCCGCCCTTTTCCATGACTGTTACATCTAGAAAAGGCAGCTTCCCATCCTTTTCCGTCTCGTAAGTGAAACGCAGCACGGAACTCTGCTCAAATGCCTCCTTCAGCTCCTGCAGATGTCTGACATCAGGTACCTGTGTAAAAATGTCGTCAACATACCTGCAGTATATGGCCGGTTTCAAGTTCATGTCGACTAAGACTTTTTGCTCGATGGTACCCATGTAGAAGGCAACTACAGAAGCACCATACTGTCCTCCGAGCTTAAAGCGGCAGCTAAAAGCCTTCGTGAGAACAAGGAGATAGTTGTCAGGAGAGGTGACAAGTCGCCAATATATGTCATTCTTAAAAAAGACGAATATCTGGCGAAAATGAACATCATACTCTCTGACCAAACTAAGTTCCAAAGGGTAACGAAGGACACTACAGCCGAATTAAAAGCAAAGGTCAACAAACTGATCGAAACTGTGAACGCCAAGAAATCCGGACTCCACCTGCCAAAGATCATTGGGGAATATAAACCTGGATATGCGTATGGAAATGTCAAGACGCACAAGCCTGGAAACCCACTTCGGCCAATCATTAGCCAGATACCCACACCCACGTACAGACTGGCGAAGCGACTCAACGGCCTGCTGACTCCTTATGTTCCTTGCGCCTTCAGCCTGAAGTCTCCAAAGGAATTTGTGGACTTACTGCGGGGCGCACGGGCCACAGGGATAAGAGCCTCGTTGGACGTAGAATCGCTGTTTACCAACGTACCTGTGGACGAGACAATCGGAATGATAGCCGACAGAGTGTATCGTGATCCAGCCTGTACTCCTCTTGACATGCCAGAAAGTATTCTGAGGAAACTACTCCAAGCTTGTACTAAAGAGGCACCCTTCTTGAGCCCGGATGGGCACATGTATAAGCAAGTAGATGGGGTCGCCATGGGTTCTCCCCTAGGTGTCCTGTTTGCAAACTTCTACATGGGTACCATCGAGCAAAAAGTCTTAGTCGACATGAACTTGAAACCGGCCATATACTGCAGGTATGTTGACGACATTTTTACACAGGTACCTGATGTCAGACATCTGCAGGAGCTGAAGGAGGCATTTGAGCAGAGTTCCGTGCTGCGTTTCACTTACGAGATGGAAAAGGATGGGAAGCTGCCTTTTCTAGATGTAACAGTCATGGAAAAGGGCGGAGGTTTCCACACTGCAGTCTACACAAAGGAAACAAACATAGGAATGTGCCTAAATGCCAACAGCGACTGCCCTGACAGGTACAAGAGGAGTGTTGTTAACGCATATGTCGACCGTGCTCTCAGCCACAGCTCAGAATGGAAGCAAGTCGACGAAGAACTCTGTAGGGTAAGGCAGGTCCTAGTCAATAACGGCTTCTCCAATGGTTTCATCGAAGACATCATAAGAAGGAAAGTGAAAAGCCATGCAACCTCTGAAGAGACAACTAACACAACACCTATACCCCCTATTAGACTATTTTACAGGAACTTCTTTTCCACAGCTCATAAAACAGAGGAAAGGGTCCTGAAAGATATTGTTAATAGAAACGTTATCCCTACAGACAAAAATCAGAGGATACAACTGACGATTTACTATAAAACCAGAAAAACGGCCAGCCTACTCATGAGAAACTCTCCAGACACAAAACAGAACGCTTTAAAAGAAACTAACGTCGTCTATGCCTTCAAATGCCCACTTGGGGACTGTAAGCTCCAAAAAACCCAGTATATAGGCAAGACAACAACATCTCTTTCTAGGCGTTTAACGATGCATAAACAACAGGGCTCCATTAAGGAACATATAATCTCTTCCCATAACCAAACCATCGCCAGAGAAATCCTAGTAAACAACACAGAAATCATCGATAGATACAGCGATAGCAGACGGCTTGACGTTTGCGAGGCACTACACATCAAGAAGTCAACACCAGCAATCAACAGCCAATTATTGCACAACTATATTCTACCCACCACAAGACTCCGCTCCAATATAGAAGCATCAAGAAATATGGACCAATAGGCTTTCTACAAACACTTCTATTCAATACCCATTGTTTCTGTTCTGTCTTGTGTTGATACTTTTAATACCCTATTAATATCCCCTAGTGTTCTGTCTTGTGTTAATGCCACATCACCCTTCCCACCTCACTCAAATGTAATGCCACATCACCCTTCCCACCTCACTCAAATGTAGATATAAAATCAGGGAAACGCAAGTTCTAATCAGTTGTGTATTTGTGAAGTCTTTGAAAATGTAATAAGTTTTACGAAACGCGCCCGTGTCGCGTCAGACTAAAAATAAAAATGAATTTTGGAGAAGTGATTTTTGATTTACCTCCAACAGTGAAGCGTAATGTACGAAAGATTGAGAAAATTCGTGTTAGAATTATTAATCTTACTTTTTCGGTCATATTTAATAATATATGTCTACAGGAAAGACTGCTACCAAAATATACTAATATATATATATATATATATATATTGTCACGTGGGGGGTGGGCGGTCCGGGGCTCTGCTAACACTCGGCTGCTAGGGGCTCAAAGGGCCCAAATACTCAGCCCCTCCGACTCCCTGGATTCACCGGAGTCTCCTTGGTCACACAAGATAGGACCAACAATGCCCACCTCCGCAGGTCTTTGCTTCCACCACAAAGGGGTGCCACTGATTCACCCTGGAAGCCCTTCAGTCAACCACGGGGAAACTGCTGTTAACAGTTCCGGCCTAGACCCGTGGGGGAGTGAAGGAAGACTCAGGCTTACCTATAACCATAGCCTCTCTGAGTCTTGCCTGCCAGACAAAAAAAAAGGTTGCAGGAACTCCTTTCCCGCCTGTCTTCTCTATCTTCCTCTTAGCAAGGTCGCCAGCTGGGTTATTATATCTGCACCCCAGCAATGCAGTTCAGTGGGTGTATCATATATCGTTTGTAGCCAGAAATGTATGCTCATAGAGAAATATCACAAATGGAGGCACACTCAAACACAGTAATAAAATGTGTGGATTTACTGACGCAAATTACATGAACACACACACACAATCACAAGTAATACATGAATATGGAATATGGATGATGAGTCTGGAGATCGTCAGCCTCTTCTTCCACGACCTCCAACTCTCCTTCAACTGGGCAGGAAGACAGGAGTCTCACACTCTCACAGGAGGGCCTCTTCACCACGTCGGCACCTCTTCTTCACTGTCCTGCCATCCATACACACTGTCCTCTCTGACAGTCCTGGACACAAGCTGCATTGCAGCCTATTCTACCATTAAAGCAATAAAGTCTTGCTGCCACATACACAAGTAAATATTGTGGCCTAACTAGCCTACTCATACAAGGGGTAAATGGGAGGGAAAAATGATCTACCTTACACTCCTGGCTCACGACGCCTGTCCCTCGATGGTGTGAGGTTCCCACGCTTCCTTGGGTCGATCCTCGACGATCCAGGGCGTTCCACAGGTCCTCAGGTGTCGTGAAGCCTTCGCGTCGTCGCCGTTCCAATCCCTGAGATTCAGCTGCCCCAATCCTGGTTCATCGATGGGCGCTGAGCTAATCACTATCTTTCCCCACACTCGCCTCTCCCACAGGGCGTCGCTCCTTGTCCTAGGCACGGTGTCGTCCTTCCAAGATTCTCAGTGGATGTGACCCCAGTCACAGCTAGCTTGCTCGCCCACCTTCCAGACCTCAACGTCCAGCCAGCGGCGCCGCCCAGCGTCGTCGCCGACTATTTTCCAAGTTTGGGCACTTCTCTGCTCACTGAACTTGGTTCCTCTTTGGCTTCCCAGAAGCGCAGGGTCTCCAATAACTATGGTGGGCAACGAAGGCCAGCTCAATCCACTGAACAAGGCTTGCAGAGCCTCCAATCCTTGAGAGCAGACCGAGGCGCGTCCTGTCGCTTCCACGGTCAGTACAACTCTGACGTTGGCGCCGCCCGGGGCACTCGGTGACGTCATGGCGGGCCCTGATTTGTCGCCCGCGACCTACGTCGGCCAATCCGCGATTGGCATAGTGTCCCTTCCACAAGGTCATATCTGCCGTAGGGGATACTGTTTCATTTTATAACAGGGCGCCAATTTTCCTTTATTTACAACTTATTATATAACCTCCTTCCATAAAATGGCAGCCGGTCTGGTCGCCACATATATCATTAGACTCCCTGAACCTCAGAGAATCAGTAGGGAGAGCTGATATGACTCTTTAAGCCGGCAAACGAAAGAAATAGGAGAGGGCACCGTAACATACCCCTCCCCTTAAAATAAGAGTCATATCGGAAGAGCAGCACTCAGGAGGGCAATCTATACTCTTGCTCCCTCCGTTCCTGAAGTGTCACTCCTCCAGTTGGTGACGTGGCTCGTACCACCTTGCCAGTCACTTGCCTCATTGTATCTCCACCTCGCATAGTACCGGGTGTGATGGGTGTTCCCTGAACACCTACAAGAAATCCTCTCTCCGTGGCTACGAGTGTACTCCCACGGCTCGTTACCACTGTAAGATTCAGTGCATGCAGCGCCTCCACCGCGTCGTGCACTCCGAGATAGTCTTGCATTTCCACTGCGTCCTACAGGTACTCCATGTTTCCTCTCATGATCTCCTCTTCGCCAATCTTCTCTCTTCTCGGTTCCTCTTCTCCCGTAGGTGCGTTGTCTCCTCACAGTGGCACTTGTAACCTGTACTCCATCCAGCAGCTCCCTCTCTTCCACACTAGGCTTTTGCGATGGCCCAATGCCCCTCTGGTTAGGCTGGCGCCTACCCTGGGTGTACCTATTCCCTGCTTTCTTCGTATTGCCTTTCCTATACCACTCGCTCCTTCGTTCCCGACGAACATCTTCACTCCTCCATGAGATTCTCTTCCCTGCAGACGTCTTCTCCGGTTCGTGGTTGGGCTCTTCCACCTCCCTGTGGCTCACCTCACTACGGTGGTTCGTCTTGCACCTACCACTATTCATCTGGCCGGCATAGGGTGCCTTGCGTCGTGGCTCCTCCACTCTGCCCCTCACTGCCGTTCGCTCATCCACTGAGCTTACTTTATTCACGTTTCTGTATGGAGGGAGTGCGGTCTGCAGCCTCTTCACCGCCCCAGGCGTTTGTACAGCTGCTCCTCGCCACTCCTCCATACGCATCATCAGGCTTAGTCGGAGGTCCCCGTCGGGGTTTTCCACAACCTCCGACGACCTCTCTGCACTCTCGCCCTCGTTGTCGTCGTCTCTGGCGACGTTTCCCCTGGCGAAGTCGGCTTCCTCACTATTATTTGGAACGACCAATACCTCACCCGGCAGGGTTGTACCGCTGCTTGAAACATAGGCACTCCTGGCCCAATCGGGTTGTATCCTGCCTCCTCCGAGGTCATTACCCAACACCATCTGTACATGCTTGAGGGGTAACTTAGGGGCTACAGCTACTATAGCTCTCTCGACTCCGTAGTCGGCAATCAGCTGTACTTCGTGAAGTGGCAACCTGTATTCCTCCCCCACACTGCGTATCCTCACCACTCCCACAGGTGAATCATTAAATTCCTTGGGGAGAATACTCCGGGTCACCATACTTATGTCAGCACCCGTATCTCGAAGCACGGCCACCTCCACTGGGTCTGACTTTCCAAACTTCACGTTGGCCCCGAAAACGAAGGGATGTTCACCCAACTTCATTTCCCAACCATTCACGTTGGGTCCACTATAATATGGGGTGTGAACAAACACTCTCTCCTCTTCCAACATTAATCCTACATTCCTTTGGTGCTCCCCACACTCGCGGGCATAATGTCCTCTCACACCACAGTTGTAGCATCGGCTGCCTCTCCTGGGCGGCCACTCGCCAGTCACTCTGGCGGTACCACTTGCAGACGTCCCCTGGGTCCTCCTTGGACTCCCTGTCGTCGTATCCGGGACTGCAGCACTTGCTCCCGAGTTAGGTCCACTGCTCACAGCTTGGGGCTTCCTCCCCGCGTCTCTTGAGCTCTTGAACCGCGTCACTTCATCGGGCACACTACTCTTGGGAGAGTCCCCACCCGTCCTCGCTCCTCCTGAACTCCTAAGGTTCCCTCCCGACCTGGGGTAAGGCGAGTGTCTGGGCGGCCCCTCCCTCCTGATATGTAGTGCCTCCTCCAGCATGTCGGCTCGATCCGCTGCAGCCTTCAGGTCCTTAATACCTGCTTCTCTCACCCTTACTCGCAACTCAGGATGGAGCACCGACATGAACTTCTCCATCACTATCAGTCGTTTAACATCATCCACCGACTCCGCTTCCTCCGCCTTCAACCATCGTAGGAATTTCCGTTCCATATCCCTGGCGGTCTCGGCGTAAGTCTTTCCCGACGCTCTTGTACACTCTCTGAACCGCTTCCGGTACATCTCCGGAGTCAGCCGGAATGAGTGGAGAACCGCATTCTTAATCGCGTCATAACTAGTACACTCCTCTAGGTCCAGCATGTTATAGGCTTCCCGGGCCTCTCCAGTCAACCTGCCCTGGACCAGAGCAGCCCAATCATCTTCCGGCCACTCCTTCAGAGTCGCTATCCGTTCAAAGTGTTCGAAGAACGCCTCAGCTTCTTGTGGTTCGAACGTAGGTAAGTCACGTTCCCTTACCTTGGGGTCATCCCGCCGTGCAGGTAGTGAGGGCAGACCACGTTCAACGCGACGCAATTCGACTTCTTTCTTTGCCTTTATCTCCTCCAGTCGCAGTCGTCTCTCTCCTTCTTCTCGCTGCAGCCGAGCTTCTCGCTCCTCTCGCTGCAGCTGCAGCCGTGCTTCTCGCTCCTCTCGCTGCAGCTGGGCTTCCAGTTGCATCTTCATTATTTCCAGTTGCAGGCTCCTCTTACTACAGCTGGACCTTCCACTGCTCCCATGTTCACTGTGAATTCTCTCCACACTGGTAGGCGCTTGGGGGGGCCCTAGTCGGGACGGTTCACCTTGCGACGGCTCTCCTCGGGACGGCTCCTCTTGAGATGGCTCCTCTCCCGTCGCTTCCTCTCGAGCTGTGAGCTGTGCCATGATCTCTATCCTTCGCTCCGCTACCTTAGTCGTCCTCAACCTGATCCCAAAGTGGTTTGCCACTTGTTGGAGCTGGGCCTTGGTACACTCCTCCAAAATTCTCTCGTCCCTTGTGTCAATAAATTTCTTTACTTTGTCTTCCTCCATCTCTATATCATTGAGCATACACGACAGCACAGACAAGTTAGTAGGCACTAATTTCACCGTTTCAGTCCCTTAGCTGGTTGAGTAACAGTACCACCGAATTCACTGGCCACACTGTATTAGTACCCTGGCAACACTTGTCTTGCAATTTGGTCCACACTGTAGCTTGATCCGCGCTTCCTGGCGAAGTTCCCAGTTCTTGGCTACTGGGGTTCGAATCCTGGCGAGGTCGCCAGTTCTCTTGTCACGTGGGGGGTGGGCGGTCCGGGGCTCTGCTAACACTCGGCTGCTAGGGGCTCAAAGGGCCCAAATACTCAGCCCCTCCGACTCCCTGGATTCACCGGAGTCTCCTTGGTCACACAAGATAGGACCAACAATGCCCACCTCCGCAGGTCTTTGCTTCCACCACAAAGGGGTGCCACTGATTCACCCTGGAAGCCCTTCAGTCAACCACGGGGAAACTGCTGTTAACAGTTCCGGCCTAGACCCGTGGGGGAGTGAAGGAAGACTCAGGCTTACCTATAACCATAGCCTCTCTGAGTCTTGCCTGCCAGACAAAAAAAAAGGTTGCAGGAACTCCTTTCCCGCCTGTCTTCTCTATCTTCCTCTTAGCAAGGTCGCCAGCTGGGTTATTATATCTGCACCCCAGCAATGCAGTTCAGTGGGTGTATCATATATCGTTTGTAGCCAGAAATGTATGCTCATAGAGAAATATCACAAATGGAGGCACACTCAAACACAGTAATAAAATGTGTGGATTTACTGACGCAAATTACATGAACACACACACACAATCACAAGTAATACATGAATATGGAATATGGATGATGAGTCTGGAGATCGTCAGCCTCTTCTTCCACGACCTCCAACTCTCCTTCAACTGGGCAGGAAGAAAGGAGTCTCACACTCTCACAGGAGGGCCTCTTCACCACGTCGGCACCTCTTCTTCACTGTCCTGCCATCCATACACACTGTCCTCTCTGACAGTCCTGGACACAAGCTGCATTGCAGCCTATTCTACCATTAAAGCAATAAAGTCTTGCTGCCACATACACAAGTAAATATTGTGGCCTAACTAGCCTACTCATACAAGGGGTAAATGGGAGGGAAAAATGATCTACCTTACACTCCTGGCTCACGACGCCTGTCCCTCGATGGTGTGAGGTTCCCACGCTTCCTTGGGTCGATCCTCGACGATCCAGGGCGTTCCACAGGTCCTCAGGTGTCGTGAAGCCTTCGCGTCGTCGCCGTTCCAATCCCTGAGATTCAGCTGCCCCAATCCTGGTTCATCGATGGGCGCTGAGCTAATCACTATCTTTCCCCACACTCGCCTCTCCCACAGGGCGTCGCTCCTTGTCCTAGGCACGGTGTCGTCCTTCCAAGATTCTCAGTGGATGTGACCCCAGTCACAGCTAGCTTGCTCGCCCACCTTCCAGACCTCAACGTCCAGCCAGCGGCGCCGCCCAGCGTCGTCGCCGACTATTTTCCAAGTTTGGGCACTTCTCTGCTCACTGAACTTGGTTCCTCTTTGGCTTCCCAGAAGCGCAGGGTCTCCAATAACTATGGTGGGCAACGAAGGCCAGCTCAATCCACTGAACAAGGCTTGCAGAGCCTCCAATCCTTGAGAGCAGACCGAGGCGCGTCCTGTCGCTTCCACGGTCAGTACAACTCTGACGTTGGCGCCGCCCGGGGCACTCGGTGACGTCATGGCGGGCCCTGATTTGTCGCCCGCGACCTACGTCGGCCAATCCGCGATTGGCATAGTGTCCCTTCCACAAGGTCATATCTGCCGTAGGGGATACTGTTTCATTTTATAACAGGGCGCCAATTTTCCTTTATTTACAACTTATTATATAACCTCCTTCCATAAAATGGCAGCCGGTCTGGTCGCCACATATATCATTAGACTCCCTGAACCTCAGAGAATCAGTAGGGAGAGCTGATATGACTCTTTAAGCCGGCAAACGAAAGAAATAGGAGAGGGCACCGTAACAATATATATATATATATATATATATATATATATATATATATATATATATATATATATATATATATATATATGTATATATATATATATATATATATATATATATATATATATATATATATATATATATATATATATATATGTATATATATATATATATGTCGTACCTAGTAGCCAGAACGCACTTTTCGGTCTACTATGCAAGGCCCGATTTGCCTAATAAGCCAAGTTTTCCTGAATTAATATATTTTCCCTAATTTTTTTCTTATGAAATGATAAAGCTACCCATTTCATTATGTATGAGGTCAATTTTTTTGACCTCATACATTTGACCTCGTACCTAGTACCCATATATATATATATATATATATATATATATATATATATATATATATATATATATATATATATATATATATATATATGTCGTACCTAGTAGCCAGAACTCACTTCTCAGCCTACTATGCAAGGCCCGATTTGCCTAATAAGCCAAGTTTTCATGAATTAATGTTTTTTCGTCTACCTAACCTACCTAACCTAACCTAACCTAGCTTTTTTTGGCTACCTAACCTAACCTTACCTATATATATAGGTTAGGTTAGGTTAGGTAGGGTTGGTTAGGTTCGGTCATATATCTACGTTAATTTTAACTCCAATAAAAAAAAATTGACCTCATACATAGTGAAAAGGGTAGCTTTATCATTTCATAAGAAAAAAATTATAGTAAATATATTAATTCAGGAAAACTTGGCTTATTAGGCAAATCGGGCCTTGAATAGTAGGCTGAGAAGTGAGTTCTGGCTACTAGGTACGACATATATATATATATATATATATATATATATATATATATATATATATATATATATATATATATATATATATATATATATGTCGTACCTAGTAGCCAGAACGCACTTCTCAGCCTACTATGCAAGGCCCGATTTGCCTAATAAGCCAAGTTTTCATGAATTATTATATTTTCTCTAATTTTTTTCTTATGAAATGTTAAAGCTACCCATTTCACTATGTATGAGGTCAATTTTTTTTTATTTGAGCTAAAATTAACGTAGATATATGACCGAACCTAACCAACCCTACCTAACCTAACCTAACTTATTTTAATAGGTTAGGTTAGGTTAGGTGGCCGAAAAAGTTAGGTTAGGTTAGGTTAGGTAGGTTAGGTAGTCGAAAAACACTTAATTCATGAAAACTTGGCTTACTAGGCAAATCGGGCCTTGCATAGTAGGCCGAGAAGTGTGTTCTGGCTACTAGGTACGACATATATATATATATGTATATATATATATATATATATATATATATATATATATATATATATATATATATATATATATATATATATTTATATATATATATATATATATATATATATATATATATATATATATATATATATATATATATATATATATATGTCGTACCTAGTAGCCAGAACGCACTTCTCTGCCTACTATGCAAGGCCCGATTTGCCTAATAAGCCAAGTTTCATGAATTAATTATTTTTCGACTACCTAACCTACCTAACCTAACCTAATCTAACTTTGTCCGCTACCTAACCTAACCTAACCTATAAAGATAGGTTAGGTTAGGTTAGGTAGGGTTGGTTAGGTTCGGTCATATATCTACGTTAATTTTAACTCCAATAAAAAAAATTGACCTCATACATAATGAAATGGGTAGCTTTATCATTTCGTAAGAAAAAAATTTGATAAAATATATTAATTCAGGAAAACTTGGCTTATTAGGCAAATCGGGCCGTGCATATTAGGCCGAGTACGACGTTCTGGCTACTAGGTACGACATATATATATATATATATGTCGTACCTAATAGCCAGAACGCACTTCTCTGCCTACTATGCAAGGCCCGATTTGCCTAATAAGTTAAGTTTTCATGAATTAATTGTTTTTCGACTACCTAACCTACCTAACCAAACCTAACCTAACTTTTTCGGCTACCTAACCTAACCTAACCTAAAAAGATAGGTTAGGTTAGGTTAGGTAGGGTTGGTTAGGTATGGTCATATATCTACGTTAATTTTAACTCCAATAAAAAAATATTGACTTCATACATAATGAAATGGGTAGCTTTATCATCTCATAAGAAAAAAAATTGAGAAAATTTAATAATTCAGGAAAACTTGGCTTATTAGGCAAATCGGGCCTTGCATAGTAGGCCGAGAAGTGCGTTCTGGCTACTAGGTACGACATATATACATATATATATATATATATATATATATATATATATATATATATATATATATATATATATATATATATATATACATATATATATACATATATATATACATATATATATATATATATATATATATATATATATATATATATATATATATATATATATATATATATATATATATATATATATATATGTCGTACCTAGTACCCAGAGCGCACTTCTCAGCCTACTATTCAAGGCCCGATTTGCCTAATAAGCCAAGTTTTCCTGAATTAATATATTTTCTCTAATTTTTTTCTTATGGAATGATAAAGCTACCCATTTCATTATGTATGAGGTCAATTTTTTTTTATTGGAGTTAAAATTAACGTAGATATATGACCGAACCTAACCAACCCTATCTAACCTATCTTTATAGGTTAGGTTAGGTTAGGTTGGCGAAAAAGTTAGGTTAGGTAAGGTTAGGTAGGTTAGGTAGTCGAAAAACAATTAATTCACGAAAACTTGGCTTATTTGGCAAATCGGGCCTTGCATAGTAGGCTGAGAAGGGCGTTCTGGCTACTAGGTACGACATATATATATATATATATATATATATATATATATATATATATATATATATATATATATATATATATGTCGTACCTAGTAGCCAGAACTCACTTCTCAGCCTACTATGCGAGGCCCGATTTGCCTAATAAGCCAAGTTTTACTGAATTAATATATTTTCTCTAATTTTTTTCTTATGAAATGATAAAGCTACCCCATTTCATTATGTATGAGGTCAATTTTTTTTATTGGAGTTAAAATTAACGTAGATATATGACCGAACCTAACCAACCCTACCTAACCCAACCTAACCTATCTCTATAGGTTAGGTTAGGTTAGGTAGCCGAAAACGTTAGGTTAGGTTAGGTTAGGTAGGTTAGGTTGTCGAAAAAACATTAATTCATGAAAACTAGGCTTATTAGGCAAATCAGGCCTTGCATAGTAGGCTGAGAAGTGAGTTCTGGCTATTAGGTACGACATATATATATATATATATATATATATATATATATATATATATATATATATATATATATATGTCGTACCTAGTAGCCAGAACGCACTTCTCAGCCTACTATTCAAGGCCCGATTTGCCTAATAAGCCAGGTTTTCATGAATTAATTGTTTTTCGACTACCTAACCTACCTAACCTAACCTAACTTTTTCGGCTACCTAACCTAACCTAACCTATAAAGATAGGTTAGGTTAGGTTAGGTAGGGTTGGTTAGGTTCGGTCATATATCTACGTTAATTTTAACTCCAATAAAAAAAAATTGACCTCATACATAATGAAATGGGTAGCTTTATAATTTCATAAGAAAAAATTTAGAGAAAATATATTAATAAAAGAAAACTTGGCTTATTAGGCAAATCGGACCTTGAATAGTAGGCTGAGAAGTGCGTTCTGGCTACTAGGTACGACATATATATATATATATATATATATGTCGTACCTAATAGCCAGAACGCACTTCTCAGCCTACTATTCAAGGCCCGATTTGCCTAATAAGCCAAGTTTTCATGAATTAATGTTTTTTCGTCTACCTAACCTACCTAACCTAACCTAACCTAGCTTTTTTTGGCTACCTAACCTAACCTTACCTATAAATATAGGTTAGGTTAGGTTAGGTAGGGTTGGTTAGGTTCGGTCATATATCTACGTTAATTTTAACTCCATAAAAAAAAATTGACCTCATACATAGAGAAAAGGGTTGCTTTATCATTTCATAAGAAAAAAAATATAGTAAATATATTAATTCAGGAAAACTTGGGTTATTAGGCAAATCGGGCCTTGAATAGTAGGCTGAGAAGTGAGTTCTGGCTACTAGGTACGACATATATATATATATATATATATATATATATATATATATGTCGTACCTAGTAGCCAGAACTCACTTCTCAGCCTACTATTCAAGGCCCGATTTGCCTAATAAGCCAAGTTTTCCTGAATTAATATATTTACTATAATTTTTTTCTTATGAAATGATAAAGCAACCCTTTTCTCTATGTATGAGGTCAATTTTTTTTTATTGGAGTTAAAATTAACGTAGATATATGACCGAACCTAACCAACCCTACCTAACCTAACCTAACCTATATTTATAGGTAAGGTTAGGTTAGGTAGCCAAAAAAAGCTAGGTTACGTTAGGTTAGGTAGGTTAGGTAGACGAAAAAACATTAATTCATGAAAACTTGGCTTATTAGGCAAATCGGGCCTTGAATAGTAGGCTGAGAAGTGCGTTCTGGCTATTAGGTACGACATATATATATATATATATATATATATATATGTCGTACCTAGTAGCCAGAACTCACTTCTCAGCCTACTATTCAAGGCCCGATTTGCCTAATAAGCCAAGTTTTCCTGAATTAATATATTTACTATAATTTTTTTCTTATGAAATGATAAAGCAACCATTTTCTCTATGTATGAGGTCAATTTTTTTTTATTGGAGTTAAAATTAACGTAGATATGTGCCCGAACCTAACCAACCCTACCTAACCTAACCTAACCTATATTTATAGGTAAGGTTAGGTTAGGTAGCCAAAAAAAGCTAGGTTAGGTTAGGTTAGGTAGGTTAGGTAGACGAAAAAACATTAATTCATGAAAACTTGGCTTATTAGGCAAATCGGGCCTTGAATAGTAGGCTGAGAAGTGCGTTCTGGCTATTAGGTACGACATATATATATATATATATATATATATATATATATATATATATATATATATTGTTTATTTTCGTGATATACACACATATATATATATATATATATATATATATATATATATATATATATATTATATATATATATATATATATATATATATATATATATATATATATATATATATATATATATATATATATATATATATATATATATATATAGCTGATGATTTCATCAGAATCATACATGCTTCAAAATACAGCTCAACTAGACACATAAATCAGTTATCGAATCAACTATCAAATCAAATATTAAATCAGCTATCAAATTAGTGATCAAATCAGTTAACTATCAAATCAGTAACAAATCAATATTGAATCAGCTCACATCAGCTCACAATACAGTACGTAGGAATAGCCGACACCAGGCTCCAACTGGCGCAGTGGTACACTATCCTAAGTAACAGTTGGGAAGGATGATACATTCAGAGGGGAAAAAAGTCAGTCACATTCTGTAACAATATATAGCAATACTCTATAATCCTCAATTACCCAAAATCACTTACCACCTGACTTACTGATAGATCTGTTAGCCTGATCCATTTACAACAGCATTACTCTCGTAATATCAACATTAAGAAATTATAACACAATATAATATACAACTCGAGGACTGGACATATGACGTCTGTCTCTCTGGGAAAATAGGAAAGTAGTGACATCCCAACGGCCATGTCGGCCGAGAATGACTAAGTTGCCAACATGGCAAGTGTTACGAATCTCACTAGGATTCTGCCATTACTCTTGATTCTCATATTACTTTATTGTCTTGTTCTTTAATATAGCATCCAGTTGTATGATATAAGATTTTGTATGTTATATATATATATATTATAGCATGCTGTAGTGTGCCTGAGTTACATTATATTGTATGAAGCTTTTGGATATTTGGATATGGCCAGTGTGGGAACATTGTTGTCAATCGAGGGTTTATAGTTTTACCTTGATTTATTCCCATATTTGGTTGCCGTATTATTGTATGGAATGTTGTTCCAGTGTTCACTATTCTTTAGTTTGATAATGTTTTGAATATTAGTGCTGCATTTTGTTGTTAGAATTTCCACAATGTTTATGTGGACGTTTAGTTGATTTTTTGGTAGACGCTTGGCCTGAGGACCAAGGCGTGGGCAGAAGCGTGGCGGCTGAAGTCGAGAGGAGTTGTGTTTTAAGTTAAGTCATTGGTCACTGTTATTTTAGCCCATATAAATGTTAATTATCTGGTTAGATGATTTGAGTATTACTATTGATTAATCCATGTTCGGGTGATATTGCTCATGTCTCAATAATTAATTTCATTCTATGATATTGCATGCTGAAGAATATTTCTGGCTATTATTTATACATTTAAGTGTTATTAAGTTTGTCCCCCTTAGCACAAATATATTGTTCTCCATTTTATGCAGTGATGTATCTTTACCCCTAGACAATTATTGGCAAGGCCGATTTATTATCCTTTTTATTGCACTGCGGGGAGAAGAACCTTATTTAGTCTCAAGGGTGGTAACAGCAAGTCACTCCACCCTTCTTCCTACGAATAACAGAATAGCAAAGAATGAATATTTACAACTAGATCATATATATATATATATATATATATATATATATATATATATATATATATATATATATATATATATATATATATATATATATATATATATATATATATACCCAAGTCAGCAAGAAAATTGAAGAGGGCAATACAGTCGGGGCACTCAGGTTGATCACAAGTGAACACAAAATTTTGCCCAGGGATGAAACCACAGCCCAAGCACTGAGAGAAAAACACCCCCTCAGGGCCGTAGGTGGACCTCCCCCACAGGTCAAGGTCCCCCCTAACCAGGAACCTCTCGTCCTCCGGGAGTCAGAGGTTTATAAAGCTATCGTTTCATTTCCCCCGGGCTCCTCAGGAGGCTACACAGGGGTAAGACCTCAACATGTGAAGGAAATGGTGAACCCTGTTCTTGGCCCAGCTGCAGAAGCGCTCCTGACAAATCACAACGTTTGTCAACAACTGCCTCGCCGGGTTAATCCCTGATGAAATCAAACCATTCTTCTTTGGTGCATCCCTATGTGCCCTAAAAAAGAAGGGGGGAGGGATCAGACCCATTGCCGTTGGTAATACCCTTCGCCGCCTAGTTGCAAGGGCTGCTGTCAGAAGTATCCGAATGGAAGCAACCACCATGCTGCAACCCAACCAGCTGGGGTTTGGAGTCCCCCAAGGCTGTGAAGCAGCGGCTCATGCTGCACGAGCCTACATTAGCTCTCTTACTGAAGACCAGGCAGTAGTAAAATTAGATTTTAAAAACGCTTTCAACTCGGTCAAAAGGGAAGCAATCCTCACCGCAGTCCAGGAACATTGCCCAAGCATTCTCCCGTATGTGTCAGCAGGCTACAGCAAAGACTCAACCCTCCTGTTTGGCAAACATGAAGTCACCTCAGCAGAGGGAATTCAACAGGGTGACCCACTTGCACCGTTCCTCTTTTGCATAGCGGTTCGAGAAATTACAACCAGACTGTCCATTGAGCTCAACATCTGGTTCCTGGATGATGGCACTCTGGCAGGCACACAAGATTCCCTGCTAGAAGACCTACAGCTGGTGAAGACACGGGGGGAGTCCATGGGTCTCGTTCTTAACCCCTCCAAGTGCGAAATTATTGCATCCAGTGAAGTAATCATTAGAGCAGTGAAATCAGTTTTATTAGAAGCCTCAGTCGTTAAACCTACCGACAGCACACTACTCGGAGCACCTCTGGGCCACAATGCCATTGCTGCAGTCCTTGACGAAACGTTTAGAGACCTAAAGAGGATGGAAGAGAGAATTGGGGACTTGGACTCCCACGATGCCCTCTACCTTCTCACAAAGTGCCTTACCTTGCCCAGGCTAACATACTTCTTAAGGTGTGCACCAACTTTTGGCAACCCACTTCTACATCAATATGATGAGCTCCTCAGGTCAATATTCAGGAAGGCGCTCAACCTAGATTTAGATGACAGTCAGTGGGACCAAGCAACACTACCAGTGAGATTTGGAGGGATAGGCATACGAAAGGCAACTGAGGTAGCACTTCCAGCATTCTTATCCTCATGTACAGCAGCCAACGAATTGGTAGGGCAGATCCTACCAGAGCGTATGAGAGAGACAGCGGGAACTCATGATCAAACGTTCATCGAAGCAGCCAGACAATGGGACACCATTGCACACCCTCAACCCCGACCACAAGTCCCAAAAGACCACAAGCAGGCCCACTGGGATAGCCCCATAATGGAAAAGACTGTCACAGCAATGATTGACAACGCTGATGCTGAAAACAAAGCCCGCCTCCTAGCGGTAACAGCACCCCACGCCGGGGATTTTTTATTTGCTGTGCCCAATGCAGCCCTGGGAACTCGCCTCAGTCATGACGCTCTCCGCATTGGAGTTGCCCTTCGCCTTGCCGCCCCCATCCTCACCGAACATAGGTGCATCTGCGGAACTGCGATGGCAGACCAATATGGTCGTCATGGTCTGGTATGTCGTAAATCACAGGGTAAAATTGCAAGACATGAAGAAGTCAACGACATCATCAAGAGGAGCCTCGCCACAGCCCGCTGCCCGGCACAAAGAGAACCACACTTATCCAGACCTAACGACCCTCAGAAGCCCCCTGATGGGGTCACCTTGCTACCTTGGAAGGATGGTAAGCAAGTGGTATGGGACTACACGTGCGCTGCCACACTGGCCAGTACCTACCTCCACTACAGCACACGTGAAAGCGGTGGTGCTGCTTCTTTCAGGGAATCGCAGAAAATTATTAAATACAGAGGTCTAGCACACTGCTACAGCTTTGTTCCGATCGGCTCGGAGACCCTCGGTTCGTGGGGAAAATGTGCATTGAAGTTCCTGAAGGAATTGGGGGACAAATTGATCAGCGCTACAAAAGACCAGAGAGCAAAAAGTTTCTTGTTCCAGCGCCCCAGTGTTGCGATTCAGAGGGGAAATGCCTGTTGCGTCTTGGGCACTAGTCCAACTTCAGAGGAATTCGAAGAAGTGTTTGACTTGCAACAATGATCGAACCCGTCTGTGACATTCATCAATGTTTCCCATTGTTGTGTTTTTCAAGAGATCCATAACCTTTAAGCACCTTTTTGCATTATTATTTTTGTATCAACCCATGTATATCTTGTAACTATCAAATGCATAATAAAGCACAAAAAATAAAAAAGGAAGGGGGTGGTAGGAGAAAAGCACACAGAAACTGTATTGGAGGGGATCTAAACATTCCCTCTAATGCGTCATGCGTGGTTTCCTCCGAGGCTATGGGTCCCCCTTCTTCCAGCTAGAGGTGGTACTCCCTTCTATATATATATATATATATATGTCGTACCTAATAGCCAGAACTCACTTCTCAGCCTACTATGCAAGGCCCGATTTGCCTAATAAGCCAAGTTTTCATGAATTAATGTTTTTTCGTCTACCTAACCTACCTAACCTAACCTAACCTAGCTTTTTTTGGCTACCTAACCTAACATTACCTATAAAGATAGGTTAGGTTAGGTTAGGTAGGGTTGGTTAGGTTCGATCGTATATCTACATTAATTTTAAATCCAATAAAAAAAAATTTACCTCATACATAATGAAATGGGTAGCTTTATCATTTCATAAGAAAAAAATTAGAGAAAATATATTAATTCACTAAAACTTGGCTTATTAGGCAAATCGGGCCTTGCATAGTAGGCTGAAAAGTGAGTTCTGGCTACTAGGTACGACATATATATATATATATATATATATATATATATATATATATATATATATATATATATATATATATATATATATATATATATATATATATATGTCGTACCTAGTAGCCAGAACGCACTTCTCAGCCTACTATGCAAGGCCCGATTTGCCTAATAAGCCAAGTTTTCATGAAATAATGTTTTTTCGACTACCTAACCTACCTAACCTAACCTAACCTAACTTTTTCTGCTACCTAACCTAACCTAACCTATAAAGATAGGATAGGTTAGGTTAGGTAAGGTTGGTTAGGTTCGGTTATATATCTACGTTAATTTTAACTCCAATAAATAAAAAATGACCTCATACATAATGAAATGGGTAGCTTTATCATTTCATAAGAAAAAAATTAGAGAAAATATAATAATTCAGGAAAACTTGGCTTATTAGGCAAATCGGGCCTTGAATAGTAGGCTGAGAAGTGCGTTCTGGCTACTAGGTACGACATATATATATATATATATATATATATATATATATATATATATATATATATATATATATATATATATATATATATATATATATATATATATATATATATATATATATTATTAAATATGACCGAAAAAGTAAGATTCATTATTCTAACACGAATTTTCTCAATCTTTCGTACATTATGCTTCACTGTTGGAGGTAAATCAAAAATTAATTCTCCAAAATTCATTTTTTATTTCTAGTCTGACGCGACACGGCCGCGTTTCGTAAAACTTATTACATTTTCAAAGACTTTAGTTCACAAATACACAACTGAATAGAACTTACGTATCTCCGATTTTATATCTACATTTGAGTGAGGTGGGAGGGGTGATGTGGCATTAACACAAGACAGAACAAGAGGGGATATTAATAGGGTATTAAAAGTATCAACACAAGACAGAACACAAACAATGGGTATTGAATAGAAGTGTTTGTAGAAAGCCTATTGGTCCATATTTCTTGATGCTTCTATATTGGAGCAGAGTCTTGAGGTGGGTAGAATATAGTTGTGCAATAATTGGCTGTTGATTGTTGGTGTTGACTTCTTGATGTGTAGTGCCTCGCAAACGTCAAGCCGCCTGCTATCGCTGTATCTATCGATGATTTCTGTGTTGTTTACTAGGATTTCTCTGGCGATGGTTTGGTTGTGGGAAGAGATTATATGTTCCTTAATGGAGCCCTGTTGCTTATGCATCGTTAAACGCCTAGAAAGAGATGTTGTTGTCTTGCCTATATACTGGGTTTTTTGGAGCTTACAGTCCCCAAGTGGGCATTTGAAGGCATAGACAACGTTAGTCTCTTTTAAAGCGTTCTGTTTTGTGTCTGGAGAGTTTCTCATGAGTAGGCTGGCCGTTTTTCTGGTTTTATAGTAAATCGTCAGTTGTATCCTCTGATTTTTGTCTGTAGGGATAACGTTTCTATTAACAATATCTTTCAGGACCCTTTCCTCCATTTTATGAGCTGTGGAAAAGAAGTTCCTGTAAAATAGTCTAATAGGGGGTATAGGTGTTGTGTTAGTTGTCTCTTCAGAGGTTGCATGGCTTTTCACTTTCCTTCTTATGATGTCTTCGACGAAACCATTGGAGAAGCCGTTATTGACTAGGACCTGCCTTACTCTACAGAGTTCTTCGTCGACTTGCTTCCATTCTGAGCTGTGGGTGAGAGCACGGTCGACATATGCGTTAACAACACTCCTCTTGTACCTGTCAGGGCAGTCGCTGTTGGCATTTAGGCACATTCCTATGTTTGTTTCCTTAGTGTAGACTGCAGTGTGGAAACCTCCGCCCTTTTCCATGACTGTTACATCTAGAAAGGGCAGCTTCCCATCCTTTTCCATCTCGTAAGTGAAACGCAGCACGGAACTCTACTCAAATGCCTCCTTCAGCTCCTGCAGATGTCTGACATCAGGTACCTGTGTAAAAATGTCATCAACATACCTGCAGTATATGGCCGGTTTCAAGTTCATGTCGACTAAGACTTTTTGCTCGATGGTACCCATATAGAAGTTTGCAAACAGGACACCTAGGGGAGAACCCATGGCGACCCCATCTACTTGCTTATACATGTGCCCATCCGGGCTCAAGAAGGGTGCCTCTTTAGTACAAGCTTGGAGTAGTTTCCTCAGAATATTTTCTGGTATGTCAAGAGGAGTACAGGCTGGATCACGATACACTCTGTCGGCTATCATTCCGATTGTCTCGTCCACAGGTACGTTGGTAAACAACGATTCTACGTCCAACGAGGCTCTTATCCCTGTGGCCCGTGTGCCCCGCAGTAAGTCCACAAATTCCTTTGGAGACTTCAGGCTGAAGGCGCAAGGAACATAAGGAGTCAGCAGGCCGTTGAGTCGCTTCGCCAGTCTGTACGTGGGTGTGGGTATCTGGCTAATGATTGGCCGAAGTGGGTTTCCAGGCTTGTGCGTCTTGACATTTCCATACGCATATCCAGGTTTATATTCCCCAATGATCTTTGGCAGGTGGAGTCCGGATTTCTTGGCGTTCACAGTTTCGATCAGTTTGTTGACCTTTGCTTTTAATTCGGCTGTAGTGTCCTTCGTTACCCTTTGGAACTTAGTTTGGTCAGAGAGTATGATGTTCATTTTCGCCAGATATTCGTCTTTTTTAAGAATGACATATATTGGCGACTTGTCACCTCTCCTGACAACTATCTCCTTGTTCTCACGAAGGCTTTTAGCTGCCGCTTTAAGCTCGGGGGACAGTATGGTGCTTCTGTAGTTGCCTCGATTCTTTCCTCCTTCTGCAATAAGTTCTGCTTGTAAGGTATCTTGGTAGTGACCTTCTTTTGTGTCTCGAGGTCGAATATGTCGTCCAACAGAATTTCCAACTCTACTTTCCGGGCCATCTCACTCGGTCTGGACATAACATGACAGTTTATGCCCAGATTTAGGAGAGTGACTTGGTCCTCAGTGAGGTTAATTCCTGCAAGGTTCAGGAAGCCATCTCTTGGTCGTGGAATTGCCATAGGTCCTCCATATAATGTTGTTAGTTTCTTGATAATCCTTGTTTCAGTGCTGAGGTGATGTTGGTCTGTGAGGATGTCGAGGTGTTGTTCAATGCAGGTACGGATACTATGGTCGATGTTGCTATTTCTCCACTCGTTTGTAGCATGAAGTAGTTGCGTTTTGTTGTCTTTGATTTCATTCTCTGCCTTGTATATCTGATCACGAATCAGATCCTGGCGATATTTTATCGTGAAGGCTTGATTCCTTGCTGCTGGGTCGTGCGCTTTAATATTAGTATATTTTGGTAGCAGTCTTTCCTGTAGACATATATTATTAAATATGACCGAAAAAGTAAGATTAATAATTCTAACACGAATTTTCTCAATCTTTCGTACATTACGCTTCACTGTTGGAGGTAAATCAAAAATTAATTCTCCAAAATTCATTTTTTATTTCTAGTCTGACGCGACACGGGCGCGTTTCGTAAAACTAATTACATTTTCAAAGACTTTAGTTCACAAATACACAACTGAATAGAACTTACGTATCTCCGATTTTATATCTACATTTGAGTGAGGTGGGAGGGGTTATGTGGCATTAACACAAGACAGAACAAGAGGGGATATTAATAGGGTATTAAGAGTATCAACACAAGACAGAACACAAACAATGGGTATTGAATAGAAGTGTTTGTAGAAAGCCTATTGGTCCATATTTCTTGATGCTTCTATATTGGAGCGGAGTCTTGAGGTGGGTAGAATATAGTTGTGCAATAATTGGCTGTTGATTGCTGGTGTTGACTTCTTGATGTGTAGTGCCTCGCAAACGTCAAGCCGCCTGCTATCGCTGTATCTATCGATGATTTCTGTGTTGTTTACTAGGATTTCTCTGGCGATGGTTTGGTTGTGGGAAGAGATTATATGTTCCTTAATGGAGCCCTGTTGCTTATGCATCGTTAAACGCCTAGAAAGAGATGTTGTTGTCTTGCCTATATATACTGGGTTTTTTGGAGCTTACAGTCCCCAAGTGGGCATTTGAAGGCATAGACAACGTTAGTCTCTTTTAAAGCGTTCTGTTTTGTGTCTGGAGAGTTTCTCATGAGTAGGCTGGCCGTTTTTCTGGTTTTATAGTAAATCGTCAGTTGTATCCTCTGATTTTTGTCTGTAGGGATAACGTTTCTATTAACAATATCTTTCAGGACCCTTTCCTCCGTTTTATGAGCTGTGGAAAAGAAGTTCCTATAAAATAGTCTAATAGGGGGGTATAGGTGTTGTGTTAGTTGTCTCTTCAGAGGTTGCATGGCTTTTCACTTTCCTTCTTATGATGTCTTCGACGAAACCATTGGAGAAGCCGTTATTGACTAGGACCTGCCTTACTTACTTACTGCCTTAAAGTTTTACGAAACGCGCCCGTGTCGCATCAGACTAGAAATAAAAATGAATTTTGGAGAATTGATTTTTGATTTACCTCCAACAGTGAAGCGTAATGTACGAAAGATTGAGAAAATTCGTGTTAGAATTATTAATCTTACTTTTTCGGTCATATTTAATAATATATGTCTACAGGACAGACTGCTACCAAAATATACTAATATATATATATATATATATATATATATATATATATATATATATATATATATATATATATATATATATATATATATATATATATATATATATATATATATATATATATATATATACAATATATATACAAAACTTCAAGGTACCTAAGAATATATATCACTATGTTTTATCACATAAGGAAGTCATTTCTATGCACAGTTGGTACACTTGCTGGAGACGGTTCACCAAGGGTCCAACCCGTTCTCGCACATTCGTATAGTCAATATTGACTTATTAAATACGTGCATATGTGACATACTAAACATACTAGTTTACCTTGAAAAGCTTCATAGAAAACACCGACCTTACCTAACCTTCTTAGTATGTTAAGATAAGCATCTTATTGCTTCGTAACTACAATTATTACTTAACCTATTATAAGTATAGGTTAAGTAATAATTGAAATTACAAAGCATAAGATGCTTATCTTAACATACTAAGAAGGTTAGGTAAGGTCGGTGTTTTCTATGAAGCTTTTCAAGGTAAACTAGTATGTTTAGTATGTCACATATGCACGTACTTAATAAGTCAATATTGACTATACGAAAGTGCGAGAACGGGTTGCAACGTCACGGGGGGTAAGGCGAATATGAGAGGATTTCCAGCAGTTACCCCGGTCACCGGTCGGTCTGACTTACCATATATTTCATACCTTGAGTATATAGGCGTATGAACATAAACCTCTGCTATTCTATACAATATTACTAATACAAGAGTAAGCTAACTTTGGAATAGGCGACTTGACTTTTGACCTCAACATATACGAACCCCATATATTTACCTGGCGTATGTAGGGGTCATAACAATGTCGAATGGCAACCGCAGACCTGCTATGTACTGTTGGAGAGAACGGAGTGAAATGCCTTCTCATCAGTCAGCAGTACCGGCTAGGTACTCCTGACAGATGAGAAAAATGTGATAGATGGAGAGATGCTGTTGATGTTTCGTCAGATAACAGGAAACTGGCGCGTGATAGAGGTGCGTAAAGATAATGCAGTAAAGGCGGAGGTTTGCAAGAACGACCTCCTCTCTTTTGTTAGTCCAGTAGGAGGTCGTCCAGTCGGTGATGATGCACTTAAGGAATGGTCCAGATGGTCCACTAACCCTTCCAAAGAAGTAAGCTGTGATGTCTTCCCTAAAGAAAGCAGCGGCCACAGCTCCCGGGGTTCAAGCACAGTAAACCAACCAACCATATATTATACCTGAACATAGTTCAGGGTAAAAATTGTGGCTTGTACAAAAAACAATGTCAAATGCTTGTGAAAATGTAATAATTTATTTTCAAATTAAAAAGAAAAACAAGCGATACTGAGAAATTATACAAAAGTAAAATATGTTTATAGAAAAGACGTTAACTAACAATTTTTAGTTAAAACGCCAAATTTTATAAAAAAAATGTAAAAAAGTGGAAGTTTCTGTGAAGAGAAATTACACAAATTCATTATAACACAATTTAAATGAAGAAACGAAAAGAAGGTAATCTTGATAAAAGGGGGGAACTAAAGAAGTTTCTTTACATTGACGCCTTGGGAAGTTGCATATATGGTATATTTTTATTCAGTAGAGGACGAAGTTTTGTAATATACAAAGACTCCATTAATCTTTGATCTATGGAGTCTTCATTACAAAAATCCTACTCTTCGAAGCCAGACTCCTTGAGAAGACAATCTCGAGAGTAATCGATAATTTCGTAGACAGACGATCTCGATAATCCCAAACCATTTCCATACGACACTTTTTTTTATGTTCCATCAGTCAAGTTCTTTAGTTCCTAATGATGCTGCCAATGCATCTTGTGCTAAGGTTAGAGGTCAGAAACAGTTGTATGAATTAACGATATTGAAATGGAACTGATCGTGGGGAGAATGTCGCAGTATTTATAATAACAGCTAATGATATTGAAATTAATACAAGTAACTTTTAAATCTGTTTGAGGATAACACATTTGAAGTAATTTACTCAGTTGATTTCTGTTAGAGAAAATCTTGAAACCATAATATGCCAATTTAAAATATATCTCGTGTATATTTATCATGTAAAAGCGTTTAATTGACGTTCATATTTAATGGAAATTATAACAATTATTCGAGAAAAAATCCGTCAAGATCTTGAAGCTTGAAATTGTACCAAGTAAAGCACTATGCATAAACTTTATTTGTAAAGCCTTTGATCTAGAAGTAATGAAGTTTTTGTAAATTAAAGAACTTTGGCCTGAGTTGAATAAAATGAATCATCTTTGCAACTTCATACAGTTTAGATAAAAGTTATTTTTTTCAGTTTTACCTTAAAGTTAAGCTTAAAGTTATATATATATATATATATATATATATATATATATATATATATATATATATATATATATATATATATATATATATATATATATATATATATATATATATATGTATATATATATATATATATATATATATATATATATATATATATATATATTATATATATTATATAATCACGTTTATTTTTCGTGACTGACAAACATATAAAATATACATATATTATACATATATATTTACACACATATTATATATATATATATATATATATATATATATATATATATATATATATATATATATATATATATATATATATATATATATATATATATATATATATATATATATATATATATGTCGTACCTAGTAGCCAGAATGCACTTCTCGGCCTATAATACAAGGCCCAATTGGCCTAATAAGCCAAGTTTTCCTGAATTAATATATTTTCTCAAATTTTTTTCTTATGAAATGATAAAGCTACCCATTTCATTATGTATGAGGTCAATTTTTTTTTATTAGAGTTAAAATTAACGTAGATATATGACCGAACCTAACCAACCCTACCTAACCTAACCTAACCTATCTTTATAGGTTAGGTTAGGTTAGGTAGCGGAAAAAGTTAGGTTAGGTGAGGTTAGGTAGGTTAGGTTGCCGAAAAACAATTAATTCATGAAAACTTGGCTTATTAGGCAAATTGGGCCTTGCATAGTAGGCTGAGAAGTGCGTTCTGGCTATTAGGTTCGACATATATATATATATATATATATATATATGTCGTACCTAGTAGCCAGAACTCACTTCTCAGCCTACTATTCAAGGCCCGATTTGCCTAATAAGCCAAGTTTTCCTGAATTAATATATTTACTATAATTTTTTTCTTATGAAATGATAAAGCAACCCTTTTCTCTATGTATGAGGTCAATTTTTTTTTATTGGAGTTAAAATTAACGTAGATATATGACTGAACCTAACCAACCCTACCTAACCTAACCTAACCTATATTTATAGGTAAGGTTAGGTTAGGTAGCCAAAAAAAGCTAGGTTAGGTTAGGTTAGGTAGGTTAGGTAGACGAAAAAACATTAATTCATGAAAACTTGGCTTATTAGGCAAATCGGGCCTTGAATAGTAGGCTGAGAAGTGCGTTCTGGCTATTAGGTACGACATATATATATATATATATATATATATATATATATATATATATATATATATATATATATATATATATATATATATATATATATATATATATGTCGTACCTAGTAGCCAGAACACACTTTTTGGCCTACTATGCAAGGCCCGATTTGCCTAATAAGCCAAGTTTTTCTGAATTAATATATTTTCTCTAATTCTTTTCTTATGAAATGATAAAGCTACCCATTTCATTATGTATGAGGTCAATTTTTATTTATTGGAGTTAAAATTAACGTAGATATAGGACCGAACCTAACCAACCCTACCTAACCTAACCTAACCTATCTTTAAAGGTTAGGTTAGGTTAGGTAGCCGAAAAAGTTAGGTTAGGTTAGGTTAGGTAGTCGAAAAACAATTAATTCATGAAAACTTGGCTTATTAGGCAAATCGGGCCTTGCTTAGTAGGCAGAGAAGTGCGTTCTGGCTACTACGTACGACATATATATATATATATATATATATATATATACGGATTTCCCAGCACTTCGCCCAGATGGCATCACCATATACTCATGGAAGGAGGGTAGACAGTTGGTGTGGGACTACACATGTGTATCCACCCTGGCTGACACCTATGTACACTTCGGAGCTGATCAAGCAGGTGGGGCGGCCAACCACAGGGAAACAGCAAAATCACTCAAGTACAGGCGACTGGAAGGTCAATACCTCTTTGTTCCCATAGCGTCTGAGACGCATGGCCCCTGGGGCAAGAGTGCCTTGGGATTTCTCAAGGAATTGGGGTCCAAGCTCATTGACGTCACCAGAGACCCAAGGGCTTCCAGTTTTTTATTTCAGCGTCTCAGTGTGGCGATCCAGAGGGGAAATGCTTGCTGCGTCCTCGGTTCCTGTCCAGAAGCGGAGGAGCTTCAAGAGATCCATAACCTTTAGGCATTTGTCTTGTATGTTTTGTAACCTTTAAATACACAAATATATATATATATATATATATATATATATATATATATATATATATATATATATATATACATATATATATATATATATATATATATATATATATATATATATATATATATATATATATATACATATATATATACATGTCGTACCTAGTAGCTAGAACGCACTTCTCAGCCTACTATGCAAGGCCCGATTTGCCTAATAAGCCAAGTTTTACTGAATTAATATATTTTCTCTATTTTTTTTCCTCTGAAATGATAAAACTACCCATTTCATTTTGTTTGAGGTCAATTTTTTTTTATTGGAGTTAAAATTAACATAGATATATGACCGAACCAAACCAATCCTACCTAACCTAACCTAACCTATCTCTATAGGTTAGGTTAGGTTAGGTAGCGGAAAAAGTTAGGTTAGGTTAGGTTAGGTAGGTTAGATAGTCGAAAAACAATTAATTCATGAAAACTTGACTTATTAGGCAAATCGGGCCTTGCACAGTAGGCTGAGAAGTGCGTTCTGGCTACTAGGTACGACATACATATATATATATATATATATATATATATATATATATATATATATATATATATATATATATATATATATATATATATATATATATATATATATATATATATATATATATATATATATATATATATATATATATATATGCCTATACTTGCATAAACCACAAGTGAAGATTAACAATCTTTGGACAACACCCACCAGTGGGACTCGAACCCAGAAAGCACAACTACCTTCCAGTAGCTGGCATAACCAGCTACTAGAAGCTACTGGAAGGTAGTTGTGCTTTCTGGGTTCGAGTCCCACTGGTGGGTGTTGTCCAAAGATTTATATATATATATATATATATATATATATATATATATATATATATATATATATATATATATATATATATATATATATATATATATATATATATATATATATATATAGCTGATGATTTCATCAGAATCATAAATGCTTCAAAACACAGCTCAACTAGACACATAAATCAGTTATCGAATCAACTATCAAATGAAATATTAAATCAGCTATCAAATTAGTGATCAAATCAGTTAACTATCAAATCAGTAACAAATCAATATTGAATCAGCTCACATCAGCTCACAATACAGTACGTAGGAATAGCCGACACCAGGCTGCAACCCGGCGCAGTGGTACACTATCCTAAGTAACAGTTGGGAAGGATGATACATACAGAGGGGAAAAAAGTCAGTCACATTCTGTAACAATATATAGGAATACTCTATAATCCTCAATTACCCAAAATCACTTACCACCTAACTTACTGATAGATCTGTTAGCCTGATCCATTTACAACAGCATTACTCTCGTAATATCAACATTAAGAAATTATAACAAATATAATATACAACTCGAGGACTGGACATATGACGTCTGTCTCTCTGGGAAAATAGGAAAGTCGTGACATGCCAACGGCCATGTCGGCCGAGAATGACTAAGTTGCCAACATGGCAAGTGTTACGAATCTCACTAGGATTCTGCCATTACTCTTGATTCTCATATTACTTTATTGTCTTGTTCTTTAATATAGCATACAGTTGTATGATATAAGATTTTGTATGTTATATATATATATATTATAGCATGCTGTAGTGTGCCTGAGTTACATTATATTGTATGAAGCTTTTGGATATTTGGATATGGCCAGTGTGGGAACATTGTTGTCAATCGAGGGTTTATAGTTTTACCTTGATTTATTCCCATATTTGGTTGCCGTATTATTGTATGGAATGTTGTTCCAGTGTTCACTATTCTTTAGTTTGATAATGTTTTGAATATTAGTGCTGCATTTTGTTGTTAGAATTTCCACAATGTTTATGTGGACGTTTAGTTGATTTTTTGGTAGACGCTTGGCCTGAGGACCAAGGCGTGGGCAGAAGCGTGGCGGCTGAAGTCGAGAGGAGTTGTGTTTTAAGTTAAGTCATTGGTCACTGTTATTTTAGCCCATATAAATGTTAATTATCTGGTTAGATGATTTGAGTATTACTATTGATTAATCCATGTTCGGGTGATATTGCTCATGTCTCAATAATTAATTTCATTCTATGATATTGCATGCTGAAGAATATTTCTGGCTATTATTTATACATTTAAGTGTTATTAAGTTTGTCCCCCTTAGCATAAATATATTGTTCTCCATTTTATGCAGTGATGTATCTTTACCCCTAGACAATTATTGGCAAGGCCGATTTATTATCCTTTTTATTGCACTGCGGGGAGAAGAACCTTATTTAGTCTCAAGGGTGGTAACAGCAAGTCACTCCACCCTTCTTCCTACGAATAACAGAATAGCAAAGAATGAATATTTACAACTAGATCATATATATATATATATATGTTTCATTGAATATGACCGCATATTCTGTATTTATTATTTTCTGGTTTAGGGCTTCTATCCCTCTAACTATTTTCTTAGCATCAGGGCTTTTTCAATTAAGCCCTGATGCTAAGAAAATAGTTAGAGGGATAGAAGCCCTAAACCAGAAAATAATAAATACAGAATATGCGGTCATATTCAATGAAATTTCAATTAAGCCCTGATGCTAAGAAAATAGTTAGAGGGATAGAAGCCCTAAACCAGAAAATAATAAATACAAAATATGCGGTCATATTCAATGAAACATGTTTGAAAGAAAACCTGCTGCCAGTATACACCAATATATATATATATATATATATATATATATATATATATATATATATATATATATATATATATATATATATATATATATATATATTTATATATATATATATATATATATATATATATATATATATATATATATATATATATATATATATATACCCAAGTCAGCAAGAAAATTGAAGAGGGCAATACAGTCGGGGCACTCAGGTTGATCACAAGTGAGGACAAAATTTTGCCCAGGGATGAAACCACAGCCCAAGCACTGAGAGAAAAACACCCCCTCAGGGCCGTAGGTGGACCTCCCCCACAGGTCAGGCTCGCCCCTAACCAGGAACCTCTCGTCCTCCGGGAGTCAGAGGTTTATAAAGCTATCGTTTCATTTCCCCCGGGCTCCTCAGGAGGCTACACAGGGGTAAGACCTCAACATGTGAAGGAAATGGTGAACCCTGTTCTTGGCCCAGCTGCAGAAGCGCTCCTGACAGAAATCACAACGTTTGTCAACAACTGCCTCGCCGGGTTAATCCCTGATGAAATCAAACCATTCTTCTTTGGTGCATCCCTATGTGCCCTGAAAAAGAAGGGGGGAGGGATCAGACCCATTGCCGTTGGTAATACCCTTCGCCGCCTAGTTGCAAGGGCTGCTGTCAGAAGTATCCGAATGGAAGCAACCACCATGCTGCAACCCAACCAGCTGGGGTTTGGAGTCCCCCAAGGCTGTGAAGCAGCGGCTCATGCTGCACGAGCCTACATTAGCTCTCTTACTGAAGACCAGGCAGTAGTAAAATTAGATTTTAAAAACGCTTTCAACTCGGTCAAAAGGGAAGCAATCCTCACCGCAGTCCAGGAACATTGCCCAAGCATTCTCCCGTTTGTGTCAGCAGGCTACAGCAAAGACTCAACCCTCCTGTTTGGCAAACATGAAGTCACCTCAGCAGAGGGAATTCAACAGGGTGACCCACTTGCACCGTTCCTCTTTTGCATAGCGGTTCGAGAAATTACAACCAGACTGTCCATTGAGCTCAACATCTGGTTCCTGGATGATGGCACTCTGGCAGGCACACAAGATTCCCTGCTAGAAGACCTACAGCTGGTGAAGACACGGGGGGAGTCCATGGGTCTCGTTCTTAACCCCTCCAAGTGCGAAATTATTGCATCCAGTGAAGTAATCATTAGAGCAGTGAAATCAGTTTTATTAGAAGCCTCAGTCGTTAAACCTACCGACAGCACACTACTCGGAGCACCTCTGGGCCACAATGCCATTGCTGCAGTCCTTGACGAAAAGTTTAGAGACCTAAAGAGGATGGAAGAGAGAATTGGGGACTTGGACTCCCACGATGCCCTCTACCTTCTCACAAAGTGCCTTACCTTGCCCAGGCTAACATACTTCTTAAGGTGTGCACCAACTTTTGGCAACCCACTTCTACATCAATATGATGAGCTCCTCAGGTCAATATTCAGGAAGGCGCTCAACCTAGATTTAGATGACAGTCAGTGGGACCAAGCAACACTACCAGTGAGATTTGGAGGGATAGGCATACGAAAGGCAACTGAGGTAGCACTTCCAGCATTCTTATCCTCATGTACAGCAGCCAACGAATTGGTAGGGCAGATCCTACCAGAGCGTATGAGAGAGACAGCGGGAACTCATGATCAAACGTTCATCGAAGCAGCCAGACAATGGGACACCATTGCACACCCTCAACCCCGACCACAAGTCCCAAAAGACCACAAGCAGGCCCACATGGATAGCCCCATAATGGAAAAGACTGTCACAGCAATGATTGACAACGCTGATGCTGAAAACAAAGCCCGCCTCCTAGCGGTAACAGTACCCCACGCCGGGGATTTTTTATTTGCTGTGCCCAATGCAGCCCTGGGAACTCGCCTCAGTCATGACGCTCTCCGCATTGGAGTTGCCCTTCGCCTTGCCGCCCCCATCCTCACCGAACATAGGTGGATCTGCGGAACTGCGATGGCAGACCAATATGGTCGTCATGGTCAGGTATGTCGTAAATCACAGGGTAAAATTGCAAGACATGAAGAAGTCAACGACATCATCAAGAGGAGCCTCGCCACAGCCCGCTGCCCGGCACAAAGAGAACCACACTTATCCAGACCTAACGACCCTCAGAAGCGCCCTGATGGGGTCACCTTGCTACCTTGGAAGGATGGTAAGCAAGTGGTATGGGACTACACGTGCGCTGCCACACTGGCCAGTACCTACCTCCACTACAGCACACGTGAAAGCGGTGGTGCTGCTTCTTTCAGGGAATCGCAGAAAATTATTAAATACAGAGGTCTAGCACACTGCTACAGCTTTGTTCCGATCGGCTCGGAGACCCTCGGTTCGTGGGGAAAATGTGCATTGAAGTTCCTGAAGGAATTGGGGGACAAATTGATCAGCGCTACAAAAGACCAGAGAGCAAAAAGTTTCTTGTTCCAGCGCCTCAGTGTTGCGATTCAGAGGGGAAATGCCTGTTGCGTCTTGGGCACTAGTCCAACTTCAGAGGAATTCGAAGAAGTGTTTGACTTGCAACAATGATCGAACCCGTCTGTGACATTCATCAATGTTTCCCATTGTTGTGTTTTTCAAGAGATCCATAACCTTTAAGCACCTTTTTGCATTATTATTTTTGTATCAACCCATGTATATCTTGTAACTATCAAATGCATAATAAAGCACAAAAAATAAAAAAGGAAGGGGGTGGTAGGAGAAAAGCACACAGAAACTGTATTGGAGGGGATCTAAACATTCCCTCTAATGCGTCATGCGTGGTTTCCTCCGAGGCTATGGGTCCCCCTTCTTCCAGCTAGAGGTGGTACTCCCTTCTATATATATATATATATATATATATATATATATATATATATATATATATATATATATATATATATATATATATATATATATAAATACAATATATATACAAAACTTCAAGGTACCTAAGAATATATATCACTATGTTTTATCACATAAGGAAGTCATTTCTATGTACAGTTGGTACACTTGCTGGAGACGGTTCACCAAGGGTCCAACCCGTTCTCGCACTTTCGTATAGTCAATATTGACTTATTAAATACGTGCATATGTGAATACTAAACATACTAGTTTACCTTGAAAAGCTTCATAGAAAACACCGACCTTACCTAACCTTCTTAGTATGTTAAGATAAGCATCTTATTGCTTCGTAATTACAATTATTACTTAACCTATTATAAGTATAGGTTAAGTAATAATTGAAATTACAAAGCATAAGATGCTTATCTTAACATACTCAGAAGGTTAGGTAAGGTCGGTGTTTTCTATGAAGCTTTTCAAGGTAAACTAGTATGTTTAGTATGTCACATATGCACGTATTTAATAAGTCAATATTGACTATACGAAAGTGCGAGAACGGGTTGCAACGTCACGGGGGGTAAGGCGAATATGAGAGGATTTCCAGCAGTTACCCGGTCACCGGTCGGTCTGACTTACCATATATTTCATACCTTGAGTATATAGGCGTATGAACATAAACCTCTGCTATTCTATACAATATTACTACTACAAGAGTAAGCTAACTTAGGAATAGGCGACTTGACTTTTGACCTCAACATATACGAACCCCATATATTTACCTGGCGTATGTAGGGGTCATAACAATGTCGAATGGCAAACGCAGACCTGCTATGTACTGTTGGAGAGAACGGAGTGAAATGCCTTCTCATCAGTCAGCAGTACCGGCTAGGTACTCCTGACAGATGAGAAAAATGTGATAGATGGAGAGATGCTGTTGATGTTTCGTCAGATAACAGAAAACTGGCGCGTGATAGAGGTGCGTAAAGATAATGCAGTTAAGGCGGAGGTTTGCAAGAACGACCTCCTCTCTTTTGTTAGTCCAGTAGGAGGTCGTCCAGTCGGTGATGATGCACTTAAGGCATGGTCCAGATGGTCCACTAACCCTTCCAAAGAAGTAAGCTGTGATGTCTTCCCTAAAGAAAGCAGCGGCCACAGCTCCCGGGGTATGCCAACCTGACTTCCACGGGGTTCAAGCACAGTAAACCAACCAACCATGTATTATACCTGAACATAGTTCAGGGTAAAAAATATGGGATATAATCTTTGGGAAAAGTTAGGTTAAATGCTTGTGAAAATGTAATAATTTATTTTCAAATTAGAATGAAAAACAAGCGATACTGAGAAATTATACAAAAGTAAAATATGTTTATTGAAAAGACGTTAACTAACAATTTTTCGTTAAAACGCCAAATTTTATAAAAAAAAAAATGTAAAAAAGTGGAAGTTTCTGTGAAGAGAAATTACACAAATTCATTATAACACAATTTAAATGAAGAAATGAAAAAAAAGCTAATCTTGATAAAAGGGGGAACTAAAGAAGTTTCTTTACATTGACGCCTTGGGAAGTTGCATATATGGTATATTTTTATTCAGTAGAGGACGAAGTTTTGTAATATACAAAGACTCCATTAATCTTTGATCTATGGAGTCTTCATTACAAAAATCCTACTCTTCGAAGCCAGACTCCTTGAGAAGACAATCTCGAGAGTAATCGATAATTTCGTAGACAGACGATCTCGATAATCCCAAACCATTTCCATACGACACTTTTTTTTATGTTCCATCAGTCAAGTTCTTTAGTTCCTAATGATGCTGCCAATGCATCTTGTGCTAAGGTTAGAGGTCAGGAACAGTTGTATGAATTAACGATATTGAAATGGAACTGATCGTGGGGAGAATGTCGCAGTATTTATAATAACAGCCAATGATATTGAAATTAATACAAGTAACTTTTAAATCTGTTTGAGGATAACACTGTTGAAGTAATTTACTCAGTTGATTTCTGTTAGAGAAAATCTTGAAACCATAATATGCCAATTTAAAATATATCTCGTGTATATTTATCATGTAAAAGCGTTTAATTGACGTTCATATTTAATGGAAATTATAACAATTATTCGAGAAAAAATCCGTCAAGATCTTGAAGCTTGAAATTGTACCAAGTAAAGCACTATGCATAAACTTTATTTGTAAAGCCTTTGATCTAGAAGTAATGAAGTTTTTGTAAATTAAAGAACTTTGGCCTGAGTTGAATAAAATGAATCATCTTTGCAACTTCATACAGTTTAGATGAAAGTTATTTTTTTCAGTTTTACCTTAAAGTTAAGCCTTTTTTATATATTGTTACGTTTTAATGTTTTATTTAGTTTTGAGACTACTCACTATTTAAACTGGTGTACATTAATTACTTATTTTAATTGAAATTCAATTGAAAATAATTGTTTATTGTCTTTTTAAAACATCTCGTGATTTTTTGTATACATTACTACTATCAGAGGTACCACCACATTTGGTTGCGTTTGTAGGGACCCATGACCTTGTAGAAGACGATATGCCGCATCTGGGGGAGCCTTGTGGGGCACCCACATACACTCAATCACATAGTGTCTTCTCCTACCACCTCCTATATTTTTATATTGTCATATTATTTTATTTAAAAGTGAATTATACAAAAAGTGTTACAACATTGGTTACATGGAAGGTACAAGGCTACTTGTAACAGGTTGTCGAGTTTCTCCAGCTCCTCTGACGGCTGGCAGGAACCATTGATGCAGTGTGCATTTCCTCTCTGGATAGCCACACTAAAGCGCTGGAAGAGGAAAGTGGCGGTTCTAGGGTGTTTAGTTATTTCAGTTAGCTTCAATTAGGTTCGTTAGCCTATATATACGTCAGTCTTCGCCGCAAAGTTGTTTGTAATAGACGGAACCATAGATAATGTTCTCTTAACATTATCTCGCGGCATAGTCGACATACAAAACGGAGTCACTACTGCGTACCATCATTAATAAGGCATATTAGCGAATTAAAGCATCACCATGATTTGGGTGTCTGGTGAGTGCAACCTTCAGGGAATTGAATAAATCCACAAGACCCATGATGAGGGTTCGAACTTACGCGCTGAGTGTTCCCAGGCGCGCTTTAGTCAACTGTACCACGACACGGTCAAAAGAATTGCAACCTGGAGTGGTGCTACTGCCCCCACGAGGATCCCGAGGCTTCCCCTGAAGCGTAACCGGGGTTTCACACAATGACGTGATTTAGACAGGTCGTACCTATACATTTTTGTATGTATGCAGGAAACATATTGAACACAAAAGGATGGGTAGGGATAGGGAAGCTCTACATCAGCTTGTACACAGTCTGCTCTGCTCTCTTGGTGAGTCGTGCTCCGACGACCCCTTCATGTGTGTTTCACTCACCCACACCTACATGTGCTCTTTACTGCTACAATTCGGTAGACACAGGCTTATTCTTCCCATTTTGCTTCTTTAGCTTTTAGGTTCATTAGTTAAAAGTAAAATATTCCTGCTTTTTGATCAGTTAGCAAGTGTGGTGGTCTTAATGACCCTCCTGAGAGTGATAGGTCTTCAGTCCATCACCAAGCTTTGTCAATTCCTAGTTTGACTATAATATAAGTAGGTTCTTTTTGTCCTTGTTTACCTAAGTGTAAGTTTATAACATCTTGAATTTTTGGACCATTTGTAAAATTTATATTAAATTTGGATTTCTATGAATGTGCTTTTGCTTCATTAAACAAAAATGAGAGCTAAGATCTTAACGCTTTTGGATAGTCGCGAAACCTTTGTCAAGGGACGTTGCTGATCTTATAGAAGATGCACAGAGAAATGACATTATCTTGATATATCAATGAGAAAATCCACAAGATCCGTGGTGAGGAGTCGATACTATGCACTGGGTACTCCCAGATGCATGCTCTATAAGGAAGAGCGTACATCTTATAGCAGATACTTTCTGGGTTTCTATTTTCTTTATACTAATATTAAGAAGATGAATCAAGTTACAAAAAATCTTCATAAAGAAACAAGAAATTATTGAAGGATTTATATTCTACAACGTTTCGTTCCTCTCTGGAGCATCGTCAAGTAAAGAATGAATACATTATTGATTGATTGATGAAGATTAAGCCTCCCAAAAGGTGGCACGGGCATGAATAGCCCGTAAGTGGTGACCCTTTTAAGCCATTACCAGTTTCAAGAACTGATATTGGAGATCTGTGGAGGTGCGACTGCCCCTTGCGTGACGGGAGATGTCTCCCATGAAATGTGTTAAGATTGATTGATTGATGAAGATTAAGCCACCCAAAAGGTGGCACGGGCATGAATAGCCCGTAAGTAGTGGCCCTTTTGAGCCATTACCAGTATCATTAGCTGATACTGGAGATCTGCGGAGGCGCGACTGCCCCCTGCGTGACGGGAGATGCCTCCCGGACCAAATGGTGACCAAATGGTCGAATACATTATGTACAATGTTTGGTTAAATACACATATGAAAGAGTCGAAGGAGTGTAGGGTGAGGTGATGGGAGTAATGAAGCTTTGAGTTAGGGAATATTGCCAATCAAACATATGGAAAAGGGATTGGTGTCAATCATACAATTGAGAAGGCATTAGGTAAAACTCTGATGAGCGGGGAGACCTCGATAGAGACGTCATTATCCCGTAATGTGTGGTGAGGTCTGGGTCTGAGTGTTGGCAAGGAAACCATGTCGTTATTCAGTATATTTAAATATACAGAATAATGACTGCCCATAATCAGTAGCACAATGTTGATGTGTTCTGTATCAGATTGATAAAGATTAAGCCACCCAGGAGATGGCACGGTCATGAATAACCCGTAATTCTGTATCAGCTGATAAGTGTTTATGTGCCTAGGATCAGCTGATCATTGTTTACGTGTCTAGGATCAGCTGATCAGTGTTTATTTGTCTTGGATCAGCTGATCAGTGTTTATTTGTCTTGGATCAGCTGATCAGTGTTTACTTGTCTTGAATCAGCTGATCAATCCTTACGTCTCTAGGATCAACTGATCAGTGTTTATGTTTCTAAGATCAGCTGATCATTGTTTATGTGTCTAGGATCAGCTGATCAGTGCTTACGTGTCTAAGATCAGCTGGTCTGCGCTGACATCAAGGTTCGCCTCACCACAGTGGTGTCAGACTCTCTCCAGAAATTTATATTTTTTTATATGCTCAAAGACCACACACAAACTACCTCATGTCTGATTCATCGTTGACTTGTTCAGCTAATGCACACTGATACATTCATTCAACACAACCAAGCTAGTAAGTTAGCTGAAAGGTTAACTTAATGATTCATCTTATGAGTTAGCTTTGACTCTGTTAATCAGCTGATGAATTAGGTCATAAATCAGCTTGTTAGTTGGTAAGCCAGCTGGTGAGTCAGCTAATGAGTCAGCTGACCAGTTGCTGAGTCAAATGGGGATGTTGTTCCTGTCCTTTCCTTGTTCAATGTCCCATGTTTACTGTTATATGGGTGTGTACTGTTTTCCTGTTTTTCAGTTTGTTGTTTTTATGTTTTTATTTGTTCCTTTATGTTTATTTTTGTGTATACTTGTTGTGTAGTTAGCATTTTCTTGTTTCCTTGTTTTGTGCCTTTGTTTTTGTCTCGCTTTGTGTTATTTTTCAGTACCTGTGTGTTTCCAGGCTTTGTGTTACATGTCACATGATTTTCCTTATTTCTGTTCTTAAATTAATATTGTGTTGTTATAGTTGTTTGCCTTTGTTGTGTTTCCTTTTACGAGGCTTTTATGTATGTGGTGTTCTTTTATAAATCTAAAAAAAGTTAAGAGTGGTTGCCGTGTGTATTCAGAATACATCCACTCGTGAGGTTGTATTGTAAATACAAAATCCGTGAATACACTCGTCCCTTCTATGTTGCATCATTCATTTGTTATGTGTAAACTTTAATAAACAAGAAAGTTGATTTAAAGCGTTGCGAACAGGTACAAAACACGTTCGTTGCCGGGTCGGGACACAGCATGAAGGGATATTGTCAATAATGTGTTTTGCCTCAAACTTTTATTTTCTGAAATATTCAGAAACTACACAATTTAAAATAAGAAAATTGTTGCACTGAAAATGTCAGAAAACTTTCATATTAATTAGATGTCTAAATTTGACTTTGAAGGAGTACTTACCGGAGAGTAGGATGAACGGTGTGTGTATCGGGAGGATGTTCTTGTATCAGGAGGATGTATCTGTATCAGGAGGATGTTCTTGTATCAGGAGGATGTATTTGTCAGGAGGATGTATCTGTATCAGGAGGATGTTCTTGTATCAGGAGGATGTATCTGTATCAGGAGGATGTTCTTGTATCAGGAGGATGTATCTGTATCGGGAGGATGTTCTTGTATCAGGAGGATGTATCTGTATCGGGAGGATGTTCTTGTATCAGGAGGATGTATCTGTATCGGGAGGATGTTCTTGTATCAGGAGGATGTATTTGTCAGGAGGATGTATCTGTATCAGGAGGATGTTCTTGTATCAGGAGGATGTATCTGTATCAGGAGGATGTTCTTGTATCAGGAGGATGTATCTGTATCGGTAGGATGTTCTTGTATCAGGAGGATGTATTTGTATCAAGAGGATGTTCTTGTATCAGGAGGATGTATCTGTATCGGGAGGATGTATCTGTATCAGGAGGATGTATCTGTATCAGGAGGATGTTCTTGTATCAGGAGGATGTATCTGTATCGGGAGGATGTTCTTGTATCAGGAGGATGTATTTGTATCAGGAGGATGTTCTTGTATCAGGAGGATGTATCTGTATCGGGAGGATGTTCTTGTATCAGGAGGATGTATTTGTCAGGAGGATGTATCTGTATCAGGAGGATGTTCTTGTATCAGGAGGATGTATCTGTATCGGGAGGATGTTCTTGTATCAGGAGGATGTATTTGTCAGGAGGATGTATCTGTATCAGGAGGATGTTCTTGTATCAGGAGGATGTATCTGTATCGGGAGGATGTTCTTGTATCAGGAGGATGTATTTGTATCAGGAGGATGTTCTTGTATCAGGAGGATGTATCTGTATTGGGAGGATGTTCTTGTATCAGGAGGATGTATCTGTATCGGGAGGATGTCTCTGTATCAGGAGGATGTATCTGTATCAGGAGGATGTTCTTGTATCAGGAGGATGTATCTGTATCGGGAGGATGTTCTTGTATCAGGAGGATGTATTTGTATCAGGAGGATGTTCTTGTATCAGGAGGATGTATCTGTATCGGGAGGATGTATCTGTATCAGGAGGATGTTCTTGTATCAGGAGGATGTATTTGTATCAGGAGGATGTTCTTGTATCAGGAGGATGTTCTTGTATCAGGAGGATGTTCTTGTATCAGGAGGATGTATCTGTATCAGGAGGATGTATCTGTATCGGGAGGATGTTCTTGTATCAGGAGGATGTATCTGTATCAGGAGGATGTTCTTGTATCAGGAGGATGTATTTGTATCAGGAGGATGTATATGTATCAGGAGGATGTATCTGTATCGGGAGGATGTTCTTGTATCAGGAGGATGTATCTGTATCAGGAGGATGTTCTTGTATCAGGAGAATATATCTGTATCAAGAGGATGTATTTGTATGAGGAGGATGTATTTGTATCAGGAAGATTTATTTAAATCAAGAGGATGTATTTATATCAAGAGGATGTATTTGTATCAGGGGGATGTATAAGTATCAGGGGGGAAGTATCTGTATGAGGAGGATGTATCTGTATCAGGAGGATGTATCTGTATCAGGAAGATGTATCTGTATCAGGAGGATGTATTTGTATCAGGAGGATGTATCTGTATCTGGAGGATGTATCTGTATCTGGAGGATGATGCATAAATAATATGGGTCCTAGCACTGATCTCTGATGGACTCGTATTATTAACCACCGCCAGTACAAAGTCTCCCCAATCTCTGTTACTCTCTGCTTCCTGTCCGTTAGGTATTCTCTCTCACCCATGGCAGTGCTCTCTCACGTACTCACACCTACGTCTTTAGTTCGTGTAGGAGTATTTGTTACGTGTGACTCTCTCAGAAGCGCGAGTGCGTGCTTACGTGTGTATTTTCTATTTGTATTTACGAATTGTGCTTGCAAAATCGAGCTATTAAGCTCTTCGACCTCGCATTTCTAACTGATATATTTTTTCCTCTGTTAAGTATATTACACATATTTAAATGTATATAACTACATATGAGGCAGACCAACTTAAGAGGCAGGTGAGAGTACGTGAGGGAGCACTGCCATGGGTGATTGCCAGAGTACATATAAATACATATATAACTACATAATGAAACCTTGCGGTCTTGGAAGGGTTCGTAATTACAAGAGTTGAGGTCAGGAGCCATCTGTTGGATATGGACGTGACGTATGGAAGGCTGTAGGTCCGGACGGAATCTCACCATGGGTACTGAAAAAGTGTGCTAAAGCACTTTGCTTGCCACTCTCCATAGTGAATAGTAGGTCCAAGGAGACGGGAGACCTACCGGAAAAAAAGGAAAACGGGTAATGTAGTCCCAATTTACAAAAAGGGTGACAGACAAGAGGCACTGAACTAGAGGCCAGTGTTCTTAACATTTATACGATGCAAGGTGATGGAGAAGATCGTGAGAAAACCTAGTAACACATCTGGAGACAAGGAATTTCGTGACAACCCATCAACATGGGTTCAGGGAGGGTAAATCTTGCCTCACGGGTTTAATAGAATTCTACGATCATGTGACAAAGATTAAGCAAGAAAGAGAAGAATGGGCGGACTGCATTTCCTTGGACTGTTGGAAAGCTTTTGATACAGTACCCCATAAAAGGCTGGTACATAAGCTGGATAAACAGGCAGGAGTAATTGGTAAGGTGCTCCAGCGGATAAGGGAGTACATAAGCAATAGAAAGCCGAGAGTTACAGTGAGGGGTGAGACCTCAAATTGCCATGAAGTCACCAATGGAGTCCCATAGGGCTCTGTACTCGGACCTATCCTGTTTCTGATATACTTAAATGATCTCCTAGAGGGTATAGACTTATTTCTCTTAATGTTTGCTGACGATGCCGAAATTATGAGAAGGATTATGACAGAGGAGGACTGCTTGAGGCTTTAAGAAGACCTGAAAAACTGAAGGAATGATCGAAGAAATGGTTGTTAGAGTTTAACCCAGCAAATGTAATGTAATTAAGCTAGGCGAAGGGAGAAGGAGGCCAGATACAAGGTATCATTTGGGAAATGAAATTCTTCAAGAGTCAGAGAGAGAAAGAGAGAGAAAGACCTGGAGGTCGATATCACGCCAGACCTGTCCCCTGAAGCCCATTTCAAGAGGATAACATCAGCGGCATATGCCAGGTTGGCTAACATAAGAACGGCCTTTAGAAACTTGTGTTAGAAATCATTCAGAACTTTGTATACCACATATGACAGACCAATCCTGGAGTATGCAGCTCCAGCGTGGAGTCCATATCTAGTCAAGCATAAGACTAAATTCGAAAATGTTCAAAGGTTTGCCACTAGATTAGTACCCGAACTGAGGGATATGAGCTATGAGGAGAGACTATGGGAATTAAACATCAAGTCGCTGGAAGACAGAAGAGTAAGGGGAACATGATTACCACATATTAGATTCTCAAAGGAATTGATAGGATAGATAAAGACAGGCTATTTAACACAAGAGGCACACGCACTAAGGGACGCAGGTAGAAATTGAGTGCCCAAATAAGTCATAGAGATATTAGAAAGATTTTTTTTAGTTTCAGAGTAGTTGACAAATGGACTGCATTAGGAAGTGTTGCGGTGGAGGCTGACTCCATACACAGTTTCAAGTGTAGATATGATAGAGCCCAATAGGCTTAGGTACCTATACATCAGTCGACTAACAGTTGAGAGGCGGGACCAAGGAGCCAGAGCTCAAGCTCCGCAAGCATAACTAGGTGAGTACAACTAGGTACTCTAACCCTGCAAGCACAACTAGGTGAGAACCCACACACATCCCCTGGAAGCTGCCCGTTGCAGCTGTCTAACTCCCTGGTACCTATTTACTGCAAAGTGATTAGCAGCATCTGGTGAAAAAAATTCTACCCATTTGTATCCGCCTCGGCCGGGAATTAACCTGGGCCCTTAGGAATATGACCCCCGAGCGCTGTCCACTCAGCCGCGAGGGCCCCTGTGTGTGTGTACTTACCTAGTTATACTTATCTAGTTGTGCTTGTGGGAGTTGAGCTTTGGCTCTTTGGTCCCGCCTCTCAACTGTCAATCTACTAATGTACAGGTTACTGAGCCTACTGGGATCTATCATATCTACACTTGAAGCTGTGTATGGAGTCAGCCTCCACCACATCACTTCCTAATGCATTTCATTTGTCAACCACTCTGACACTAAAAACATTCTTTCTAACGTCTCTATGGGTCATTTGGACACTCAATTTCCACCTGTATCTCCTAGTGCCTGTGCCCCTTGTGGTAAAAAACCTGTCTTTTTCTACCCTATCAATTCCTCTGAGAATCTTGTATGTGGTGATCATGTCCCCTCTAACTCTTCTGTCTCCCAGTGACGTGAGGTTTAATTCCCGTAGTTTCTCCACGTAGCTCATACCCCTCAGTTCGGGTACTACTCTGGTGGCAAACCTTTGAACCTTTTCCAGTTTAGTCTTATGCTTGACTAGATATGGACTCCATGCTGGAGCCGCATACTCCAGGATTGGTCTGACATATGTGGTATACAAAGTTCTGAAAGATTCCTTACACAAGTTTCTAAAGGCCGTTCTTATGTTAGCCAACCTGACATATGCCGCTGATGTTATCTTCTTGATATGAGCTTCAAGGGACAGATCTGGAGTGATATCAACCCCAGGTCCTTCTCTCTCTCATACTCTTGAAGGATTTCATCTCCCAAATGATATCTTGTATCTGGTCTCCTGCTCCATACACCTATCTTCATTACATTACATTTGCTTGGGTTAAATTCTAACAACCATTTGTTCGACCATTCCTTCAGTTTGTCCAGGTTTTCTTGAAGCCTCAAGCAGTCCTCCTCTGTCTTAATCCTTCTCATAATTTTGGCATCGTCAGCAAACATTGAGAGGAATGAGTCTATTCCCTCCGGGAAATTGTTTACGTATATCAGAAACAGGATAGGACCGAGTACAGAGCCCTATAGGACTCCACTGGTGACTTCACGCCAATATGAGGTCTCACCCTTCACTGTAACACTTTGCTTCTTATTGCATAGGTACTCCCTTATCCACCGGAGCACTTTACCAGTTACTCCTGTCTGTCTCCAGCTTATGTACCAGCCTCTTATGGGGGACTGTCAAAGGCAGTCCGACAGTCCAAAACAATGCAATGTGTGTATGCGTGTGTGTGCGTGTGTGTGTGTTTATCATTGCTCACATTACTCTTACATAGGTCTAACCAGCTTGAAGTCCTGGCTGATGAATGGCCATGTAAACAATCCCGCCCCCCCCTTCCCCCCGGAGAGGTGCAAAACAGCTCATTGTACACAATCAAGGCGCCAGCCCCAGCTCACATGGCCAGGTAGCGGCCCTGATGTAAACACAGCCTCAGGGAGCTGGCGGCGCCACACATCTGCCACCTGAGTGTTTGTTAGCTGTACCATGACGGTGCAACTGTAGCGGTGTGCAACCGTAGCGGTGGTGCAGCTATGGTGGTGGTGCAACCATGGTACAATAGCCAACCTATTATGACTAAAACAACCTTGAAATTTTAAGTGGTTTCCCCTAACCAGAAGCGTTAGGAAACCCTTTGGCTCATTAGTTCCAGTTAGCGGCAATGTCTCGGTGTTTTTATGTCCCTAAACCACCGCAGTTGCTACGTTGTGGTCCATAGGATTAAAATGTGTTAAGTGAGAGGACAGGTTGTAACGGTTCGCTCGAAGGTTGAAGTGAAAACCATGTCACTTTTTGTCCCATACAAAAGTGGAGAGTATTTGACCCCTCTCGTTCATGTCAGTCATTGTACTATGCATTTCCTTCAACCATGTCATGAAGATACTCACTTCAGTCATGTCCTGGTGGTGCTCCTTCACTTTAGTAATGTGCTGGTGGTGTTCCTTCACTTTAGCAGTTGTCTCCAAGTTATAACTTAGTGCTGATAACTCACTCTTGTATGGGGACTGACATCCCCAAGTTGCAAAAGTTTTACTTCCTTGGCTCTCAGAACTGGATTTATAAATTTGCCGTGTATGGTATATTTTGAACAAAATATTTACTTTAGTGAGACTTATTAACTCCTTGCGCATGCTTTGTGAATTCTGCTAAAGGTCAAACATATGTCCGCAAAGATATATATTTAAATATATTCTTGTCTACTTGATATTTTAAGTGCTAAAGTTGGCTGGAGACCAGCGATTTCGTCCGAGATCGAATCCTGGTCAGAGAGTATTGACTAGGCGCTAATCCCTACCCGCCAAACACACACCGAAACTACGACGTTGGTACAACGTTCGAACAAGTTTTAACACCTCCTAACCAGTTATAACAACCAATATAGCAAGTTGTAACAACGTTCTAATACGTCATAAACACGTTAAACCAAGATGTAACAACTTTATTACAAGTTGTAACAAGCGGAAAATAGAGACAGTTTCGGTTTGTGTTTCCAGGGTAACAGTTCCCGTCTGTTCACCCAGCTGTAACTGGGACCTGGCTGTAACTGGGACCTGGCTGTAACTGGGACCTGGCTGTAACTGGGACCTGGCTGTAACTGGGACCTGGCTGTAACTGGGACCTGGCTGTAACCGAATAACTGGTCGCGTTCCAGGGAAATCTAGTGAGGCTTAATTACTAGAAGCTATGGCAGGAGAAGCTGTCAGTTTGCTAGCAGATGGTCTTGCCCCCCAAGACCTTGCCATCCAAGGTCTTGCCCCCCAAGACCTTGCCATCCAAGGCCTTGCCCCCCAAGACCTTGCCATTCAAGGCCTTGCCCCCCAAGACCTTGCCATCCAAGGTCTTGCCCCCAAGACCTTGCCATCCAAGGTCTTGCCCCCAAGACCTTGCCATCCAAGGCCTTGCCCCCCAAGACCTTGCCATTCAAGGCCTTGCCCCCCAAGACCTTGCCATTCAAGGCCTTGCCCCCCAAGACCTTGCCATCCAAGGCCTTGCCCCCCAAGACCTTGCCATCCAAGGTCTTGCCCCCAAGACCTTGCCATCCAAGGTCTTGCCCCCAAGACCTTGCCATCCAAGGCCTTGCCCCCCAAGGACTTGCCATCCAAGGCCTTGCCCCCAAGACCTTGCCATCCAAGGCCTTGCCCCCCAAGACCTTGCCATCCAAGGCCTTGCCCCCCAAGACCTTGCCATCCAAGGCCTTGCCCCCCAAGACCTTGCCATCCAAGGCCTTGCCCCCCAAGACCTTGCCATCCAAGGCCTTGCCCCCCAAGACCTTGCCATCCAAGGCCTTGCCCCCCAAGACCTTGCCATCCAAGGCCTTGCCCCCCAAGACCTTGCCATCCAAGGCCTTGCCCCCCAAGACCTTGCCATCCAAGGCCTTGCCCCCCAAGACCTTGCCATCCAAGGTCTTGCCCCCCAAAACCTTGCCCCCCAAGACCTTGCCATCCAAGGCCTTGCCCCCCAAGACCTTGCCATCAGAGGTCTTGCCCCCCAAGACCTTGCCCTCCAAGGCCATGCCCCCCAAGACCTTGCCATCCAAGGCCTTGCCCCCAAGGACTTGCCATCCAAGGCCTTGCCCCCCAAGACCTTGCCATGCAAGGCCTTGCCCCCCCAAGACCTTGCCATCCAAGGCCTTGCCCCCCAAGGCCTTGCCCCCCAAGACCTTGCCATCCAAGGTCTTGCCCCCCAAGACCTTGCCATCCAAGGCCTTGCCCCCCAAGACCTTGCCATGCAAGGCCTTGCCCCCCAAGACCTTGCCATCCAAGGCCTTGCCCCCCAAGACCTTGCCATCCAAGGCCTTGCCCCCCAAGACCTTGCCATCCAAGGCCTTGCCCCCCAAGACCTTGCCATCCAAGGTCTTGCCCCCCAAGACCTTGCCATCCAAGGTCTTGCCCCCCAAGACCTTGCCCCCCAAGGCCTTGCCCCCCAAGACCTTGCCATCCAAGGCCTTGCCCCCCAAGACCTTGCCATGCAAGGTCTTGCCCCCCAAGACCTTGCCATCCAAGGCCTTGCCATCCAAGGTCTTGCCCCCCAAGACCTTGCCATCCAAGGTCTTGCCCCCCAAGACCTTGCCCCCCAAGACCTTGCCATCCAAGGTCTTGCCCCCCAAGACCTTGCCCCCCAAGACCTTGCCATCCAAGGCCTTGCCCCCCAAGGACTTGCCATCCAAGGCCTTGCCCCCCAAGGACTTGCCATCCAAGGCCTTGCCCCCCAAGGACTTGCCATCCAAGGCCTTGCCCCCCAAGGACTTGCCATCCAAGGTCGAATTGCTGACCCCCCCAGGATGTAACCCCACAACAAGCTAACTAACTCCTGAGTACCTTCTTACTGCTAGGTGAACAGATCCTTTAGGTGAAAAGAAATGAAAGGAAAAAAGTTCCCATATGTAGTGATGGACCGCCAGACAGTACCCATATGTAGTGATGGACCGCCAGACAGTACCCATATGTAGTGATGGACCGCCAGACAGTACCCATATGTAGTGATGGACCGCCAGACAGTACCCATATGTAGTGATGGACCGCCAGACAGTACCCATAAGTAGTGATGGACCGCCAGACAGTACCCATATGTAGTGATGGACCACCAGACAGTACCCATATGTAGTGATGGACCGCCAGACAGTACCCATATGTAGTGATGGACCGCCAGACAGTACCCATATGTAATGATGGACCACCAGGCAGTACCCCTTATGTAGTGATGGTCCACCAGGCAGTACCCATATGTAGTGATGGACCACCAGACAGTACCCATATGTAATGATGGACCACCAGGCAGTACCCATATGTAGTGATGGACCGCCAGACAGTACCCATATGTAGTGATGGACCACCAGACAGTACCCATATGTAGTGATGGACCGCCAGACAGTACCCATATGTAGTGATGGACCACCAGACAGTACCCATATTTAATGATGGACCACCAGACAGTACCCATATGTAGTGATGGACCACCAGACAGTACCCATATGTAGTGATGGACCACCAGACAGTACCCATATGTAGTGATGGACCACCAGACAGTACCCATATGTAGTGATGGACCACCAGACAGTACCCATATGTAGTGATGGACCACCAGACAGTACCCATATGTAGTGATGGACCACCAGACAGTACCCATATGTAATGATGGACCACCAGGCAGTACCCATATGTAGAGATGGACCACCAGACAGTAACCATATGTAGTGATGGACCACCAGACAGTACCCATATGTAATGATGGACCACCAGGCAGTACCCATATGTAGAGATGGACCACCAGACAGTACCCATATGTAGAGATGGACCACCAGACAGTACCCATATGTAGTGATGGACCACCAGGCAGTACCCATATGTAGTGATGGACCACCAGACAGTACCCATATGTAGTGATGGACCACCAGACAGTACCCATATGTAATGATGGACCACCAGGCAGTACCCATATGTAGTGATGGACCCCAGACAGTACCCATATTTAATGATGGACCGCCAGACAGTACCCATATGTAGTGATGGACCACCAGACAGTACCCATATTTAATGATGGACCGCCAGACAGTACCCATATGTAGTGATGGACCACCAGACAGTACCCATATGTAGTGATGGACCGCCAGACAGTACCCATATGTAGTGATGGACCGCCAGACAGTACCCATATTTAATGATGGACCGCCAGACAGTACCCATATGTAGTGATGGACCCCAGACAGTACCCATATGTAGTGATGGACCACCAGACAGTACCCATATGTAGTGATGGTCCACCAGACGGTACCCATATTTAATGATGGACCGCCAGACAGTACCCATATGTAGTGATGGTCCACCAGACAGTACCCATATGTAGTGATGGTCCACCAGGCAGTACCCATATTTAATGATGGACCGCCAGACAGTACCCATATGTAGTGATGGACCGCCAGACAGTACCCATATGTAGTGATGGACCGCCAGACAGTACCCATATGTAGTGATGGTCCACCAGGCAGTACCCCATATGTAGTGATGGACCACCAGACAGTACCCATATGTAATGATGGACCACCAGACAGTACCCATATGTAATGATGGACCACCAGGCAGTACCCATATGTAGTGATGGACCACCAGGCAGTACCCATATTTAATGATGGACCGCCAGACAGTACCCATATGTAGTGATGGACCGCCAGACAGTACCCATATGTAGTGATGGTCCACCAGGCGGTACCCATATGTAGTGATGGACCACCAGACAGTACCCATATGTAGTGATGGACCGCCAGACAGTACCCATATGTAGTGATGGACCGCCAGACAGTACCCATATGTAGTGATGGTCCACCAGGCGGTACCCATATGTAGTGATGGACCACCAGACAGTACCCATATGTAGTGATGGACCACCAGACAGTACCCATATGTAGTGATGGACCACCAGACAGTACCCATATGTAGTGATGGACCGCCAGACAGTACCCATATGTAGTGATGGACCGCCAGACAGTACCCATATGTAGTGATGGTCCACCAGGCGGTTAACTTTTATATTACCGAGTTTGGACAAACCGGAAACTTTTTAAACTTAAAACATTAGACCAAACCTCTCCAAGCTTATATTAGGCCTATCCTAGGCCTAATATAGTACGCATTAGTATGTGGTTCCCTATCATAATACGTATATATTATAATAGAACTTGGAATATATAAGTGTGGCTTTTAGCTTTATTTTTTCGAAATTATAAAATTAATGGCGCAAAAAATAGTTTTACACAACCCATCCTCCTGTTTAGATAATACTTTTTATAAGTATGTGGACCGTAGTACAAATATTGACGTACTTAGCAATTAGATAATAAAACTTTGTATTACTCTCTTTATAGAGTCCGAAAACATGAAGCTAAAAAAAACAGAAATATTTCTAGGCCTAGTATAGCACACATATGTACTATATTAGGCCTCAGATAACGTGCATTAGTCCTAGGAAGGTTAAGTTATGTGAGTTTAGCTTGACTTTGCAACATAAGTAGAATTTTTTTTCCGGTTTGTACAACCTCAATAGTACCGATTTCTACTTACTAATTTCGCTGTCCGTCGGTATATGTCCTATGGCCCTCACTCTTCCTATAAGAACAACCATAACAGAAGGATGGGCTGTTTTACTGGTGGTCCATCACTATAAATATTATCATTTCAGACAGATTGGTTGATATATGAAGCATAATGTAACTCAGAACCCCAAATTATTATAGTCCAAATTGGGTTTTTGTTTAGTTAATGCCCTTTAGGTTGCGTTAAAATGTTTTACATTTCCACAGTCGTAATTAGAACAGGTTGGCGCAATAGCCTTTATGTAATATTCGTTTTGTAATGTGCACGTTGCCTCTCTCTTCAAAAATCTCCGAAACGAAGGTAAATGGGAAAGTAACGTATTTTTAGACTTTCGGCTTCTACCAAGTGTCAACAGGACTTCCGTTGGTATATAAGGGAGATGTTTGTGTGTTGAGGGGCAGTTGCCCCCGTGAAGCTGACGAGAGAGCATATACCACTCACTACCACAATGGTTGGTCACTGACACCAGTACTTGTCCCTTACACGAGTGGTTTTTCTGCACTAATCACTCCCAGCATTCTTGTAACTCACACAGTGATTGGTCACTCGCTTGCGATAGTATATGAGGCAGGATAGTGCTAACTGGTACACAAGTTAATCACCCAGGATAACTACTCGCTAGGTGGGTTAATAATTCACAACCGGCTTCGTTGTTTACAACCTGAGTGACTATTTAAAACACATGTTGTCACTTATAAATACTTGTGATCACTTTACATTCTTCCTTGTTCAGTTATAAAACTCAAACTAAAAACACTTCGTGCACTTATAGCAATTCTGGTCACTCACAACTCATTAAGTCGTCACTGACCACACTACACACCATTCATAATACTTTTCAACACTTACAACACTCTAGATAATTTGGTAACTCACAAAACTCACTGCCACTCAGAACACTCATTGCAACTGGGTACCTCAGACTATTGAATGCCCCTCAAAGCACTGCTCGTCACTCATAAACATTCATGGTCACTCACAAAAATTCCTGGTCACTCACAAACTTTCCTTATCCCTCAAATACTTTCCTGATCGCTCGCCAACTTCCCTGGTCATTCACAAACATTCTTTATCACCCACAAACATTCATGACACCTCACAAACATTTCAGGTCACTCACAAACATTCCTGATTATTCACCAACTTTCCTGGACACTCACAAACTTTCCTAGAAACTCACAAACTTCCCTGGCCACTCACAAACTTTCCTGGTCACTCACAAACTTTACTGGTCACTCACAAACAATCCATGTCTTTCATACACATTCTTGGTCATTCACCAACTTTCCTGGATACTCACAAACACTCCTGGTCACTCACAAACTTTCCTGATTCCTCAGAAACATTTCTGATCACTCACAAACTTTCCTGGTCACTCACAAACATTCCTGATCACTCACAAACTTCCCTGGTCACTCACCAACACCCCTGGTCACTCACCAACACCTCTGGTCACTCACCAACACCCCTGGTCACTCACCAACACCTCTGGTCACTCACCAACACCCCTGGTCACTCACCAACACCTGTGGTCACTCACCAACACCCCTGGTCACTCACCAACACCTCTGGTCACTCACCAACACCCCTGGATCAATCACAACACACACGGTAACTCACAACACAAGGGATGAACACTCTCACACTGTGAGGCCTTCACACGCACTCATGATAAAGAGTCCCTCGTGTGGTGAGCACCTGAGGGCCTCCACCTGTTGTCTCCAGAGTAATTACCACACTGGTGGTCCGGGGAGGTAGGAGTAGTCAGGTGTGTGTTTACTATCTCTGCCTGCGGACCAGGGGCCAGATTCACGAAAGCACTTACGCAAGCACTTACGAACTTGTACATCTTTTCTAAATCTTTCGCGGCTTTGTTTCCAATTATTAAACAGTTTACAAGCATGAAAACTTCTCAATCAACTGTTGTTATTGTTATAAACAGCCGCCTGGTGCTTCGGAGCTCATTAACTGTTTAATAATTGTAAACAAAGCCGCCAAAGATTTAGAAAAGATGTACAGGTTCGTAAGTGCTTGCGTAAGTGCTCTCGTGAATCTGGCCCCAAGCTCTTGGACCCCGCCATTTTAACCGTCGGTTTGCTAATGTACTGACTCCCGATATATTTTTTCCTCGATTATATCTATTATTGATCATTTTGTCTAACACACACAAACACACACACACACACACACACACACATCATCGTACCGTATGCACCACGCCGGGAAAGCGGTCACTCAGTTGCATCAGATGAAAGGATCTCTGCCCATTTGTTTCTACCTCGACCGGGAATCGAACCAGGGCCCTTAAAACAACGACCACAGAGCGCTGTCCATTCGGCTGCAAGGATCCTGTGTGTGAACCTCTTGTGTTAGAATTCTAATATTAGTTATTATCATAATTTAATAATATAATATATATATATATATATATATATATATATATATATATATATATATATATATATATATATATATATATATATATATATATATTTTTAGGGGTACCACCACTGGTTTAATTAAAGGGACCCACATCCTCGAAGAAGAAAATAAATAGTGCTCAAGGAAGACCTTGTGGAGTCTCACTGAATACTTTAATCTTTTCCTCTCTTACCACCCCTATTATTTTTTTTTATTTGATTTTATATATATATATATATATATATATATATATATATATATATATATATATATATATATATATATATATATATATATATATATATATTGGTAGCAGTCTTTCCTGTAGACATATATTATTAAATATGACCGAAAAAGTAAGATTAATAATTCTAACACGAATTTTCTCTATTTTTCTTACATTTCTTTTCACTGTTGATGGTAATTCAAAGATCATTTCTCCAAAATTCATTTTTATTTCTAGTCTGACGTGACACTTGAGCGCGTTTCGTAAAACTTATTACATTTTCAAAGACTTTAGTTTACAAACACACAACTGAAACTGAATAGAGCTTTCACATCTTCGAGGTTTATATCTACATTTGGGTGAGGTGGATGAGGTGAAAAACGAACTTTCAACAATGGGTATTCAATGGGTATTAATTATGGTAATTCATTAATGGGTATTAATTATGGTATTAATGATGGTAATTCACTGTTGAATTACCATCAACAGTGAAAAGAAATGTAAGAAAGATAGAGAAAATTCGTGTTAGAATTATTAATCTTACTTTTTCGGTCATATTTAAAAATATATATATATATATATATATATATATATATATATATATATATATATATATATATATATATATATATATATATATATATAATATATAATTATTATATATTATTAAGGGTCATCAATACATGCTAATAAAGCGAGAGTGCAATGGGCCTTGAGACACATATGTCACAGAACTATGATCAAACACTCTTGTACCTTAAGTGTAGTAGGAAAATTAAGTGAACTATAACACTTAATAACACAAGCCAATTCCATCAAAAATATTTGATTGTTTGCTAATGCTGCAGGAATATTTAATGTTTACAAAGTAGGCGAAAGACTCGCGACACAAGTGAGAGAACTTGAGAGAATTCAGAGCAAGGTTGGGCGACTGACCGCAGTCCCTTCACTTCGTAAGGGACATCAAGTAGAAACTGACGCAGGATCGTGCTATGGGGGAAAATCATTGTTTTGCTTAACCTAACTGGTTTAAGTACCTATCCGTAGGTTTGATTTAGTTCTGAACTATGTTTAATATACTTACTGATTGGTCAGTAAGCTATTGTGAAGCTATAAATAACCCTTCCGTGGTTGACAGGTTTAAACCTATCACTAAATTGGAAAGAAATTTCTTTTCTTACTCATATTATTCATTTTATCATTAACCTTAAAATATTCCTGCAGAAATACGAGATGTTCTTCGTGGGATTTGCTGCTCTGGTTGTGTCTGCCTTCGGGGAAAACATCTACGGAGGTGGATTTGGCGGCCTCGGAGGAGGCTACGGAGGTGGATTTGGCGGCCTCGGGGGAGGCTACGGAGGTGGATTTGGCGGCCTCGGGGGAGGCTACGGAGGTGGATTTGGCGGCCTCAGACCAGCCTATGGAGGCGGATTTGGCGGCCTAGGTGGAGGCTACGGAGGTGGGAGATCCGTTGTTCAATTTAACCTCGGTCGTCCACTTGGAATTGGTGGTGGATACGGAGCAGTTGGTGGTGGATACGGCGGTGTAGGTCCTGGCTATGGTGGGTACGGGACCATCGGAAAGTAACCCCGAACTGGCCAGTGTCCTTAGAGGTATTGTTCTCCTCAGTTCCACGAAGCAAATATATATGTTATTTAGTGAAGAATGTTCATGTTTTATATGTTAATAAATACATAAATAAATAAATAAATACATATAAAAAATAATACTCTTACTTTGTTATTCTTGATAAGATAATGGGAAACAAACAACTTATGTGACTTAGACAATGGCTTAACTTGGTCAGGGACATTTCTTAGACAAAGATATATTTTATTCAACGTTATAACTTGGATTACGATGAGAAACAAAGTGGGAATTAATGAATGGGAATTAACATTGTATTATAAATGAAAAGGAAATAACTAGAAAGATATCAACGCATGGCTTATACTACAAGATGATCAATAGGAGATCAAAAAGAGAGATAAATTAATAGGAACTAACAGAGGGTGATCAGTAAAGAGAAATAATAGACGGAGTTAAACAAATGGCAAATTAATTCTTCTCATCAATAAAAGTGAAACAGAAGAAAGTGCTCCATTATTGGTAAATAATAGAAAGTGATCAATAAAGTGTCAGAAAAAAAAGAGGTGAGGATAATTTATGAGTAATTTAAATAAAGAATGATTTGACAAAAGAGAAACATACATATTTAGTGAATGGCGTTCCCAACCACAACATGTCTGCTGGTGTGTGGTTGACCACACGACAACCTTACAGATTCAAATCTGAAATTATGAGGTGGAGAGATTCCAGTAATGTATTATTTATAGCATCTGATACACATTGTATTCTCAAAATTTGTTGTCAATTATTTTGATTTTATCAGACTTCAACATGAAAACAAATGCCATTATTAGTGAATTTTTACATCTTGATACCTGGTCGAGAAGTAGTTATTTGGAAGTCAATGTTTAAGCTTGTACGAATGTGAACTATGGGTCCTTAAAAATTCTGACATTGTAAGCTTGATTGTGAGTGGAGGAAATGTAGACGTATCTTGGGTGTCCATCCACGCACTCATAATACAACTCAGACCGAACTTGCAGGGGACCATGGCACTGAATTTTTAAAAGACAAAGGCAGTGGACTTATATACTGTGACTTGCAGAGTGCACTCCTGGCATTGAACGCACATAGTAGTATCACCAAGAAAATAGTCATTGATATTCGAATGAATGTTTTAGCTACTAAAGAAAACAGATTTGAAATTAAATTCCTATGGATACCATCACATGTTGGCATCTCAAGGCATGCCACTGTTGATATGCTTGCAAAGACAGTTTGTAGAAAACCAGCAGTAGAAATTGATATGAATGTTTCGTTAGCAGTGACAAAGAAAATACTTAATCAAATATCTAATGAAAATCTCACCGTCCTAACAAATTCACAAAGACCTGAAAGTTGTAGCATTAATTAAATATTATGATAGATATCGTGAGGAGACATTTACATATGGGACTAATAGAGCAAGAACTCGTCAATGTGATGTTATAGTGGCCAGAATACGCCTGGGATATAGACGTATCTGGCAGCTTTCTCAAAATCCAAATGTCGAGTACACAATGTGTCAACATTGTGAAAGAGAAAACATGCGCTCTCTTGAACATTATATTGTAGAATGTCCCATACTGACTGACTTTCGCCCTCCTGGGCTGAGGTGTGCTGAAATCTGTAACTACTGTATGAATACTGGAACATTTGATGATATATATTTGACTTATACCCAAGATTGACCATGTAATGTATCAATTATACAACGTATGTATGTGATGTAACTATATAACATGAGCTTGTTAAAGCATCTTAATCACCTTCAGTAGTTAAGTGCTTAATTGCACACTAGTTCTCTATCAGCAATCTCATCCTGTCAGAGTAAAAGTGACAAATGTATATGTATGTATGTATGTATGTATGTGTGTGTGTATATATGTATGTATATTGTTACGAACCCGATTCCATCGTCGGAGCACGGAGCAGCGACGTCAATACCATCTGTGAGTCCGCTTCCGAAATCCCCACAATATGGACGACGCCATCTAGTGGTGGCAGGAAGATACCAGCAAGAGGCGCTAGATTCCTGTCCTAGTCAGATCGAGAGATAGCTGGTGCTGACCTCTGGTGAGGTGGCGCCTAGAAAATGAGCGCCATCTATTGTAGGAGGAGTTGTATGTTTGTGTCAAAGTCCGTAAGTGGTATTTCCTAGTGTCCCATGTACTGGCCAGTTTACTGATGACGTGTCTGTATCCACAGAGTCGACGTAGGGCTGCTGTGGTACGAGGACAGTCAGTCTACCCAGGGCAGCCTATATCTCATTACTCCATTCTGCTTTACGGAAGCAGTGAGCCGCCGCCGAAGTAGAACTGTAGTGTTCTACTGTCTGCCTGTGAAGTGGCAGTGACAGAATTCGGCGTATCCCGGGACTGGCTAGAGAAAGAGAAGACTGACAGTAAGGTGCTACGGGGGAGAGTAACTAGCTAGTTGCAAGAAGCTCCTGCCAAGGGTTCGCTACCCTTGTATTTGTTCGTGTAGAGGCCCAGCAGCGCGAGGCTGATGTTCTCTGCCAGCTCCAGGCTGGAGAGTGATTGTGGGCGTGCACGAAGAGCACCTAGTGAGACTGTGTGTTGGCTGGCCCATGGCTAGGGTAGACTCGTTGGTGTTTCCCAGTACTGGTTGAGGACGGTACTGTGTTGAGGAAACACGGAAGCTGACAAGACTGCATCGATTGAGCATCGAGGAGCACTTAGTGTCCCATGAGAGCGACACTGGTGTATATATCAGTGTAGTAATACTCCCTTTATGATTATATGTGAGGTGATGGGAAAGTGATTATATGTGAATATATTGATAATTGATGAATTGTCGTATTCAATCCAACTCCCCCTTTGTGTTTTACTTGCATTACCAAGCTTACTCCTTGAAAGCCACTACTAACTGGGGTTGGATACCAGAACTTTAGTTCTTCTAGCAAAGAACCCGGTTGCGACCCATTGTGGCCGTAACATATATGTATGTATATATGCAGACGAGGAGTCACAATAACGTGGGTGAAACAGACAGAAGTGGCAATTCGGGGCCGTGCCACTACTGAACAGAAAGGTTTGGATCAGGAAACGAAGCAAAGTCCTCACAGGAAGTGGGGCCAGTTAAGACACAATGTGGAAAGGAGGACTCAGAAGAAAATAAAAGACGAACTAGCATTTGGTCAGTTCTTAGAAGGCATAGAATCCTACGCCTTAGAAGGCGTAATCCAATTGCTTTTCCCTTGGGATCCTGGGGGTGAGATGTGTGAAAAGGGTTGCTCTGTCAAAGAAGGACCCATATTCAAGGAGCAGCGCTTCAGTGTGAGGACTATTGTTAGGGCAGAGTAAATTCCTAGGAGTGAATCTTAAGAAGACAAAAACAGAAAACAGTAGTGTAGTGTATGCGGTGTTGAAACAATTTGTGTATAGTGCAGAGATAATACGAGTAATAATTGTAATAGGACCCATTTGTGAAATCAGAAATGTTTGCAACTTTGCTGGTGAAGACTTTTTCCAAAAGGACATGTTATGTATAGTGAAACGTAATCCCTCTAATATACCCATTGTTCTATAGGAGTGTAGAGGGAACCATATTCAAAGTGCCCGCCAAAGGAGACATTTCATAGTGTAGGCAGGACTGTGCCCTGATTGGTGGACGGCGACCGCGCACAGCCTTCCAGCGCAGCAGCCCCGCGAAGGTCTAGAGAGGGACAAGGACCAGAGATGAACTGCACGTGACCTAACGCGGACGAAGCCCACCCGGCACCACTCTCACTTAGGATATGTGCTACTTGGATTACTGAAGAGGCTTTGTTTCCCTCTACCCTATCCGTCCTGAGAAGCCTAGACTTGCTTCACTTGCCTTCCCCGACGACTACAGCCCAAGGTGAACCACTATACTTGGTATTATATCATCTCATTGTTACACTACGTGGCGACCCCCTCCACAATAGGTATTGAAGACACTATACCATCCTGTCTGCAGTAGTTTATCCCATAGACAATCCAGTGTAACATCGTTTTCTTTTGACGTTTCTAAAGTACATTCTTTAAAGATTTTTAAAGCATAAGCTTGTGTATATAATGTTGATTGGTGAAGCACTCTTATTCTATGTAATAATTTATAGTGCTTATTATAATTTACTAAGAACAACTAATATTTCTCAAAGCAAAACTACGAGCCTTCAATAGCATGTAGTTGATCTGTAATATTTTAAGAGCATGGACAATAGTAGGTAAATTTCACAACCCATGTGGGACCTGAAAACTACAATTTTCATTAAAATTGAACCAATCACGACTATTCTGCTGTCTATGGCGATGAACGGGTACTGTGAGAAGTAAATTAGTACGTGAGGAAGAGTTAGTGCCTTGGAAAAAATATAAATGGGAATATATCACATATGTACTAATTCATAAGCAAAATATTGACAATAGGCGTTTTTCACTTATTTATTTATTCATTTATTTATATATATACAAGAACGTACATTGGGGGTTAAGAAAGAACATAGAGTTTAACTTGAAATTGCAATCTTGTAAAGTCACTAGCACGCATAGCATTTTGGGCAAATCCTTAAACTAACCTTAGAGCAAATCCTTAAACTAACAGAAAGTTTTAGAGAAATAAGAGTAAAATTGATCTGGGACCAATTCTCCTGGCATTATTTGACATGTTGGCACATTTACTGTGTATGGCTGCTGAACATAGTTGGCACTGGAAGCTCTGGTGGTAATCTACTTCCTTGTTGCGTTTTAAGCACATCTTTACTAAAGGCATTCTAACCATAATGCTTCTGGTCAGTGGTGGTGGTGGTAAGGCAGTAGACCGGTGATTGTTGACCAGTGGTAAAAGTGGGGGAACGACCCTTCACAGCATACCGAGTGTATACACAGATCAAGCCTCGTGGCCCCTGTACACAGAGTCTGGTTTCTGAGTTGCCTCAGTATTCACTGGATTATGCATTCCAAATTTTCCACAAGACAATTTTCCTACACTTTCAAGCCTTTATGCCTGTTTTGTTACCGTTCTCTATTCACCTTATCACTGTTCACTATAGTCTAAGTATACCGAGGTAAGTATATGTAGACTTGGGCCTCGTGTAGGGCCTCGTGTAGGAACTATACGCTCCCACGTGGGCTGGTGAGAGGTGGTAATTCTCTATTAAACACAAAGTTTTAATGGCATCACTGTATTTTTTTCTTTCCTAAATGTGGTTTTACACTTTGTGATAACTGTGATCCGTATTCTATCATTGTAATCCTAATATGACCGAATATACTGAAGTTTATTCATGGAGCGCGCAACCCCACGACCCTCCTACGCACAGACAACTGGCTGTCGTGCAGATGACCAGTTTTATGTCCACATCTTCGCCAGAGGGGTTACTAATGATGGTGATATTGTCTGATATCACAAGAGGGCTCTCATCTTCGACTGCATCCATGATGTCTTCGAGGTCTCATTGATCCACTTTCTGGGTCTCTTGATGAAGACAGATTTCTCAACACGGTGCCGACTAGAGTCCGGCGGATATGCTCTTCTTCAAGTGCACGGCTGATAGGAAGTGGTCAATATTATCCTCTTGTACATAGAAGAGAACAACACCCGTACCCTCTTGGTGGAAGTCAACGGGTGTGACGTTGGTACTGACGGAGAGAGTTGCAGTAGGTTGGTGGTGCCGAACGCATGATCGTCCAGAATGGTAGCCAACACTCTCTGGAAGGTAGACTTGACGTTCTACGGCATTGTGCGCAAGGGCTAAGCCGAGGCGATACAGCTGACCCTCCCTCTAGGGACGGGTCGAAGGAAGTACGCGTCCTCACTATTATGTTGGCTTAACAGGTCGCTGAGATGATGAACAACCAGAGACACGTCCCTCCGCGACGGCTGCTGTGATCTTGTCTGCCATCTGTGATCAGTGATCGCCTTTGATCTAAAAGTAATGAAGTCTTTGTATTTGAAAGAATTTTGACCTGAATGGAATTAAAATGATTCTTCTTTTGCAACTTCACACAGTTCAAATGTAAGTCAATTTCTTTAGTTTTACCTTAAAGTTAAATTATTCAACTTTAAGGTAAAACTTAAGAAAATGACTTACATCTACATTGTTGGAAGTTGCAGAGATGAATCATTTTAATTCCATGCTGGACAAAGTTCATTCATATACAAAAACTTCATTACTCTTAGATCAAAGGCTTTACAAAGAGTTTATATATAGTGCTCTACTTGGTACAATTTCAAGCTTGATATTAAGATTTTGATGGATTTTTTTCTTCAATAATGGTTATAATTTCCATAAGGTATGAACGTCAATTCAACGCTTTACATGATATATATACCTGAGATATATTAATATGGCATATTATGGTTTCAAGAGTTTCTCTTACAGAAATCAATGGAGTAAATTACTTCAACAGTGCTATCTTCAAATAGATTTTAAAGTTACTTATATTTATATCAATATCATTGGCTCTTATTTTAAATACTTGGACATTCTTTCCACGTTCAGTTTCATTCCAATATCGTAAATTGATATAACTGTTCGAGGCCTCTAGCCTTTGCACAAGATGCATTGGGAGCTCAATTAGGAACTAAAGAACTTTGCTGTTGAATGTACAAGTGTCATATGGACTTTGCGATTATCGAAATTATCGTTGTACATAATAAACAATTACTCTTAACGAGTCTGGCTTTGAAGTTTTGGATTTTTGCAATGAAGACACCATAGCTTAAAGAATAATGGAGTCTCTGTATATTATAAAACTTCGTCCTCTCTTGAATAAAAACATATTATATATGCAACTTCGCAGTTTTTCGATTTGAATCAATTTCTTTAGTTATCCTTATATTAGGTTTAGTATTTTTTTTTTTTTTGCCTGTTTCTTCATACAGGTTGAGTTACATGAGATTGTGGGAGTTCTCTTTACATAAACTTTTTCATGTTAGACACTTTTTGTTAAATTTTGAATTTTAACAAATAAGTGTAAAATGTTACGTCTTTTTAAAAAATGTTTCTTGCTTTTTGTATAAATTTTGTGTATCACTTGTTTCCGTTTCTGTTTTTGAAATATATTAATTCACGAGCTAGTTTTTCATTTTCTAGTTGTTCCTTGGTCTTCTATAAACTTAATTTATTTTTAATCTGTACTATGTTCAGATAAATGTTTAAATAAATAAATGTTTATTTAGGTAAGGTACATACATACAAGATATTTTACAAAGATTGATCGATTTATAGATAGAGCTAGTACATTATGTACATTAGATATGAAACAAATTTGGTTTGGTTGGCAAGTACTTGTGGTTCAGTAAGAACCATTCGAAGAATGATTCGATTTTTTTTAATAATTGGGGTGTCAATCTATATAAATATAAATGGAAACGTTCGTTTGTTCAAAATTGCTGATCTCCAAAAGTTCTTCACAGATTGCTTTGAAATTTTCACACAACGTTCCATTCGCATCTGAGCCGGTTTTTATATTCATACTATATAGATGTCATGTCTGTAACCGGAAAAAAACATGCTTTTTCTGAAAAACTGTTTTTCATGTGAGGGAAATCTTCGAAACCTCTTTACCAATTGCTTTGAAATTTTGACACAACGTTGCATTTGAATAGGCGCGTCTTTTTATATATCTACTATATACATGCCTCACCTGTGACTGGAAAAAGCATTTTTTTTTATTAAACAGCACCATCTGTTGGACGTAAGAGCAACACATGATATAATCTCCAAAAGTTCTTCACTGATTGCTTTGAAATTTTGACATAACGTTGCATTCAAATAGGCGCGCCTTTTTATGTACCAACTATATTGATGCCATCCCTGTGACAGGTAAAAATATGCGTTTTTGAAAAACAGCTCCATCTGTTGCACATAATAGCAACTTGCACGCTTTACTAAATATGTCACGAATTCCATTTCAATGTTTCCGATTGCATCGGTAAATTTTATTTTCATAGATTTCGAATTATTTTATCTCTATTGAATTATTTTGTGTGACATTGTGTTGGAATTGAGCTGTGTTGTTTACCATACCGTTCATTTCGTAAGAATAAGTATTGATGCCACACATGTGACAGGTAAAACTATGCTTTTCATGAAAAACAGCGCCATCAGTTGCATGTAAGAGCAACACACATGCTATACTAAATATATTACAATTTCAATTCAATGTTTCTGATTGCAGTGATAAAGTGAATTTCCATAGATTATAATTTATTTTAATTTTAATTTAATTATTTTGTGTTAATTGCATTGAAATTGAGCTGTGTTGTTTAGCATACCGTTCATTTTGTGAGTATAGTTTATTTTTTTATTTTTTCATATTTTCATTTCATTTTTAACTGTTTTCTTATATTTCAGTGATGGGAACATCAGATCACTTGATGTTCCCAATTTTCTGATTGGAACATCAGACCATTTGGGAAAGCATCGGACGAGGGAGTGGGGAATGGTGGGGAGGACGAGGGGACAGAAGTGAGAGTGAGGAGGACTAGGGGACAAGGGAGGGGGTAATGGTGGGGAAGGACGAGGGGACGGGGGAGTTTGGGAAGGTGGGGACGAGGGGATGGGGGAATGGAGAATGGTGGAGAGGACAAAGGGACAAGGGAGTGGGGCATGGTGGCAGAGAAGAGGGGATGGTGGAGTGGGGAATTGTGGGGAGGACGAGGAGACGGGTGAGGGGGAATGGTGGGGGAAGACTGGGGGACAGGGAAGGTTGCTGTGGCTCAACAACGCATGTGCGTTGGTGAGCCACAGCAGCGCGTGGCTGGGTACTGCTAGTTTGTAATAAATTTCTTATTGCTTTCTCATGATAATTGTATTGATATTTTGTTTAAATTTAATTTTGGAGTAATATTTAATTTGTTAATTTTTTATATCAGAACGGTTTTTTCTAGATCAATTTTTGTAAATTAGTTTTCAACATTAGCTTAGTATTTTAGCAGTCTTTTTAAAATGTTTTGTCTTTAAGATCTGATAATGAACTTACAGTTTTTAACGTTATTTGAATCTTTTTAAGTTCAAATACTATTCAAGACGATGTTTGCCACAGCATTAGTAAAGCTTTTTTCTATGAATTTAAAATTATCAGGAGGAACCTTTATCATAGCTCTATAGTGAATGTCTGTTCCTTCAAAGTAGCCGGCAAGACACATTAGGCTATCTTTACGAAACTTTGCAGGGTGAATGGTCCAAGTTCCAGACGGGAACATAGGGAGGTTGTGGTCGAGCCCCACGTTTTCCCCATTGTAGGAAATGGCAAATTACTACAATTTTCAAGCTCGCTAAATATATGAATTCCATCCTCACTAATATTCATCTATCATATTAAAAGGATTATTATTATTAACATCTTTATTGACAAAAAATAATTACAGTTTTGCCTAATATGAGTAATTCAATTAGGTCTAATTAGAGTGAAGATAATGTGGTGAATTTACCCAGCAAGAGATTACTGTTAACTCCATGTAACCTACCTTACCCCCTAAATGTCAACCCAGGGCCTGCTTTTTTTTTAAACAATGCTGTTTGTTCTCCAACTTGTACAATTGATGATTTCTGCCATGTTCCCTCCTTCCCCATTTTTTAATTCCTTTTTTCAACACAATTTATTCCTAATCCCAATTACTATTAAGTTTTAGTCTAAGTGGGGTTTTTTTCCCACACACCTTGCCCTAAACGCTATGCGTATTAGTGGCTTTAGGTATTGTATGTACTAGCAATATCTATAAATCCAACTTTATGTTTGCAAATCAACTATGTATGTACTTTTCCTGAATAAAGAATTTGAATTTGAATTTGAATACTCAAGACACGAGTTTTCTCTAGTAAATATGATTGATACAAAATGAGTGTTTGATCAGGAACCATCCTTCTGGTGTCGTTGGGAAGGGGGATTACGTGGTGGAAAACCCACCCTAATTCCCTTCCTTTTAACGATCTGAGGGTGGTCTAGTGGTTAATGGTCTGGCCTGGCACCTGCTGGCCATGTTTTGATTCTCTCAAATGGGGTAGTGTTCTGTTTGTTAACCCCTCAACTGCTCGGCTTCCAAATATGACACCCGCCAGTGTGCAGGAAATAAATTCTCCGGAAAAAATTCTTATATTTTTTTAATGTGTCGAAAACCCTTCCCTGAGTATGGATATGTTAACAAAAAGTCGAAATTGTACTTACTTTGGCTGCAATTGGGTCTGTAAGTTCGCGCGTAACGTCATCAATCCCCTGGTCGCCTGTGGCATATGCCCCGGAGCCACTAGCGTGCCCGGCTTCAGATGCGTGAATTGCCACGAATATATTTTTGTTCATATTTTTTGTGCACAGTTCCAAATACATTTTATTAGTTTTTTTCGTGCCAATCCAATGTATAATGAACACATACACTATATTATGGCAGTAGAACATCTGTACTGTCCGATGACACTGGGTTACATGCATGACACATATGTTGCACATATTTTCCATGAAACATGCTAATTTATGTATATATACAATCTACACGCTATACACTATCACACTATATACATTCACCATCAACACACTCAGAACTCCGCGAGTGTCAGCTACCACACCAGCCAACCCGTTCTCGCACTTTCGTATAGTCAATATTGACTTATTAAATGCGTGCATATGTGACATACTAAACATACTAGATTACCTTGAAAAGCTTCATAGAAAACACCGACCTTACCTAACCTTCTTAGTATGTTAAGATAAGCATCTTATTGCTTCGTAATTACAATTATTACTTAACCTATTATAGGTATAGGTTAAGTAATAATTGTAATTACGAAGCAATAAGATGCTTATCTAAACATACTAAGAAGGTTAGGTAAAGTCGGTGTTTTCTATGAAGCTTTTCAAGGTAAACTAGTATGTTTAGTATATCACATATGCACGTATTTAATAAGTCAATATTGACTGAAGAAAGTGCGAGAACGGGTTGCTGGGTGTGTGAAGCTGTGCACATCAGCCTTTCAATTGTCTAATTAACATGCATATATGCTAAATAACCTTCAAGATTTATATGTCAGAAGAAAGGCAGAGATGTAGACATTAATGAGACTACATTTCAAGTAATATATATAATATATGTGAAAGCCATTATATGGTTAAATAAGTAGTACTACATAATCGCCGGTATCCGGACACATGAACACTACATTCAATGCCATCATTATAGTCGGTAAACATGTCATATTTTTTCAATACTTGTGTAATCCACGGAGGTTTTGGGGTATGATTGGGTAGCTATGGCTGGCTTTGGGTAATTAGATGGTCTCGCTCTGGGTATGTGGAGCTGCACGCATCACCCAATCAATTGTGTAATTATCATGAATTCATATTAAAATTACATTCAATACCATCTTTATAGGGGGGTAAATATATCATATTTCTTTGTTACTTGTGTAATTCTAGAAGGTTTCTGGGGTAGCACTGGGTAGGTTAAATATGAATCTTAATATATTTTATACCATCAGAAATTCCGAAACATCAATATATTTTCAAATATTTTTCCTTAAAGTACATATTCTGAAAAAATTCATGTATTTTATTTACCCCAAAATAGAACACGAATATTATAGGCTCATCCTGTGAGGGGCAGTCTATTGTGCACCCCAAACTCATCCCTTGAAGATTATCGACATTCACTCCTCGCTTAATAAATTCAAGATCTTTTGAGAGCATGAAAAGATGTTTTAGAATTATAGAAGTCAAAATGAATTAGTACCGTATAGCTAAGCTCTTAGCAGAATTACTACTGTACCAGTAACCAATTAAACATTGTAATTAACATTTCAGATCAGGTCAGATGTGAGACCACAAAAATCGAGTAACATTTCTATCACATTCGTCTATAGTTGAACCATTAAGAATGCCTCTTAAATGTCACCCAAGCACACATGTATGTGGAGACTAAAGTTATTAGCAATAGAAAGCAACAAGGCCAAATGGGTTTATTGCACCATATATGAGAGGATATTCAAAAGGTTCTACATATCATTCACAATGCCTACGTGAGCAGAAAGACATCAGATGAGTGATGTCAAAGGAATCAGATTCTGTATCCTTGGGAATGTATATGTGTATTAGTCGATAAAAGAGATAATTAGGCCTGGAGTCAGTTCATTAGACAGCAGACGGTAAGAAAGGCGGGATCCAAGAGCTAACAGCTCGATCCTATGGGTACAAATAGCAAATACGCTAGCAATTCATTTCACGAGGATTCCATCTCACTGTGGCCTAATGAACGATGCCACTCATATGAGTTAGTGTCACGTGAATCTCCAGCATAGCAGTGGAACTGCCTTTTCCCTTCACCTCCACTGCCTTTGCACTGGAAGGTGCAGTGCAGTGCATCTACAGTGCAGTGCATCTTCAGGTTCAGTGCATCTACACCAGCCCAAATGAATCATCAGTCCTGCCAATATTTATATTTACCCGCTATAATGATGTTATTGAATGTATTTTTAATATGAATGCATGTTAATTAGACAATTGACTGGCTTGTGTATAGCGCTCCACATACCCAGAGCGGGTCCATGTATTTACCCCTATAGTTACCCAATGCTACTCCGGCCTTCTAGCATTACACAAGTAATGAAACAATATGACATATTTACCCCTATAAAGATGGTATTGAATGTAATTTTAATATGAATGCATGATAATTACACAATTGATTGGGTGATGCGTGCAGCTCCACACGGCCAGAGCGAGACCATCTAATTACCCAAAGCCAGCCATAGCTACCCAATCATACCCCAAAACCTCCTTGGATTACACAAGTATTGAACAAATATGACATGCTTACCGACTATAATGATGACATTGAATGTAGTGTTCATGTGTCCGGTGTGACGGTGTTCCCCCCCCTTATATTTCTCCCACGCCTGCAGTAAGAGTCATGTCCACTTTACCCAAGCGTTCTCTACGTCGCAGGCATCAATTTGATATATGTGGGAGAGTGGAGTGTTCTCGGAGAGCCGAGAAATTTGTGAAACGATAATATTTTGGCCGGTGGTTTAGGCCCTTTAGGAAGCCAAGATGGCGCTGGCTCTCCTGTTTCCCCGCCAAAACGGTGTGACGTCAGTGACACCGGATTGGTCACCGACAGCAATGTGGCACAGGGAGCCAATGAAAACCTCCCGTGGCGAAAGTGACGTCACGAAGAAAGGGGGTCTGGGCAGCGCGCCGCGTTGGCGCCATCAGTCAGACACGACACGTCAAGGAGGTTGGACGTGCGACGATTGGTCCTGTCAGTTTGACAGTTGTTTCCCGCTCCCCGTGGATTTTACGCGTCACCTGAAGTCTGCCAGTACTCTGTGAGGTCTTCCTTAGTTCATGTGTTGAACCAGAGAGGGAATCGACGGTTATTGAGCAACAAGTGCTCCAGGACAGGTACTGTGCAAGAAGAAGTGAAGTCTGTGCAGTGACGTAGGCGACGTCTGAGGCAGTTCACCCATTCGTGACGGCGTAGTGGCTGACCAGAGCCACTGGGTAGCAGAGGAAGAAGAGGACTAGTTGGGAATCCGGACGACTGCAGCCGAGAAGTAGGCGGGCAGCCGTAGCTGGGAGAAGTCGACGGCCAGGAGATCGACTCCAACCCTACAAGAAGTCGAGGAGGAGCACGGACCTGCTGGGAAGAAGGCACGGAGACGACGCGCTAAACGGTGGGACAGCGAGTGGGTTCCTGGAGGATACGACAACGTGTGTGTGGGGGCGTTCCCGACACGAGGACCAGGAGCTACATCTCAACTCTCATCGGAGGATAGGTGGAAGTAGGTGGTTCTAGTTTCCCTCCCCGTTCCCCTTTAGTCAGCTATATTATTCGGCTATATTATTTAGCCTGAGGATTTTGTATGTCATGAGCAAGGCTCACCAATGTCACAGTAAGGCACCAGTGTGCAGAATAGTACAATCAAGAGTACTCACGATACTTATATATATTATTATTGGTGTGTACAGGCACCCGGAATAAGTGAGGAATTTAATGTGTTGAGAATGTCTTTCATGAGACTTTGATGTGAACATATAGTGAGAAATTATATATAATATCATGCCAGTATTTGGAAGTTAGGCTATGTGCCCAGTAACTATTTATTTCCCATTTATTGATGTCTGATTTATCTATATTATATATGTCTATGTTCGTGCATTGAATAACCATTTGCGAGTGCAGTGATTTATTGTGTTATCGCCCACGAAAGGAAGTACTGAGAACTCCAGTGTTAAATACTTCATAAGATATCATTGAAATGAAGGGCAGTGAATAAAACCATTACAGTGAATTATTGTCGCATTTATTATAGAAACGATTGTTTGAGCCCAAGTACAGTGTAGCGAAATAATACGTGCTATTATTGCAAATATCGAGTGTGCGAACTTCTAGTGATCTTTGAGAACTTAAAGAAACAGCGCGCGTGCCGCTAGAGAAACAAGCAATAAACTTTCGCGCGGAAGGGGGGCGCTCAGCTGATCGTGACATTGACGAGAGGGGGAGTGTTGCCACCGTAGTGAGTGCATAATATACGTGGGAACGACCGACTCCCGCCTGGATCAGCTGATTGTTTATTGATATGACCTTGTGACATCTTTGAATGAATTTTAAGTAAAATACAAAATACTTTTGTGTTTATATCATCCCTTCCATTTATCTTGTGGCTATATTATACTTGAAAGCAAAGAGTGATAAAAGTAAGTACCTGCCTGATATCCTGATCTATTGAGTGTGACCTTGCCAAGGATACCACAAATTCAACCAGTCCACTGACGTGTTACTGGACACCGAAAACACCAGTTGGCGACCTTGTGGTTAATAGTAAAGCCCTATTGTTGGAGCGGGCACATAACAGTTAAGTGAACGAGTTGTGTTCCCACTCCTTCTCAATCAGAGGCCGGTTGGGATTGACTGGGATATTCTCCTGGCGTGCAGTGGCGCCGTGAGGATAGAGTGAAGACCCGCAGGGCTACGGTGAGTGACATTGAGAGTAAACTGTTGCACACCCAGAGTAAGAGAGTAAGAGGTAAACCCCAACACCGGATACCGGCGATTATGTAGTATTACTTATTTAACCATATAATGGCTGTCACATAAACTATATATATTACTTGAAGTGTAGTCACATTAATGTCTACATCTCTGCCTGTCTTCTGACATATAAATCTTGAAGGTTATTTAACATATATGCATGTTAATCAGACAATTGATTTGCTGGTGTGTAGCTCTCCACACACACCCAGAGTGGGTCCAAAGCTATCCATAGTTAAGGGTACTACCCCGGCCATCTAGCATTACACAAGTAATGAAGAAATATGACATATTTACCCCCCTATAATGATGTTATTGAATGTATTTTTTAATATGAATGCATGTTAATTACACATGTTATGGGGGGGGGGGCAGGTGGTTGTACTGAGAGGGCCAATAGTTAAAATCAAAGGAGTTCTTAAAATAGTGGAGAATAGATAGGCCCGGCCCCCAAGGAAGAATATTCCCAGCAATGAATACTTGCTTTCAAGTAAAGGTCTGCAGTCTAGTAGTTAATCATCTACTCCACTTCAACAGGATGAACGAATACTCGCAAAATCTCTAAACTTATTTATTAAACCCTCTAATAATCCCCCATACACAAATTACAATAAATCACCTTACTACTCTACCTTACGTTAAATACCTAGGTCCACATAAGCAGGATGCAAAGTTTACAATTGCAAACTAGGGTAAAGACTACTGTCGTGAAGGGCACTTGTAAAAGATTTACATCATCAGCCAGATACCCACACCCACGTACAGACTGGCAAAGCAACTCAACGGCTTGCTGACTCCTTATGTACCCTGTGTTTTCAGCCTGAAGTCTCGAAAGGAATTTGTTGACTTACTGCGAGGAACACGGGCCACAGGGATGAGCCTCGTCGATGAAAGACAGGAGAGTTAGGGGGAGACATGATCACCACATACAAGATCCTCAAAGAAATTTATAGAGTAGATATAGACAGTTTATTTAACACAGGCTGCACACACAGGGAGGGGGAAATTGAGTGCCCAAATGAGCCATAAAAACATTAGAAAGATTTTTATAGTGTCAGAGTAGTTAATAAATAAAAGCATTAGGATGTGATGTGGTGGAGGCAGACTCCATACACAGTTTTAAGTGGAGATATGATAGAGCCCAGTAGGCTCAGAAACCTGTGCACCTGTTGATTGACGGTTGAGAGGTGTGACCAAATAGCTGAAACTCAAACCACGCAAGCACAACTTGGTGAGTACAAGTATGTGAGTACACACACACACACACACACACACAAACACACACACACACACACACACACACACACACACACACACACACACACACACACACACACACACACACACACACACACACACACACACACACACACACACACATACACACACATTCACACACACACAGAAAAATTATGAAAATTAAATAGCAAGCAAAGCCAAGACCGATCCAAAGATACTCCACAGTCATATCAGGAGGAAAACAACAGTGAAAGAACAGGTAATGAAACTTAGAACAGGCGAGGACAGGTATACAGAGAATGACAAAGAGGTGTGTGAGGAACTCAACAAGAGGTTCCAGGATATCTTCACAATAGAACATAGTGAGGTCACTGCGTTAGGAGAGGGGGCAGTAAACCAGGCGGCCTTGGAAGGGTTCGAAATAACAAGAGACGGGGTCAAGAGACACCTGTTGGATCTGGATGTGAGAAAGGCTGTTGGTCCAGACGGGATCCTCACCATGGGTACTGAAAGAGTGTGCAGAGGCACTCTGCTTGCCACTCTCCATTGTGTACAGTAGGTCACTGGAGACGGCAGACCTACCAGAAATATGGAAGGCGGCTAATGTGGTCCCAATATACAAAAAGGGTGACAGACAAGAGGCACTGAACTACAGGCAAGTGTCCTTAACTTGTATACCATGCAAAGTGATGGAGAAGATCGTGAGAAAAAATCTAGTAACACATCTGGAGAGAAGGGACTTCCTGACAAATCGCCAACATGGGTTCAGGGAGGGTAAATCTTGCCTTACTGGCTTAATAGAATTCTACTATCAGGTGACAAAGATTAAGCAAGAAAAAGAAGGCTGGGCAGACTGCATTTTTTTGGACTGTCGGAAAGCCTTTGATACAGTCCCCCCCATAAGAGGCTGGTACATAAGCTGGAGAGACAGGCAGGTGTAGCTGGTAAAGTGCTCCAGTGGATAAGGGAAAACCTAAGCAATAGGAAGAGAGGAGTTACAGTGAGGGGAGAGACCTCAGATCGGCGTGAAGTCCCCAGTGGAGTCTTTCAGGGTTCTGTACTCGGTCCTATACTGTTTCTGATATACGTGAACGATCTCCCAGAGGCTATAGACTCATTCCTCTCAATGTTTGCTGACGATGCCAAAATTATGAGAAGGATTAAGACAGAGGAGGACTGCTTGAGGCTTCAAGAAGACCTGGACAAACTAAAGGAATGGTCGAACAAATGTTTGTTAGAGTTTAACCCAAGCAAATGTAATGTAATGAAGATAGGTGTAGGGAGCAGGAGGCCAGTTACAAGGTATCATTTGGGAGATGAAATTCTACACGAGTCAGAGAGAGAGAAAGACCTGGGGGTTGATATCACGCCAGACCTGTCCCCTGAAGTCCATATCAAGAGGATAACATCAGCAGCATATGCCAGGTTAGCTAACATAAGAACGGCATTTAGACACTTGTGCAAGGAATCATTCAGAACTTTGTATACCACCTATGTCAGACCAATCCTGGAGTATGCAGCCCCAGCATGGAGTCCATATCTAGTCAAGCATAAGACCAAACTTGAAAAGGTTCAAAGGTTTGCCACCAGACTAGTACCCGGGCAGAGAGGTATGAGCTACGAGGAGATACTACGGGAATTAAACCTCACGTCGCTAGAAGACAGAAGAGTTAGGGGGGATATGATTACCACGTACAAGATTCTCAGAGGAATTGACAGGGTAGATAAAGACGGGCTATTTAACACAAGGGGCACACGCATTAGGGGACACAGGTGGATACTGAGTGCCCAAATGAGCCAGAGATATTAGAAAGAACTTTTTTAGTGTCAGAGTGGTTGACAAATGGAATGCATTAGGAAGCAATGTGGTGGAGGCTGACTCCATACACAGTTTCAAGTGTAGATATGATAGAGCCCAATTGGCTCAGGAACCTGTACACCTGTTGATTGACCGTTGAGAGGCGGGACCAAAGAGCCAGAGCTCAACCCCCGCAAGCACAATTATGTGAGTACACACACACACACACACACACACACACACACACACACACACACACACACACACACACACACACACACACACACACACACACACACACACACACACACACACACATGATCCAAGAGTCAATGCTCGATCCTGCAGACACAACTAGGTGAGTACACACACCCACTGAAAGCAAAAACAGTGATCAACTGAGGCAAAACAACAATCCGGAACAAAGACAGTCATCCGGGTCCACAAGCACGCAGGCACGGAGGCTGAGAAAGTCAAGAAAGTGAGACAAACTGAGACAAAAGTCAGCCGCAAAACTGCCAGTACCTGACGTCTTCAGAGGCGCCGTTGGGGCGGACCTCGACCGGCCGCCTCTTATAAGAGAGCTGATGACGGGCCCCGCCAGGAGCCGCCAAGACGCGGGGGAAGATAGTCACGAACGAAGAACCAGTTGACTCAGAAACGCAGAACAAAAATGGTAAGATTGTTGTACTGTTAGTGGGTATGAACATCTTGTGAGAGAACAGCGGGGGGTGAACATCTTGTGAGAGAACAGCGGGGGTGAACATCTTGTGAGAGAACAGCGGGTGTGAACATCTTGTGAGATAACAGCGGGGGTGAACATCTTGTGAGAGAACATCGGGTGTGAACATCTTGTGAGAGAACAGCAAGTGTGAACATATTGTGAGAGAACAGCGGGGGTGAACATCTTGTGAGAGAACAACACGTGTGAACATCTTGTGAGAGAACAGCAAGTGTGAACATCTTGTGAGAGAACAGCAAGTGTGAACATCTTGTGAGAGAACAGCGGGGGTGAACATCTTGTGAGAGAACATCGGGTGTGAACATCTTGTGAGAGAACAGCAAGTGTGAACATATTGTGAGAGAACAGCGGGGGTGAACATCTTGTGAGAGAACAACAAGTGTGAACATCTTGTGAGAGAACAGCAAGTGTGAACATCTTGTGAGAGAACAGCAAGTGTGAACATCTTGTGAGAGAACAGCGGGGGTGAACATCTTGTGAGAGAACATCGGGTGTGAACATCTTGTGAGAGAACAGCAAGTGTGAACATCTTGTGAGAGAACAGCGGGTGTGAACATCTTTTAAGAGAGAACAGCAAGTGTGAACATCTTGTGAGAGAACAGCAGGTGTGAACATCTTGTGAGAGAACAGTAGGTGTGAACATCTTGTGATAGAACAGCGGGTGTGAACATATTTCGAACGGGCATGGAACGAGTTCGAAAGAACATAGAAGAGAGAGAGCCAACTGTATGTTATCATACATATGATAAGGACACGCGCGCGCACAATTGTGCGTGCACAGTTGTGCGTGCACAGTTGAGAGTGTACAGTCAGATGTGCATGAACCGTTGGCGAACGAGGAGAGTGAACATCTAACTCATCACTTGTGTTAGAATATTACTGGCGAATGCGTAATGACATTATAACATGATTAAATTATATTGAAAATTGAGTTCAATTCCAAACTTATCATTTGAAATTGAACCAAATGATATGTATTGAAATTAAACAATATACTGCAGATACAATAACATATAACAAGGGGTTCAGAGCAGACCGAAACATCATCACTTTGATTTCATTTCATAGAAGCAAGACGAGTTTATTTGTGCAAAATAGTTTACTAAATGCACTGAATGTGTGTACAGGAAAGGTAAATTATGAACCCTTTAACAAAGCCAATACATTCAGTTTTCCAAATATTTAATCTTTGTGTACCGAGAGCTGTCGTTTAAGCTATCATCAATTCAACAGACTTAGAAATTACTTGGAAATTAGACTTAGACTTCACCTTGGAAATTATGTGTTCTAAATTCACCAGAGACGTGGTTAGAGAGAATTTATGGTACTGAAATTGAAATTGAAATTTAAATAAGTTTATTGGGGTAAAATACACACAAAGGGATGAGGTAGCTCAAGCTATTCTCACCCCGTTCAGAACATCGTGTTAATACATACATAGACAATTTATGGTATATTTCCTGTTTTAAGAAGTGTTTTATTCTGTACAAAAAAGTAAAACAACACACAGTAAACCCTCCACCAAACATACAGAGATATATGATAACATAAAATGTTATCTCTTAATAACATTTACTCATTTATCACACAATATTCAGCAAGTTTTTTAACAGAACATTCCAAAAGAATGAATAAAGTTATATATTAATTAAGCAGCAGATTCGTGTTCTTGATATTTAAATAAATATTAATATAATTAAAAACATGGAAGTCAAAATTGTTTGTCTCGTTAATGTAAAAACATTGTTGGAAAAAATAAGTTACTTTCACAATTTCTTCGTGAAAGCATTTTTTTTTTATTTATAAATCTTTTCGTGTATTTTTTCTGACTTCACTTTCATTAAAAACATTGTGGCCGGGTTGGTGCAGCTGAACTCTACATGATTAGTCACTTCACGTTATTCAGTGGTATTGTTTAGCAAAGTAACACCTCTCTCTCTACACCCACACACACACACACACACACACACACACACACACACACACACACACACACACACACACACACACACACACACACACACACACACACACAGAGTGTGTGAAAGGGAAGGTACTCCATTGGATAAAGGAGTACCTAAGCAACAGGAGACAACGAGTCTGTGTGAGGGGTGAGGTCTCAGATTGGCGAGACGTTACAAGTGGAGTCCCGCAGGGGTCAGTCCTTGGATCTATACTGTTTCTGATATATGTAAATGATCTCCCAGAGGGTGTAGACTCGTTTCTCTCAATGTTTGTCGATGATGCAAAAATTATAAGGAGGATTGAAACAGGATGACAGTAGGAGGCTACAAGACGACCTAGAAAGACTGAGTGAATGGTCCAACAAATGGCTGTTAAAGTTCAATCCGAGTACAGTAAATGCAAAGTAATGAAACTAGGCGGTGGAAACAGGAGGCCAGACACAGGATACAGAATAGGAGATGAAGTACTTAATGAAACGGAAAGAGAGAAGATCTAGGAGTTGATATCACACCAAACCTGTTTCCTGAAGACCACATAAAAAGAATTACGTCTGTGGCATATGCGAGGCTGGCTAACATTAGAACAGCCTTCAGGAGCCTGTGTAAGGAATCATTCAGAATCTTGTATACCACATATGTAAGACCAATCCTGGAGTATGCGGCCCCAGCATGGAGCCCGTACCTTGTGAAGCACAAGACGAAGCAGGAAAAAGTTCAAAGGGATGTCACTAGACTAGTCCCAGAACTAAGAGGCACGAGTTACGAGGAAAGGCTGCGGGAAATGCACCTTACGACACTGGAAGAAAGAAGATTAAGGGGAGACATGATCACTACCTACAAAATCCTCAGGAGAATCGACCGGGTAGACAAGGATAAACTATTTAACACTGGTGGTACGCGAACAAGGGGACACAGGTGGAAACTGAGTACCTAAATGAGACGACAAGGACGTTAGAAAGAACATTTTCAGTGTCAGAGTAGTTAACAGATGGAATGCATTAGGCAGTGATGTGGTGGAGGCTGACTCCATACACAGTTTCTAATGTAAGATATGACAGCGCCCAGTAGGCTCGGGAATCTGTACTCCAGTTGATTAGCAGTTGAGTGGCGGGACCAAAGAGCCAAAGCTCAACCCCCGCAAGCACAAATAGGTGAGTACAAATAGGTGAGTACACACACACACTGAACTACAGGGCAGTGTCCTTAGCTTGTAGATCATGCAAGGATGATGGAGAAGATCGTGAGGAAAAAACCTAGTAACACATCTGGAGAGAAGGGACTTCGTGACTAATCGCCAACATGGGTTCAGGGAGGGTAAATCTTGCCTTACAGGCTTAATAGACTTCTACGACCAGGTGACAAAGATTAAGCAAGAAGGAGAAGGCTGGGCGGACTGCATTTTTTCGGACTAGTCTGCTGGAGAGACAGGCAGGAGTAACTAGTAAAGTGCTCCAGTGGATAAGGGAATACCTAAGCAACAGGAAGCAGAGAGTTACAGTGAGGGGTGAGACCTCAGATTGTCGTGAAGTCACCAGTGGAGTCCCATAAGGCTCTGTACTCGGTCCTATCCTGTTTCTGATATACGTAAACGATCTCCCAGAGGGTATAGACTCATTCCTCTTAATGTTTGCTGGCGATGCCAAAATTATGAGGATTAAGACAGAGGAGGACTCCTTGAGGCTTCAAGAAGACCTAGATAAACTGAAGGAATGGTCGAACAAATGGTTTTTAGAGTTTAACCCAAGCAAATGTAATATAAAGAAGATAGATGTAGGGAGCAGGAGGCGTTTGTGTTTGTACATTTTTAGTTTCACCTGATGCTCCTGTTTTCCTAGCAGTAAATTGGCAGAAGGATCCTCGATAAATCTAACAGGCTTCCTGTCCCGACTATGTTAAAGCATTATGTTAATCATCTCCTAAGTTGTATTTTTTTCCAGGTGATTACTAATTGATTTTAAAATTATTCCTTCAAGAAAGTTCCCTATTAATGATAACCCGATTAATAACAGAGAAAGAGATCTGTGGCCTCTTATACAAGAATACGTAAGTTACCCTTCACGGTGATGGGACAACTTTACTTGAGAATTATATATATTGCGTTCTTAATCCAAATAAGAATCACATCAGGGTCCGAAGGACTGTTTTGTTTTGTGTGTTTATTTAACTGTCTGAACTTTCAGGACTTACAGCTACTTGACTAGCTTGCAGCACTTTCTCTTTTTACAGAGCCTGTATACAACATGTAATGCTTTCTTTGTTTACGGGGCCTGTATACAACATGTAATGCTTTCTTTGTTTACAGGGCCTGTATACAACATGTAATGCTTACTTTGTTTACAGAGCCTGTATACAACATGTAATGCTTTCTTTGTTTACAGGGCCTGTATACAACATGTAATGCTTTCTTTGTTTACAGGGCCTGTATACAACATGTAATGCTTTCTTTGTTTACAGGGCCAGTAAACAACATGTAATGCTTTCTTTGTTTACAGGGCCTGTATACAACATGTAATGCTTTCTTTGTTTACAGGGCCTGTATACAACATGTAATGCTTTCTTTGTTTACAGAGCCTGTATACAACATGTAATGCTTTCTTTGTTTACAGAGCCTGTATACAACATGTAATGCTTTCTTTGTTTACAGGGCCTGTATACAACATGTAATACTTTCTTTGTTTACAGGGCCTGTATACAACATGTAATGCTTTCTTTGTTTACAGGGCCTGGATGCAATTTCTAGTTTTTTCATTGATGCTGATATGAAAAAAATGAAATTGGAATGTTAGTCACTTTATATAACTTATGTGTGAATCACGACACAGTACATCTGATCTCAATTACCCAGTCTTTTTCCGGACTATCGCTTGATGATATAACTGGAAAAAAACTTTAAAATTGTGTTCAGCCTTATAAGCTTCCCTAAGACCTTAGCCTCTCTTCGACTTCATCCTTTCCTTCGTATCTCAATTAGTGAGTTGTACAGATCCTTCGTTACTAATAGTTGTCCCTGAACACTTGTGACTGCATGCGATGTTTGTCATCTTGTGGAATATTTTGCCATATCTTTTAATACCAGCGATAATTTGTAATAACTTGTAGTTACTCAAGTAGTTTGGAACAATTTCTTATGATTTAGGGATGTTCATGGGGACCTGGTGATGATGTGTAATTACCTTGCAAAGTTTTTTTTAACTTGTTATGTTTATTAATCTGAAATGTTTATTAACCTGCAAATGTTAATTATTTTGTAAAGGCATTAATAATATAAAAATGACACTGGCATGGCTCTCCATCAATAGTATTGAGTTGTAATTCCTTGATGACATCTTGATATATATATATTTTAATTCCTATGTTAATGACTCGTATGAACAAAAAATATTAATCCTCAAAGTGTTTGCAGAGAGTTGCCCTCATACTGGTATGGACAACTGTGTCCCTGAGTCGCTCCGGGCCGAGCTGAACATGACGGTGGACATGGGACACGGCTGCTCGAACACGGACACCACTGGTCACTATACCAGACACGGGTCATGGACACGGCCGCAATTATGATGTCAGTAAAGCTGGAAAAGAGACCGAAGGGACACGCATATAGCAGCTACTCTACACTTGGTGATGCTTACAATCCATGGAGGACACGCAGCTACCGACGGATATGGTCACCACCGCGGACATGGGCGTGTCACAGGCTACGGGGAACTTCCCGCTAAGGGAGACGACTACAGGACGTCGGGCGGAAGAGGTCACGCAGGAATGGAAACTCAAGATTACTCTAGTGGCTCGGACACTGACTACCTTTCAGCGTACCGTGTGGTACTTGCCGGCGAATATGGCAAGGAACATAGTGGGAGCCAAAGTAGTGGATATGGCAACAGTTATGGCAAAACCCATGACAATATTTACAATTTTGGGCAGGAGGGTAGCCATGACAATGGACAACACAGCAGTCGCGACGATATCTATGGCAGAACGAGCGTTAACAATCATTTCAACTATGGCAAGGGAGGGTGTAGTGGTAGTTTTTTCACAGGACATTCTAATGGCAACTTGCATAGCGATATATATAATGTCTATGGCATCAGCCAAGGTAAGAGTCCTATAAAAAGCATTGGATATATGCATACGTATAGCTGTGGGGGATATTGGAAAGGAATTCCTTCTCCCTATAAGTATGGACATGGGAATGGTGGTAATTATGGATATAGAAACAGCTATAGCAAAGGAAAGAGTTATAGTGGGAGTATAGGACACGGTGGAGGTTACAGTAACGATTATGGACATGGTGGTGCCTATAATCACGAACATGGGCATGGAGGTGGTAGTTCTAGCTATAGTACAGGCTACGGGCACGGTAGCAATTTAGAGCAAGGTGGTGGACATAGTAGCAGCAGTTCAGGACATGCCCATGGATATGGCAAGCAACAGGGACATGGTAGCAGCAGCAGTTTAGGCCATACTGGTGGAAATGACAAGGGACATGGATATGGTAGCAGTAGTCTAGGGTATGGTGATGTATATGGCAAGGAATATGGACATGGTATCAGCAGTTTTGGACATACTGGTGGATATAACAATGGAAATGTACATGGAAGCAGCAGTTTAAAGCATGGTGATGGATATGGCCAGCAACATGGACATGGAAGCACCAGCAGTTTAGACCATGCTGACCGCTACAGTAGCCAACATAGACCTGTCACCAGCATGGCACACGGCAGTAACTACCAGGAATATGGATATGAAAAAAACATTGCCAAGGGACAAGGGTATGACCATTACTCTGGATATGGTCATGACAATGACAAGTTAAACGAACAAATGACTATGTCTGGCTACGGTGATTGATATACCAAGCATGTATCTATGATGGGTATGGTGAATGATATACCAAGCATATACGTATACTTGATTGATATAGCAAGTACATATCTATGTCTGGGTTTTGTGATTGATTTGGCAAGCAAATCAATGAGGGACATAGACTAAGAAACGGGTATGTTAGTAAACACACGCATCATCCTTAACACTACAGAGCAAGGACGCTAAATTAAATTGTATGGGCTTATCTGAACACATTGATATTGACAGTATTGAATGTGCGTATACTCTAATTGTAATTTTCAACGTTACATTATGACTTTCGTTTGACGTGCCAGTTATGTCAGCCAAATGTTGCATATATATATATATATATATATATATATATATATATATATATATATATATATATATATATATATATATATATGAATGAAAACTCACACCCCAGAAGTGACTCGAACCCATACTCCCAGGAGCAAAGCAACTGGTAACTACAGGGCGCCTTAATCCACTTGACCATCACGGCCGTCAAAAGGAAGTGATAGCCGAGGCTATTTGAGCCACTTCCCCGACGGCAACTCGGATGGTAATCTTGGGCATAGCATTTCACCAAATCACCTCATTCTTTGGGGCACACGTGAGGAACACAAATGCGAACAAGCCTGAATGGTCCCCAGGACTATATGCGAATGAAAACTCACACCCCAGTTTTCATTCGCATATAGTCCTGGGGACCATTCAGGCTTGTTCGCATTTGTGTTCCTCACGTGTGCCCCAAAGAATGAGGTGATTTGGTGAAATGCTATGCCCAAGATTACCATCCGAGTTGCCGTCGGGGAAGTAGCTCAAATAGCCTCGGCTATCACTTCCTTTTGACGGCCGTGATGGTCAAGTGGATTAAGGCGCCCTGTAGTTACCAGTTGCTTTGCTCCTGGGAGTATGGGTTCGAGTCACTTCTGGGGTGTGAGTTTTCATTCGCATATAGTCCTGGGGACCATTCAGGCTTGTTCGCATTTGTGTTCCTCACGTGTGCCCCAAAGAATGAGGTGATTTGGTGAAATGCTATGCCCAAGATTACCATCCGAGTTGCCGTCGGGGAAGTGGCTCAAATAGCCTCGGCTATCACTTCCTTTTGACGGCCGTGATGGTCAAGTGGATTAAGGCGCCCTGTAGTTACCAGTTGCTTTGCTCCTGGGAGTATGGGTTCGAGTCACTTCTGGGGTGTGAGTTTTCATTCGCATATAGTCCTGGGGACCATTCAGGCTTGTTCGCATATATATATATATATATATATATATATATATATATATATATATATATATATATATATATATATATATATATATATAATGTGTGTGTGTGTGTGTGATATAATCTCACATTTTTTGTCCTCTCTTTAAACAGTTTACACATAGATAATGTTTTAATACACAAAGTCATTTATATCTTTCTTTGTGCCATGATTACTTAACTATGTTATGTGTTCTATCGATTGTTTTTTTTTATAATTGTTTTGTTACTCAAATAAACATTTGTTGTTATTATCTCATGCGAGTTTTATTAGTATTCTACAACAACCACACTAAGTACTTCGGGTCTACTTAATTTATTCAACTTCTAATTCCAAGTTGTTGTGTGTTAAATTGATCTCACACATCTTCAAGAACAACGCAAGCATGAAGGGTTTAACTAAGTGCATGTAATGTGTGCATAGACAAGTTCGGTGTACTCGAAAACGTTATACAAAAGTACACAAACACTTCAGTTGTACACAATTCATCTTCTGAGGTGTGGTTTAGTGATTATATCTTCAGCCCCGATATTGAGACTTCTCTTCTTCACCAGCTAGTGTACTTTATTCCCGAACATAGCAAAACTTTTTTTGCAAATTGTCACTGCATACACAACAAGTGTAATACACTCTAGGGGCCTCGTAGCCTGGTGGATAGTGCGCAGGATTCGTAATTCTGTGGCGCGGGTTCGATTCCCGCACGAGGCAGAAACAAATGGGCAAAGTTTCTTTCACCCTGAATGCCCCTGTTACCTAGCAGTATATAGGTACCTGGGAGTTAGTCAGCTGTCACGGGCTGCTTCCTGGGGTGTGTGTGGTGTGGAAAAAAAAAAAAGTAGTTAGTAAACAGTTGATTGACAGTTGAGAGGCGGGCCGAAAGAGCAAAGCTCAACCCCCGACAAAACACAACTAGTAAACACACTCAGTGTATTAGTATACCGTCGGGTACACTTATCTGTGTATATAACGCTTAGCTTTACAAATGGGTTCCGGTAGTGCAGTCGGGTTTGTTTTCGACTCAGAATCGAGAATTCCAGGTTCGAATTCCGGGCGAGACAGAAATGGTTGGGCGCATTTTCCTATCACCTAATGCAGCTGTTCACCTAGCAGTAAGTAAGTGTTAGTCAACTTGTTGTGGGGTTGCATTCTGGACGGGGTCAGTAAGTTGACCCTGGAGAGCAAGGGGGGGGGACCTCAATATGATCCTAACGTATATGAATACATTCCGGCTGCCTGTCCCCCGATGCAATGAATTATTATAAATTATTATTATTATACATAATATTGGTGTAGTTATCCATTGTTTATTTAAAAAAAAGCGACAAGGTATTTTTTATCAAATATTTCACTAATAGTGCATAATCTAAATTTCAATGAGAGTTATTTCAGAAGAAATACAATACATATATACAATTTACTTTACATTTAAAAACATGAATGATAAAAAAACTTGTGAAAAAATATCAAAATAAAACAGATCATGTCTACCTAAGACGATTCTCTTCTACTGAGAAGGCTAAAGCATTATAGAAAACGGATAAATTATATGGAATGACTATGCCAACGAGAAAGTAAACCCACTAGGACTAACGTCAACCCACTAGGACTTAAGTCAACCCACTAGGACTTAAGTCAACTCACTTGGACTTAAGTCACTACAGATAATCATTAAACTGTGGTATTGTTTTCTAGTTACATATGATCGTTGCAGTCATGGGTTTTAGTTCAACTACGCTATTGTGACTTATTGCCTGCATCGTAGCTATATCAGATGAAACATAAAAATGGGGTTCATGATAACCTAAACTATTTAAAACTTCCACTGGATTTTGCCCAACCACTTGGGTTGGATAGTAAATCGACGGTCTTGCTGCATGCAAGTCGGCGTTCAATCCCCGACCGTCCAAGAGGTTGGGTACCATTCCTCCACCTCCCCCCTACCGTCCCATCCCAAATCCTTATCCTCACCCCCCTCCAAGTACTATATAGTTGTAATGACTTGGCGCTTTCCCATGATTGCCCTCCCTTCTCCTCTCACTGGATTTGTTAACGTGACAGTGATGTTAGTTTGACAAACTGTGACTGTAACTTAGCCACAGTAACTCAGACTGTATTAAATTAGCTAAACTAAGTTAGCTAAGTTGAACTAAACCTTGTGGTTCATTTTCTAAGCCCACTATGTCCCTCTGTAACCTTTCCACTTCCACTCACAGGATGGGTTTAGGAGGATTTTACTGCTGCTGTTGCACATCCAAGATAATAATATACATTAATCTACCTAAATAAGTGGATAAAAATTGTGTCTTATAGGAATTGTTATAAATCAGATTTACATTGTCGATAAAGATTTTGAGAGCAGATGGCTTATATTGAGAAACAATAGACATGTGATTGTTTGTTGTATAGCCGCAGACTGCTAGTAAGTGGTCGAGTGATTGTTAGTTCTGTCTCCAGGATGCTAATGTATGGTCGAGTGATTATATGTAGTATAACCCCAGGCAGCTAGTCGAGTGTTTCTTCCAGCAGGTTTTGCTTTCCTTTCGGTCATCGGTGCGAAGATATTTGTAATAGATTATGCTCTCTTAACTTCACCTCACTTCAGTTTTTGTTGTTTCCATTTCTGTCCATTGAGCTGTTCAAAATGGCCAACATTATTAATAAGTTCGACTACTCCATTAATCCCATCACTTCCGTCTGGGTACCTGGTCACTTGAAACATAAGGGGTCACGGCCTAACCTAAACCATGCTTAGCAAATTCGGTCCTGTATCTCGGGTAGGGTCTGTATCGGGTTCGGGCCAGTTTTGCTTTTGCGAAGATATTTCTTCTGTTGCAGAGTTGACGGGCCAGCCTGGCCCTACTTTGCACAAACAAACGTATTAACATCTGCTGGCCAACTACCTATCGCAACGACCTTCGATTGGAGGGCGTCCTCTGTGCTTGTCTGATTAGCACACGTCAAGTCACCTCCACTCCAATCATGCAATAAACATAAGTTATTAAAGAACAAATCCACAAGGGCCGTAACGAGGATTACATCGTTTTACATCCTCTTCACGGCCCTTGTGGATTGGTTCATTAATGCATCACACTATTGTGATTTTTGTGTGTATAACATAAGTTATTGTATGGGTTGAGGTTCACACTTCAGCAACGCTCACTGTTTCCCGTCTCCTCACTGGCTGTCCAATATAATGCACCTGCCAGATGCCGAACAGGTTATTGATAATATGATAATCCTCCTCAAAATGATCCTTTTTAATGATGTGATTCAAAACAATATCATTCCAGTACATGTTTTTTCTATTCCTAAAGATCTCTCTTCCGCTGTTCGTTACTTGTGGTCCACTTCTGCCACGACGTAATCTTTATGTTGGAGATTATGGTGTGACCAACACCTAAATAGGGCTTAAGCCCAACACCAAACGATGTTAACGAGTCATTGATGGAAATATATTAGGGTCTCTTCTCTGGGTAAGATTGGATGCAGATCAGGGCCCATAACACCACTGTACCTTACCCTGAGCTTACCTTGCGTTGATTCTGGGGGTCAAGGTCCCCGCGGCCCGGTCTCTCACTAGGCCCCCTGGTCTGTACATTTACGTACTTAAGTACAGGTCTCCCAGTACTGTACGTTTAAGTACTGGCAATTCCGAGCTTCATCAGCAAACGTTTTATGTAAACTAATAAAGAAACTAATCTGGTATTCGTTTCTTTTAAGTACTGCGCACATCATTTATGTTAATAAAATATGATTTTGATCCGATTTTGTGATCTGAAACCAAATTCCTTGAAATTTTGTTTTTGTTTTACTTTTTGCAATATATAATTGATTGTACACTTTTTTTATTTGAGTTAAACAATACTGAGGGATTTTGTATTGGTGAGTAGATTTTTGTATCTGGATTTGCTACCATTGTGGACTGGGGGTTATATATATATTTGTTCTAACGATGCCTGGAATTTTTGGCCCTCAAGTTATTTATTGTTGAATGCTGCAATTAATTACATCACATAGGTTGTTTTATCATTTACTGTATTATTGATATCTCTCTACTGAATAATTTGCCTCTTAGCGAGGTCATAGAGAAGTTAATTTTCATTGGGGTGAGTTGAGACAAAAATAAACATTTTTTGCCAATTTAACATTGTAAGCGTCAGCAACTGTTGGTAATATTGTCTCATACATTGTAAGCTTTATTACTTTATTTTGAGAAAATAATAAGTTTTATTGTTGTTATGAGAATAAGTTTCGTATGTACTCTGGATGTTTTTATTAGCGTCTTTTCTTCAAGTTATAGTGACTGAAAATGTAGAATATCTTTTTGCTCTAAGTCTACTTTAGTCTTGAACTATGTTAAGAAATGTTTTGTTGCTGGTTGGGCAGTAAGCTTTGTGGTTGCGTAAATTATCTGTCGGAGGTTGGTCACTTCAACCAACACTCAGTTCCTACACCCCATCCAACATCAAGCTCCTACACCCCACCCTATACCCGGCTCCTACACCCAGCTCCTACACCTGGTTGCTATATCCCCCTCCCCAACACCCAGCTCCTACACCCCACCCTATACCCGGCTCCTACACCCGGCTCCTACACCTGGTTGCTATATCCCCCTCCCCAACACCCAGCTCCTACACCCGGCTCCAGTACCCCACCCAACACCCTGTTCCCACACCCCTCCCTACACCCATCCAACACTCAGCTACTTCGTAATTTATCACATTACTCGGCCTTAAGAGACTTAAACTCACCTCCCTATTCTAAGACGTTTCTTTCCATTCAGTTTAAACGTAATGTGGGCTGGATAAAATGCCTGAACAATGTAATTGTGTGGCCTAATTAGTGATTTGAAAGAAAATGGTGAATGACGCATTGTGTGATATGAAAGAAAATAGTGATAAGCTTGTAGTTTGCTATGAAAGAAAATGGTGAATGGCTTGTTTTTTGTCATGAAAGAAAATGATGAATGGCCTGTTTTCTGTCATGAAATAAAATGATGGATGACCTGTTTTCTGTCATAAAATAGAATGATAATTGACCTGTTTTCTCTCATGAAAGAAATTAATGCATGGCCTTTTACAGATGTATTTTTTAAGGAGAGTAAACAAATGTTCTATAAAATACAATATTTAATTTAGAACACACTCGACAACATACAACATACAACGCAACAACACATGCGAATCTTCGGGACTTCTGCAACAGCCAGAATCACCTTGTTTATTCTCCAGACTTTTATGGCTGAGCATTAAACACTTATTTTCCATAGCCGCCCCCACCGTGGCCGCCCCCGCCTTGTCCTCCATAGCCGCCCCCGCCATCTCCACCGTGGCCGCCACCGCCTTGTCCTCCGAAGCCGCCCCCACCGTGGCCGCCACCGCCTTGTCCTCCATAGCCACCCCCGCCATCTCCACCGTGGCCGCCCCCGTCACCACCTTGTGGACCACCAAGGTTGTAGTTATTGCTGGATTCACCACTAACTCCGTAGCCTCCTCCGTGTCCTCCTCCTCCTCCTCCTCCGTGTCCACCTCCGAACCCTCCACCGTGTCCTCCTCCTCCTCCTCCTCCTCCTCCTCCTCCACCTCCGTGTCCACCGCCGTAATCATTTTGTGCCTGACTGAAGGATAGGAGGAGAACCACGCCGAACAGTGCCAGGAACACCCTCTGAAAAGTAAATATAAATATAAATGTAAATAACATTGTATATATATATATATATATATATATATATATATATATATATATATATATATATATATATATATATATATCTCTTCCCACAACCAAACCATCGCCAGAGAAATCCTTGTAAACAACACAGAAATCATCGATAGATACAGCGATAGCAGACGGCTTGACGTTTGCGAGGCACTACACATTAAAAAGTCAACACCAGCAATCAACAGCCAACTAATGCACAACTATATTCTACCCACCTCAAGACTCCGCTCCAATATAGAAGCATCAAGAAATATGGACCAATAGGCTTTCTACAATCACTTCCATTCAATACCCATTGTTTCGTGTTCTGTCTTGTGTTGATGAAATTAATACCCTATTAATACCACCTCACCCCATCCACCTCACTCAAATGTAGATATAAACAAATCGGAGACGTGTAAGTTCTATTCCGTTGTGTATGTGTTAACTAAAGTCTTTGAAAATGTAATAAGTTTTACGAAACGCGCTCAAGTGTCGCGTCAGACTAGAAATAAAAATGAATTTTGGAGAATTGATTTTTGAATTACCACCAACAGTGAAAAGAAATGTACGAAAGATTAAGAAAATTCGTGTTAGAATTATTAATCTTACTTTTTCGGTCATATTTAATAATATATATATATATATATATATATATATATATATATATATATATATATATATATATATATATATATAGCAAACGACAACAGCTTGAGTAATGACATTCAATCAGACACTCGAACGAAGGTCAAGAAAGACAACTTCGGCATTTTACCAAGCAGACCATGAGTGTACGCAATAAGGAACCTAACCGGTACCTAACTGAGATTTTAAGCCTTCCCTGAGGCGCTACTAAAGCATCTGGAGTTGTTTTTTAATCTCTTTCGTCTATGGCATAAAAACCGCAAACCGCAAAATATATAAATTAGAATCTTACAGGACAATATCAAGTAAAGTAGATATGAATATAGAAGACAAATCAGGAGAGGTAAATTTGAACATTAGTAAGTTGGCCTCTGAGTGCGATATAGTTACAGGCCGCCAAACACACACTGAAACTACGACGTTGGTACAACGTTCGAACAAGTTTTAACACCTCCTAACCAGTTATAACAACCAATATAGCAAGTTGTAACAACGTTCTAATACGTCATAAACACGTTAAGCCAAGATGTAAGAACTTTATTACATGTTGTAACAAGCGGAAAATAGAGACAGTTACGGTTTGTGTTTCCAGGGAGACTCATTTTTCCTCATGTAGATGAATGAAAAGCACATTAACTTATTCACTCAATTGATCCGACAAGTTTGACAGTAATAAATAGGTCATAAATAATCCTGGGTTAATTTTTAAACTATAACTAATAAATTTTAGCAAACTTATTATGGTGTGTTTCTGTCCATGGATGACTGCAAAATTCGGCTTGTGTTTACATTTTCGCAATCATCAGCATGATCACAGTCTCTCGTGTGTACGAACTTCTTAAATAAAAACAAGGAAAACCTCGCGTCCCTCGGTGTTAGGGTAAACTTCCGTCAACATATCTGAACTATTTAGAGTTCCAAGGTAAATGTCCGCTTCGTGTAGAAATAACTAAAAAAATGACAATAATATATTGGCCAATGTCGTTCCGAATTTCAGACAATAAAAATTCATACAAAAATTATTAAAAAAAAAACTTAATACAAAAGACTTATCTGTGAACTTAATGGCAGGTATGCACTTATATCCACTACACCATACTCAGAGCCCTAAAGAGGTGGGAATTCCACTTGTGTAATGGATACAAGTGTGTTACCTGCTAGTACGTGCGTCCCTATACTTGCACTTAATACCAAAGCAGGTTTATGTAAACCATAAAAGCCTATCGGATATTTTACGTTAACCTATAAGACAAACCATGATCAAGTGTTGACTGTGCGGTCGATGACAGGACTGAGTGAGGAGCTTGGGGCTGTGAGGCTTATATAAAGGTTCACAGTTATAGGCACAATGAAAGCCATTTGTTTTGTGCTCCAGAGGGCCACGACCGTCGAGACACTCTGTGCCAAGCTGTCACCGCTAGTGAAAGTTGGGCGAGCAAAAACATTGTGTTGAAATGTGTCTTGATGAGAGTTTACTGGTGTAGCTGGCGCTGTGTAGACGAGATCAGGGGTGAGAGTTTATCTGTAACCGTGTACCTAGTTGTGCTAGCATAGCTGAACAAGTATAGCTGTACTAAACTAATTTTACTAGCATAGTTGTACTCGTCTAGTTGTACTAGCAAAGCTGTACTAGCATAGGTGTACCAGCATAGATATATTCGTCTAATTATATTCCTTTAGTTGTACTAGCTATGGCTATCCAGGTTGTACTCACCTAAGTGTACTTAAGTAACAATTTACATAAACCTTAATTAGATACAATATATTCATTATAATACATCAAACAGGGTGAATACCAACAAAAATAATCGTCTGCAGTTGTTCCTAATACAGGGGTCGTAGTCCTAAGGGCTCGAGGCAGAAACAAATGGACCGTTTCTTTCAGCTGATGATCCTATTCACCTAGCAGTAAATAGATACCTGCAAGTTAGATAGCTGTTACGGGCTTGCATGCTGGAGATGTGTATGAGAGAGAAATATAGTAGCAGATATGATTGAAGAAAAATAGGTCGGAAGTCAGTACATTAGGTAACTGATGGTTAGAAAGGCGGAGTTCTAGAGCTAACAAGCTCGATCCTGCAGGCACACGTAGTAAATAAACACTGTCTCAATAAAATTTGGAAATAAAAATTAATCCAATCGAGATTGTCTAAAAATATATATCACTCAATTCTGGTGGAACAAAAATATATATATTGATTTTTTTTTACATTGCAGAGAGATGCAAGATTCTGAAAGTCACTCTCAGAGAAACAGAGACCACATATACCTCCACATCTCCTAAGACTTGACACACTGATAAACAATCAATCAATTACCATGTAAGAAATTGAAAGTCCTGCAAAGTTATGAAACTAGGAGTATGATCAAGAAGACCTTAAAGAAAGATAAAGATTTGCAGGTCCACATAATTCCACTCCGATGTTGGAGGAGCACAAAAGCATAATAACGTCTGAACAGAAACAAAAATGAAAGTTATTCGAATAGCCACAAGACTTGTACAAAACACAGAGAAGATCCACCCTGAAGCTTACAGCCTCAGAATGGAACCCCCCTTAATCAAACATAAATTAAAACTGGAGAAAGTGGAGACAGTCAAGAAGGCTGGTCCCGGAATTGAGAGGAATGAACAACAGCAAACGAATCAGAGAACTAAACCTCACTACTCACGAGGACAGGAGGAAATAGGGGACATATGATAACTCTAGATAAGGTTTTAAGAGTTTGTCCACTTTGTCAAAGTGAACAAAGAAGCAAGGTTCATAATGGGTAATACAGGAAAGAGGAAGCATAGATGGAAATTGTAAACACTAATGAGTTATATTAACGTCAGAAAGATTTCTTATTGCGCAAAAATTCTAAATAACTTTAACGGATTAGATGAAGATACCGTGGCAACAGAGCTTCAAACGCATATGTAACGTTTTTTGAAAGAAAAGTGTGTGACATGACGTCGCGCCATCTACGATCCAGGTGCCGAACTATTAGAGTTGACCCTCCCATTAATCTTAGTTTCCCTATCTTCTAGTCTGCTGTGTTGGACGGTGGCGACCAACAGTGGAAATGTTCTTCGGTCGACCTGAAGGTGCTAGCTAGCCAAGTGGGCTAGTTGAGCGCTGTGGACTTTGCTGGTTGAGCGTACTAGCGAGCATGCTAAGGAGGGGAAGCGTTTGAAGACGTCTCCATAATTGCATCTAGCGTAAGGGCTAGTGGCGCGTTTAAAACCTCGTCAGAGGCATATATAGTGCCCGTCATCCGTGACGCTGGCTAGCGTGAGGGCAAGTAACGCCGCTCTGGATAACCTCACATAGAATTGTAAATATTAATGGTGAAGGGTAATAATAACGGGTTATTTCAAGTGCTATTATTTTTATTTACCATAAATATTACACTATATTTCCACCAAGGTTAGAGTCCTCTGAACTTGAGCAGGATCTTAATTTAAAAAGAACCCGGTTACGGATGGTTCGTAACAAAGAGCATTTAATAGCTCAAAAAGTCGGGGCTTAGAAGCTCTTCCCTGAAAAAACATCTAGATGAATACTTCTTGGTGAATAAAATGTCATTATCCAAGTTCATTGTGGTTAGCAATTTACATGACTGAGGTGTGGATCACGTAATGCATTCAAGTTAAAGTGGCACACCAGGTGGAGGCCTAAAGTTCTTAGTTGGATACCAGTTGTGAACCTTTGAAATCCTTCTTTATTGCTTTATTGTGTTCACACAACAAACCAGCTACTGGCGACAGCTGTGGCGGTCAGTAGTGAGAGGCTCCGATGGCCTAGGTGAATATAAGGTTATTATCCACGTTTATTGTGGTTGGTTGTATAATATATATATATATATATATATATATATATATATATATATATATATATATATATATATATATATATATATATATATATATATATATATATATAATATATTATACTAAGCTATTACAATTTGGACTATTAGAGTTTTGTTTTTCGCTTTATTTTTTCCGGACTAAAACATAAGAATAAAGGCAATTGCAAAATTCCTACTGGCCTATATGAGGCAGCTCCTATTTACAACCTCCCAATCCCAATCATATACATGTCCAACCCACGTTTGAAACAATCAAGGGATCCCACCTTCGCGCAGAGCCCTCAAGGTGCTCACGAAGTAAAGGAAGTACCTAAGCAAATTTGGGTTGTTGGATATCTGGTTAGGTACCTGGATAGAACTTTTTGTGCCAGAGAGAGGGGGAACAGGTTTAGGGTTAGCTATCCGGAAGCAGGAATTGGTAATGTTGTTAACAACATGGACGATATTATGGCTGGAAATGGGAACAAATCCATTATTTGTATCAGTGCCATAAGATTTAAAGTTCAAACAAATTTATTACTGGCGGTCCATCACATCATAGTAATTCTTTCGACTAAATAGTTATTATGTATACTATCATTTCAAACGCATGGGCTGGATTACTGGTGTGATGATGAAAATAATTTACTGCATAAAATTGCACTTGATATTCCGGATTGCCTATACATAGGCAAGCTACCTGATGCATGAACTGTGGATGGTATCACTATGGGCTTTACCCTGGGTGTTCTGTCTGCGGATTATGAGTTCCACTGATGAGAAATGCCAAGTTTACCTGGACCTTAAACCCCAACGTGAAATGCATGTTGGTGACATCTGCTCGTTTTCTCCTTCTCTCCCATGTCTGTCTCTTACACATTTAATCTGTTCCATGTTTATCTCTCTCATTTTTAATCTCTCCAGACGTTTAATCTCTCTCGTATCTATTTCTCTCATTTTTAGTCTCTCCCATGTTCAATCTTTCCCCATGTCTATTATCTCTCACGTTTAATTTCTTGTTCGATTAATCTCTCCCCTTATTTAGTCTCTCGGATGTTTAATCTCCCCCATGTTTAGTCTCTCCTATGTTTAATCTCTTCTATGTTTAGCCTCTCCTATGTTTAGTATTTCCTATGTTGGACCTCTCCTATGTTTAGTTTCCTATGTTAAGCTCCTCCTTTGTTTAGTTTCCCATGTTAAGCCATGTTTGGTACTATGTTTACTCTCTCCTATGTTAAGCTTCCTCCGGCCACTCCCTGTACCCCACTTCGCGTGCCAGTTAGCCCCAGTGACAAAATGGTTACAAGAATGAGTGGTGGTGTGGTGGCCCCCTTGGCCTTCTTTCCCCGGCTCAGAGTCTTTTCACAACCATCACAAAAGCATAGGAAACAAAAGAAAAAACAAAAGGGCGATAGTGCCAAAAAAAAAAAAAGGTCAATGTAAAATGAATTAAAGTTTCTCAGTTCTTGACCAACTAAGTAACTGCCTCTGAGGGAGGCCAGTGTCTTCCCATCATTCTTTTTTGTGTTCACCTGGATTTTTTTGGGGGGTATTGACCCCTATTTGTTGTGGTCTTGGCCTTGGATGTTGTGATCTTGTCTCTAATTGTTTTGGAATTTTGGTTTTTGAAGGTTTAGAACTCGGTTGTTGTGGTTTAGATCTTGATTGTTGTGGTCTTGGCTTTGTTATTGTCTTGGTCTTGGTTCTTGTGGTCTTGACCACTGTTGTTGTTGTGGATCTGACGTTTGGTACTGTGGTCTTGGCCTTGGTTGTTTTGGACTTGACCTCTGGATTTTGGCTTGGTTGTTGTGGATTTGACCTTTGGTTCTTGGCCTTGGTTGTTAAGGACTTGACCACTGTTGTTGTGGACCTAACATTTGGTACTGTGGTCTTGGCCTTGGTTGTTGTGGACTTGACCTTTGGTACTGTGGTCTTGGCCTTGGTTGTTGTGGATTTGACCTGTGGTACTGTGGTCTTGGCCTTGGTTGTTGTGGACTTAAACTTGGGTGCTGTTGTCAAGACGTTGGTTATTGGGGTGTTGACCTTTTTTAGTTGTGGTCTTGCCCTTAGTTTCTGTGATCTTGATCTAGGTTGTTTTGGTCTGTACCTTAGTTATTGTTGTTGTCTTGACTTTGGCTTTTGTGGTCTTGTTCTTAGATGTTATTTTCAACTTGGTACATGTCGCCTTCACACGGGTTGTTGAGGTCTTGACATTGGAAGTTGTGGTCCTAATTTTGGTTGTTACGGTCAAGACCTTTGCTGCTCAGGTCTTGATCATGGTTATAGTTGTCATGACATTTTTATATTCTTAACTTTCGTTGCTATAGTCTTGAACTTGGTTGCCTGGCTGACGCTATATTTGCTTGGCACTAAATGTCAGGTCTTTAGGCAATATAATTCCCAAATATTTTACATGCTTTTTTTTCAGTTGTGTGAGGTGATCTCATCATGTCTTGCTCCCTGTATTATCTTGAAGTTCATCACTTCTTTCATACCTAAGTATCTTATTACTGTAAAATATCATACTATTATCCGTTGCTCAATCGAAGACATTATTAATACGGGTTTGTTGATTTTTCAGTGTCCTCTACAGAGGTAATTTTCATGCTGATTTTTTATCTGTAAAGGCTGACTCGAAGGTGACTAGATTTCTTTTTATCTGAAGGAAGAATGAGAAAAGCAGTGGCTGTGCCCTGAAGTACAGAGCTTTTCACTGTGCTTAGATTTTATTTTATTTAAGTGACTGTTACTTTTCGCGTTCTGTTTGACACAAAATGAATAATCCAACGGTCCACTTTACCCGTTCTTCCTAACGATCTCATTTTATGGGCTATCATTTCATGGTCATATTTATCAGATGCCTTTGCAAACTGTTTATATATAACTTTTACATTTTATATTTCTTCTATTGCCTCTGTGATTTTGATATAGTGGTTGATGAATTCCGAAAGACAGGATCTTCCCGGTCCAAATCCTTGCTGACCTGGTTTGTAGAGTCCATTCTTCTCTAAACAACTTCTATAAAAAAAAAGCTCCTAACCACTCTTTATAAAACTTTTAATATGTTAGATGTTAGTGAGACTGGTCTATAGGGTTTTGCCTAAGCTTTAATTCCTCCCTTGTGTAGTACATTTATATCGGTTGATTTAGGTGCTCTTAGACTCTCCCCCGTGTCCAAGCTTTTTCTCCATGTAAACAAAAACAGTCGCATTACCTGTACTTTACATTCTTTACGGATATTGAATACCAAGATTCAGGTCCTGGTGCTAAGAACATGTGCATATTGTTACTTTCTCTTTCGAAAGCCGCAATGTTCTTATTGATATTAGTTACACTGTCAGGGGTTTGGGTATCATTTATAGAGAAACCGTCCAGATCTTCCACTTACATGTTGATTATTGGGGGCTAAATAAAACATCACACAGATCTTTAAGGATTTAACTAATTTCCATATTTTTCTATGAATATGAACCTTCGCTTTGCAGGTATAAGTCCATAACTGGAGGATTATTATTATTATTTTTTCTTTGCACATATATGAAGAAATATTTTGAGTTTTCTTTTATTTCTAGTATGCCTTTTTGTTCCAACTTCATTTTTCAGTCTGGCATGATTTCTTTATTATGTTTAAATAAAAAATTGTTTTGTTAACATTCGTGACTGCTGAAATATTTCCGTTATTTTTTTCGTCTGTAGTTTCGTCTTCTAGATCCTCAGCATTAACATTTACGGTGACTTCAAGAGCATCAGTATTATTATTTACCATGTCTTCTAGAACATCAGCAATAACGTTTACCATGTCTTCTAGAACATCAGCAATAACGTTTACCATGTCTTCTAGAACATCAGCAATAACGTTTACCATGTCTTCTAGAGCATCAGCATTGACATTTACCATTCATTTATTTTCCAAAGAAAAAGTTTCTGCAATATAATTATATAATATTTATAAAAATAATTAAAAGTATCGTAATCATTTTCCGGATTACTCTCCTATGACATCATCATTATTAGCTAAACTTCATGCTTTGGGGATTGGTTTTTAAAATATTTTTATGTTTATACTTTTCGCTCACGATATGTTGATGCCAATGATTATGATGATACCTGTTTTGATGGGTAAAATACTGAATATTAGGATTAAATACATATAATAAATCTATATTAATATTAAATGCATATCATAAATCACCTAAATATTTGTTTTAATCTGAATGTGTACTTTTACGATATTATCTACTACTTATGTTTTTTGTTTGTCTAAAACTGTGTGTTTGTTTGGGTGCGTGTTTGGGAAAGGGGGGGTGTACACGCGCGTGTGCGCTGCTGGGAGAGCGCTTGCGTGATATTATCTCTGTACAGGCTGAAACAGAAGCAAAGTATCGAAAATACATTTCTGCTGCCACCTGGCCACCTTGAAGGCGGTAACTAAACAAAACAGTCATTACATCACAGATTGCTTTTATGTCGCATTGGAGAACATTGCGTCACCTTATACAGCCTTTTGTCGCCTGTTTATTGAGCGTTACTACAGTAAGGAATTATTAGGCATTAATCAAGAGCAATATTTCAATGATCAATATATTATCTAAGTTCTAATGTTCTGAATAGAATTCAGGGGGGAAAATATGTTCCTATTGCTTAATTTGATATCGGTAGATAACTAATTTAATCATCTAATAATATTTGCTTTCAGATTATTTATTAAACGTTTTTTCAAATCATTGAATTATTAGGCATTAATCAAGAGCAATAATTCAATGATCAATATATTATCTAAGTTTTAATGTCCTGAATAGAATTCAGGGGGAAAATATGTTCCTATTGCTTGATTTGATATCGGTAGATAACTAATTTAAACATCTAATAATATTTGCTTTCAGATTATTTATTAAACGTTTTTTTTAACATGTGACTAATATGAAATAGTCTTCAAATTATTTTTCGTCCAAAGACAGAGGTTAGAGCGAGTCTGACCTTCACCGGGGACTGGAAGCTGAGTATATAAACGCTGAACTAGGAGAGTGTTATTCAGTGTACCGCAGATACTCTCCAGCTCCACATCATGGTAAGTTCTACTTTCGGTAACCTCGCAAGTGCTGGGATGTTGCCTCTGTGATCTGACTTATATTGTTGTGATATATTTCAGGATATTAATGTTCCGACTTCTCTCTCTCTGGTTCACAGAAGTCGATGCTTGTACTAGTGGTCTTAGCCATCGTGGCTACCCTTTGCCAGGCTGGTGGATACGGCTACGGAGGTGGATACGGCTACGGAGGGGGACACGGAGGTGGATACGGCTACGGAGGGGGGACACGGAGGCTATGGTGTTGGTGGAGTGTCTAACAACAACTTCCACCTCGCTGGTCCCAGAGGATATGGATATGGACACGGTGGCGGACATGGCGGCTATGGCTACGGAGGATACGGTGGTGGTTATGGCGGCTTTGGTGGTGGCTTCGGCGGCCATGGTGGCGGATACGGATACGGCAAGTAAACGACCGGACACAACTAGCTACATTCACTAGCGGAAAGATATATTTTGACGATTATGTAATTTAAGAATCCCAACGACGTTCCTAAAGTGTACAAAGTACTAACCATTGATCTTCCACGTGTACACAGAGCTGAATAAACTATTTATGCATCTATGTGTTTGATTTCTCGTGTTCTATTTACGTGTTTCAACTAAAACTCATTTTATTTTGATCCTTATGAAATGTATTGTGTACTTTCACCCTTTTAAAACTCTCTATTTGTTGAACTCTTAATCTTGATTTGATAATGTATATTTATCTCCTCGTGTACCGGCTTTTAAACCTGTCTTTCTATCATACTATTCTGTATGTATTTAGTTATTTTTTCGATACAATTCATTATCAATTAATCTCTTAATTGGGAAAAAGGCAACTTGTCTGTGTCTATTCAGACTATTCATGTCTTTACTATGCATGCATTCAATACCAATAGCCGTAGCCAAACCAGACCACTTCACATGCAGGCGATGAGTCACAATAACGTCGCTAAAAGTATGTTGACCAGACCACACACTAGAAGGTGAAGGGACGACGACGTTTCGGGCCGTCCTGGACCATTCTCAAAGTCGATTCACCTGGACCATTCTCAATCGACTTGAGAATGGTCCAGGACGGACCGAAACGTCGTCGTCCCTTCACCTTCTAGTGTGTGGTTTGGTCAACAGACAACTTCACAGTTCACGAGACGCGTCAGTCATTCCAACAACCACACCAGACCGGGACACTAGACTGGTATTACAGAGTACATTGAAAAAAACTTAAGGTGCTGCACCCTTCTCAAGGAATCAGCACCTTGAGAAAGGATTTAGGTTACATCTGAAAATTTGGGTTTTAATACTCAGACACATATATTGGGTCTTTCCTTCCTCTTCATTCAAGCACTACGGCATTAGTAGTAAGTTTCTCAACATAGCACATTATTACAGCTATAAGGCCGAGGGAGCGAGCAGGTACCTCTTACATAATAATGAACATCTTCACGGTTTTATCAGAACGACACAACTGCTACTAAAAAATTATATATTCCGTTGACTTTTTAAGTCAACGGAATTGTTTCGCGAGATTATTGTTTAGCTCATGGGTTCTCCCCTAGGACACCTAGGGAAGAACCTATGGCGACCCCATCTACTTGCTTATGCATGTGCCCATCCGGGCTCAAGAAGGGTGCCTCTTTAGTACAAGCTTGGAGTAGTTTCCTTAGAATGTTTTCTGGTATGTCAAGAGGAGTACAGGGCGGATCACGATACACTCTGTCCGCTATCATCCCGATTGTTTCATCCATAGGTACGTTGGTAAACAGTGATTCTACGTCCAACGAGGCTCTTATCCCTGTGGCTCGTGTTCCCCACAGTAAGTCAACAAATTCCTTTGGAGACTTCAGGCTGAAGGCGCAAGGGACATAAGGAGTCAGCAAGCCGTTGAGTCGCTTCGCCAGTCTGTACATAGGTGTGGGTATCTGGCTGATGATTGGCCGAAGTGGGTTTCCAGGCTTGTGTGTCTTGACATTTCCATATGCGTATCCAGGTTTGTAATTCCCTAATAATCTTTGGCAGGTGGAGTTCGGATTTCTTGGCTTTCACAGTTTCGATCAATTTGTTGACCTTTGCTTTCAATTCGGCTGTATTGAATTAATGGCTGTATTACACAGGTACCTGATGTCAGAAATCTGCAGGAGCTGAAGGAGGCATTTGAGCGGAATTCTGTGTTGTGTTTCACTTACGAGATGGAGAAGGATGGGAAGCTGCCCTTTCTAGATGTAACAGTCATGGAAAGGAGCGGAGGTTTCCACACCGCAGTCTACACTAAGGAAACAAACATAGAAATGTGCCTCAATGCCAACAGTGACTGCCCAGACAGGTACAAGAGGAGTGTTGTTAACGCTTATGTCGACCGTGCTCTCAGCCACAGCTCAGGATAGAAGCAAGTCGATGAAGAACTCTGTAGGGTAAGGCAGGTCCTAGTCAACAACTGGCTTCTCCAATGGTTTCGTTGAAGACATCATAAGAAGGAAGGTGAAACGCCATGCAACCTCTGAAGAGACAACTAAAACAACACCTGTACTCCCTATTAGACTATTTTACAGGAATTTCTTTTCCACAGCTCATAAAACGGAGGAAAGGGTCCTGAAAGATATTGTTAATAGAAACGTTATCCCTACAGACAAAAATCAGAAGATACAATTGAACGATTTACTAAAAAACCAAGAAAACTGCCAACCTACTCATGAGAAAATCTCCAGACACAAAGCAGAACGCTTTGAAAGAGACCAATGTCGTCTGTGCCTTCAAATGCCCTCTTGGGGACTGTAAGCCTCAAAAAAACTCAGTATATAGGCAAGACAACAACATCTCTTTCCAGGCGATTAACGATGCATAAGCAACAGGGCTCCATTAAGGAACACATAATCTCTTCCCACAACCACACCATCACCTTAACAAAAAAACACGGAAATCATCGATAGATACAGCGATAGCAGGCGGCTTGATATCTGCGAGGCACTACACATTAAGAAGTCAACACCAGCAATCAACAGCCAATTAATGCACAACTATATTCTACCCACTTCAAGACTCCGCACCAATATAGAAGCATCAAGAAATATGGGCCAATAGGCCCTTTGCATTTACTTCAATTCTTCCCTTTTAACTTTACACAATATTACTTAATATTTCGTGTTTTATCTTGTAGTTGAAAGTTTGTTTTCACCTCATCCAAAACTGTTGTAACATATCATCTCACCCAAATGCAGGTATATAAAATGAAAAGCCATTTGAATTATTGCATAGTAAGAAATCTGTTTTAGTGTTTGCAGGTTATAGTTATGTGTGTGTAAACTAAAGTCTTTGAAAATGTAATAAGTTATTACGAAACGCGTTCAAGTGTCGCGTCAGACTAGAAATAAAAATTTATTTTGGAGAACTGATTTTTCAATTACCATCGACAGTGAAAAGAACCGTAAGAAATATTGAGAAAATTCGTGTTAGAATTATTAATCTTACTTTTTCAGTCATATTTAATATATATATGTCTACAGGAAAGACTGCTGCTAAAATATACTAATATATATATATATATATATATATATATATATATATATATATATATATATATATATATATATATATATATATATATATATATATATATATATATAATGTGTGTGTGTTGTACCTACAAGCCAGAACTCACTATTTGGCCTACTATGCAAGGTCTGATTTGCCGAATAAGCCAAGTTTTCTCGAATTTATATATTTTTCTTTTTTTTCTTGTGAAATGATAAAGCTATCCATATCATTAAGTACGAGTTAAGGTCATTTAATTTGACTTAAAACTAATGTAGATATAATCCGAACCGAACCTAACCTAACCAACCCTACCTAACCTAACCTATCTTAACCTAACCTAAACTAACATAACTAAGTCAATAATTTATGTTCTTATCATAATATAATAATAATATTTCAAATAAACCAATTTGAAACAATATTTTTAAAATAAAGAAAATCACTCGGTCTATTAGGCAAATCGGGCCTTGTAAAGTAGGCCGAGAAGTGCGTCAATACTTAAGTACCAGAGATCTGATGTGTCTCAATGTTTGTCTCCTGGGCAATATACCTTATCGCAACATGGGAAACAAACTCACAAGTTCATAAATAATTTATTCAACTCTGTGTACACGTAGGTCAATAATTGCATAGTGTACATTCGGAAACATCGTTGAGATTCTTAAATTATAATCAAGTAAATCTTTGTTTACGTATTGATCTGTCGTTGTATCTGGTCGTTTACTTGCCGTATCCGTATCCACCACCGTGGCCACCACCAAAGCCGAAGCCGCCATGGCCGCCGTAGCCGCCACCAAAGCCGCCATGACCTCCACCGTATCCTCCGTAGCCATATCCACCACCGTGTCCATATCCACCACCGTGTCCATATCCGTAGCCTCTGGGTCCAGCGAGGTGGAAGTTGTTGTTAGACACTCCGCCAACACCATATCCTCCGTGTCCACCTCCGTAGCCGTATCCACCTCCGTAGCCGTATCCACCAGCCTGGCAAAGGGTAGCCACGACGGCCAAGACCACTAGTGCAAGCATCGACTTCTGTAAACCAGAGAGAGAAGTCAGAACATTTACATCCTGAATATCTACCGCATGATTATAAGGCAGATCACAGAGCCAGCATCCCAACACATGCGAGGATACCGGAGGCAGAACTTACCATGATGTGGAGCTGGAGAGTATCTGCGGTACACTGAATAACACTCTCCTAGTTCAGCCTTTATATACACAGCTTCCAGACCCCGGTGAAGGTCAGGCTTATTCCAGCGGTTGAATTGTTTTAAAAATTCCTTTCATGCAAAGAAAAAACTTAGCATAGTAATAGAAAAAATTATCTAAAATGTTTTAAGCATTTTTAAGTGTTGTCAATAATTAGCTGTGTTTATCGCTAGCATGTGATATGTAATTTGGTGTATGGATATATGCTATTATATATCGGTTGGTGATACTGTGAACTCAATGAGACGTTCATTTTTCTTTGTTTTGGGCAGTATTATCACGCACGACTGATTTGAACAGATACGTGGACACACACAAGCACGCATGCAAGCACACACATATGGGGGGCCACGCGGCTGATCGGACAGCACCTAGGGTCATAGTGCTAATAGACCGGATTCGATTCCTGGCAGAGGCGAAAACAATTGGCAGAGTTTCTTTCGCCCTGATTTACCTGTTCACCTAGCAGTAAAAAGGTATCTTTGAGTTAGACAGCTGCTTCCTGGGGATATGTGAGTGTGTTATAGAGAAATATAATGAAGGTAAATAGATTAATTAAAAAAGTGGGGTCCAAGAGCTAATAGCTCAATTCTGCATACACAAATAGTAAATACACAAGCACGCCCACACAATAAAAGATGCTCAAGCTCACTCTCACAAACAGAAAATAAGAAAGATAAGGACAGTGTGGGAAATAAAATCAGAACTGTTGGATAGAAAAGATAGAGATTTCGAATTATGTATATCAATAAAGAAAAGTATGAGGATGGGAATCGAGAGGAGGCAGGATGTGATAAACTTGAGGATGCATAGGAAAACATAAGGTTCAGTATAGATAGTAAAGAATAACAGATAGACACAATAAGAAACAATGTGATAGGGGACAATCCAACAAGGAAATAATTTAGAATAAAACAGTGGTAATATTGCAAGGACTGATTTAAGTGGAAATGATTTCGAATTGGAAAAGACAGTCCTTGAAATGATGGAATTTGTAGAAATTTTAAAAATGGATGATGAACTGTCGGTAGGTGAAATTGTGGTGAATCTCAGAAACGGACTTTATAGCAAACACAGACTCAGATGCTGACCTGTTCTGGTTTTGTTTACCAACATGGATGCAACATAGTTCGTGTGGAAACATTCTGTGAGATACGGAGGAATATTTTTCAATGAACATTTATTACTTCAATGAATAATGTATTCATTGAAGAAAGTTTTTATTATTTCATTATAATCATTAAATTTCATTATATTTAATTATTTCATTAGATTTGTTATTAATTATTTCAATTAATAATGTATTCATTGAAGAAAGTTTTGACAAAAGTGGAATAATAGAAAGCTGAACTAAACTCTTGGACAAATATGCAGTCAACTATTGACCAGAGATTAACACATTGCTGTCATATTTCTACCTGTTTCTCTCCTCCAACCAAACCAACCACTTGGGCTGGACGGTAGAGCGACGGTCTCCTATTGTGCAGACCAGTATTCAATCCCTGACCACTCCAAGTGTTTAGGCACCATTCCTTCCCTCCCGTCCTATCTCAAATCCTGATCCCTTGTTTTAGATTCAGCTACTCGGAAGGAAAAAGTTCCAAGTAGCACGGACTATGGCGAGCCCATAGTGAACATAACTGGCACATGAATGGGTCTGTAAATCTGGTATCCTGATCCCTTCCTCGTGCTGTATATGTAGTCGTAATTGCTTAGCACTTCCATTACGGTCTATTCATGCCCGTGCCAACCCTTGAGTGACTTATTCTTCGTCAATGAATCAATCTTGGCGCTTTCTCGTGATACTTCTCTTGGCTTCTCCTCCAACCAATCATACCTTACCCATCTCCACCACTATCACCACCCCACACTATCATTCCCGCAATGTCAATCACCCCCCCCCTCCTTCCCTTCTCGTTCTATTCTCAACTCAGCTCAAGATTTCCTTCTCTGCCTTTCACTACCGGCACCTGGCACCGGCACTAACGACCCCTGACAGCTGGGTGGACTTCGCCTCAGATTCGTAGTCCTAACGTTCCGGGTTCGAACCACGGTGGAGGCGGAGACAAATGGGCAAAATGTTTCTTTTACCCTGATGCCCCCTGTTACCTAGCAGTAAAGGTACCTGGGAGTTAGACAGCTGCTATGGGCTGCTTCCTATGGAGTTGGGGGGTAACAAAAAGTAGGCCTGGTCGAGGACCGGGCCGCGGGGACCCAAAATTATCTCAAGATAACCTCAAGATAACCAATAGCATCTTCATTACACCTTAACCTCTCAGCCCTCGCTTGGCTCCCCAGTCCACCTCCCCTCAGCAAGTCTCCCTCAGTATGTCGTTTTTTTTATCAGCTTTGTCCCTCAGTCCACCCCTCCCTTCCATCCGACTCCCCTTGTCCATAACCTCACCTTTCCTCAGCAGCCAACCCAAAACCCTCATTTCTCAGCACCTCATTAAACCCCTCTATCTACCACTACCCGTAAGCCCCTCACGTCTTCACGTAGCAGTATCCCCTTAGGCCCCTCCTCCATCCCATCTGGACCTTCGTTCCTTCTTCTTATCATTAATCTTCTGTCTCCATCTCCCTACATTCTCTACTCTTCCCTTCAGTACCATAGATAAAATGCAGATGTTAGCCCATAGACTTAAATGGCCTAAGTAGGCCGTAGACTTTAATGTAAATCTTTCTAGGGTGTAGACTCAATAGACTTCCTAGACAGTAGGCTTAAAATGGAGACCCCATAGTGTTCCTAGGATGTATACTTCACCAGGCACAACACCCCTCCTGTGTCTGGTAAGTCCACTACGGGCTCACCATAGTTCGTGCTACTTGAAACATTTTGTTCCGAATAACTGAATCTAAAACAACAACAGCGTATTCTTTAATGGGGTCTCCAAAGATTTCCCAAGTATCCCATACAAGTTTCTCGTCTTTGGGTTTACAATTAGCCTCCCACAGACTTTGCCTTAGCGACCTGCTGGTTATATCCCTTCCAATAAAAGCGGGTATACTAACGCTTTATTAAGTATCCTCTCATCTCCCTCATGTCATCCTCCTGTCACGCATCGCCGCCTCCGTTGCGCACAAAGCACTAGAGTTAAGCTCATGTCTCTAGTTCATTGTTTTAATGTTCGTTAGACGACTCTAAAGTTATTCTGCCTACCCTAGCCTAACCTAAGCTTACCTATCCAACCCGTTCTCGCACTTTCTTATAGTCAATATTGACTTATTAAATAAGTGCATATGTGACATACTAATTTATTGTGAATATTTTAGTTTACCTTGAAAAGCTTCATAGAAAACACCGACCTTATCCTAATCTTCTTAGTATGTTAAGATAAGCATCTTATTGCTTCGTAATTACAATTATTACTTAACCTATATCTATAATAGGTTAAGTAATAATTGTAATTACGAAGCAATAAGATGCTTATCTTAACATAATAAGAAGATTAGGTAAGGTTGGTGTTTTCTATGAAGCTTTTCAAGGTAAACTAAAATATTCACAATAAATTAGTATGTCACATATGCACTTATTTAATAAGTCAATATTGACTTAAAGAAAGTGTGAGAACGGGTTGCAACCTCCTAACTTCTTGTTTGTTCTAGTCCTTCTCCTGATCTCTTCCAAGTGCTATATAGGCGTAATGGCTAAGGTGCTTTCTTCCTGATAATTCTTCTCATTTCTTCATGGGAGACACAACTAGTCACGTAAATCATAATTAACAAAAGCAGTCTCTGCCGTCGTCTCGTAGAGCTCAACGGGCCATACGCCAATCACAAAGAATGTTGCAATTCTCATCGTTCATAAAATTCAGACAAGAAACAGGGAGGAAGAGGAGATAAAGACAGAAGGAGAGAGAATTAGAGACAGAGAGAGTAAGAGGGAGGAGAAATCTAGAATGCGGGAAATTATCTCCCAACACGTAGCCTGATAATTATGCCCATTGTGTTTCACTAAGCTTTTTTTTTTTCCTATGCATAAGTATCCACATTCAATATAAAAATAATATTCCTCATTAGAAGTTGTAAATAAAAATAATTAGCATGTCTCTCAATTTCAAACAATTTTTGTAACCTAGGGGAACTACTGCACCCGCGTGGATTCCTTGAGACTTCCTACTGAAGCCGAACCAGGAACCAGGAACCACAGAAATCGTCTAGAGCGTGTGCCTAGATCTCCACTAAGGTGTCTGTAGGTTTTTTTCTGTATCTACTTTGTCTATGTCATATAAACTGCAAACCACATTAGAGTGGATATTAATATTTCATTTATTTCAAACCTTGGAGCCTCGAACACTAACCTAAAGGACCAGACAGATATTCTACCGACCAGACAATGTAATATGTGTGATAATCACGTTATAACGTAAATTTTAAGCTATTCACAATGACAGTTTGAAGGTCTTAGTTGCCATAGTCTCTGTCATTTAAAATAAACACAAGCTTCTTATAACAGGCAAAACAAACTCAAAAATTAATAAATATTTTACTTATGTTCGTGTACACGCAGATCAGTGGTCGTACAGGGTACACTTTGGGGATATCGTTGCGGATTTTTAAATTATATAATCTTTGTTTATGTGAAGGGATCTGTCGTTGAGTCCGGTCGTTTACTTGCCGTATCCGTATCCGCCACCATGGCCGCCGAAGCCGCCACCAAAGCCGCCATGACCGCCGTAGCCGCCACCAAAGCCGCCATGACCGCCACCGTATCCTCCGTAGCCATAGCCGCCACCGTGTCCATATCCGTAGCCTCTGGGACCAGCGAGGTGGAAGTTGTTGTTAGACACTCCACCAACACCATAACCTCCATGTCCCCCTCCGTAGCCGTATCCACCTCCGTACCCGTATCCACCAGCCTGGCAAAGAGTAGCCACGACGGCCAAGACCACTAGTGCAAGCATCGACTTCTGCGAATCAGAGAGAGAAATCGGAACATTTACACCCAGAAAATTTACCGCATCAATATAAGACAGATCACAGAGCCAGCATCCCAACACATGCGAGGATACCGGAGGCAGAACTTACCATGATGTGGAGCTGGAGAGTATCTGCGGTACACTGAATAACACTCTCCTAGTTCAGCCTTTATATACCCAGCTTCCAGACCCCGGTGAAGGTCAGGCTTATTCCAGCGGTTGAATTGTTTTAAAAATTCCTTTCATGCAAACAAATAATTTAGCAGAGTAATACAAAATAATTATCTGAAATGTTTTAAGCATTTTTAAAATGTTGTCAATAATTAGTTGCGTTAGTCGCTAACATGTAATATGTAATTTTGTACATGGATATATGCTACTATATATAGTCAGTTAGTGATACTGTGAACTGCGTGAGACGTTCATTTTTCTTTGGTTTGGGCAGTAGTATCACGCACGACTGATTTGAACAGATACGTGGACATACACAAGCACACACATATGGGGGGGGGGGGTCTCGCGGCTGAGTGGACAGCATTTGGGGGCCATAGTCCTAATAGCCCACATTCTATTCCTGGCGGAGGCGGAAGAAAATTGTCATTTTGTTTTCGCCCTGATGCGGCTGTTTACCTAGCAGTAAATAGGTGCCGTGTAATTAGACAGTTGCTTCCTGGGGATATGTGAATGCGTTATAGGTATATAACAAAGAGGGAAAAATAGATTAGTTAAAATAGTGGGGTCCAATAGCTGCATACTCAAGTAGTAAATACTCGATTCTACATACACAAGTAGTAAATACACAAGTACACCCACACAAAATCATACTCAAGCTCACATTCACAAACAGTAAATAAGAAAGATAAGGTCAGTGCGGGAAATAGAATCAGAATTGTTAGAAAGTAGAGGTAGAGATTTTGAATTATGTATATCAATAAAGTTGAAGTATGAGGATGGTAATCGAGAGGAAGGCAGGATGTGATAAACTTGAGGATACACAGGAGAACATGAAGCTCAGTATATAGAATATAGAATAACAGATAGACACAATAAGATACAATGTAATAGGGGACTAGCTAAAAGAGAAATAAGTTGGAACAAAACAGTGGTAATATTGCAAGGATTAATTGAAGTGGAAATTATATCGATTTAGAAAAGACTGCCTTTGAAATAATGGAATTTGAGGTGATTTTAAAAATGGCTGCTGAATCTGTCGGTAGATAAAATTGCGGTGAACGTCAGAAATGAGCGCTATAGCAAACACAGACTCAGATGCTGTCCTGTTCTGGTTAGATTTCCAAAATGAATGCAACATAGTACGTGTGGAAACAAACCCTTTGAGATACGGAAGAACATTTTTCAATTAACATTAATTTTTTCAAAGAATATTCATTATTTCAATAAATATTAATTATTTAAATGGATATTCATTATTTAAATGAATAATGTATTCATTGAAGAAAGTTTTGACAAAAGTGGAACAATAGAAAGCTGAACTAAACTCTTGGACAAATATGCAGTCATCCATTGACCAGAGATTAACATATTGCTGTCATATTTCTACCTGTTTCTCTCCTCCAACCAAACCAACCACATGAGTTGGACGTTAGAGCGACGGTCTCCTATTGTGCAGATCGGCGCTCAATTCCTGACCTTCCAAGTGTTTAGGCACCATTCCTTCCTTCCCTCCCCATCTCAAATCCTGAGCCCTTTTTTTTTTAGTTTCCTCTACACGGAAGGAAACGTTCCAAGTAGCAGGGGCTATGGCGAGCCCACAGTGAACTTACCTGGCACAGGAACGGTTCTGTAAATCTGGTATCCTGATCCCGTCCTCGTGCTGTTTATGTAGATGTTATGGCTTATACTTACTTGACGGCTAATTCATGCTCGTGCCACCTCTTGGGGTGGCTTAATCTTCATCAATGAATCAATCTTGGCGCTTTCTCGTGATAGTTCCCTTGCCTTCTCCTCCTCCCTACCCATCTCCACCACTATCACCACCCCACACATACATTCCCGCGGTTGCAATCATTCCACCCCCTTTCTCGTTCTATTCTCAACTGAGCTCAACATTTCCTTCTCTGCCTCTCACTACCCCCAGCATCTTCACTTCACCCTAGCCTCTCAGCCCTCGCTTGGCTCCCCAGTCTACCTTCCCTCAGCAAGTTCCCTCTGTATGTCGTTTTTTCTCAGCTTCGTCCCTCAGTCCACCCCTCCCTCCCGCCTTCTCCCCTTGTCCTTAGCTTCACCTTTCCTCAGCAGCCAACCTTAAACCCTAACTTCTCAGCACCTCATTAAACCCCTCTGTCTTGCAGTACCCGTTAGCCCCTCACGTCTCCAAGTAGCAGCTATTCCTTACGCCCCTTCCTCCATCCCATCTCGATTCTCATCCCCTCTTCTCATCTTTCATCTTATGTCTCCATCTCTCTAAATTCTCTACTCTTTCCTTCAGTACCGTAGATAAAATGTTGATGTTAGCCTATAGACTTAAATGGCCTTACTAGGCCGTAGACGTTAATGTAAACTTTCTAGGGTTTAAACTCAACAGATTTCCTAAACCCATAGGCTTAAAATGGAGACCCCACAGTGTTCCTAGGATGTAATACTTCACTAGATTCAACACCGCTCCTGTGTCAGGTAAGTCCACTACGGGCTTACCATAGTTCGTGCTACTTGAATCTTTTTGCTCCGAGTTGCTGAATCTAAAACAACAATAGCGCATACTTTAATGGAGTCTTCAGAGACTTCCCAAGTCTCCCATATAAGTTTCTCGTCTCTGGGTTTACAATTAGTTTACCACAGGTCTTTGCCTTAGTGACCTGCTGGTTATATCCCCTTTAATAAAAGCGGGTATACTAAAGCGTTATTAAGTATCCTCTCATCTCCCTCATGTCACACACCGTCGCCTCCGTCGCTCGCAAAGCACTAGAGTTAAGCTCGTGTCTTTAGTTTGTCGTTTTAACGTTCGTTAGACGACTCTAAAGGTATTCTGCCTACCCTAACCTAATTTAAGCTAACCTATCCTAACTTCTTTTTAGTGCAAGCAGTTTCTCCTTGGCACTCCCCCACCCACCGTCCCATCCCAAATCTTTATCCTGTTCTCTTCCAAGTGCAATATATTCGTAATTGCTTGGTGCTTTCTCTTGATAATTCTTCTTCTTTCTTCTGGGAGGACAACTAGTCACTAATTCATTATCAATATAACAGTCTCTGCCTTCGTGTGCGAAAAGATACATAAATTCAGAAACAATTCTATAACCAATGTTCCAACGATGTGAAAATATTTCATTCAAAATGATCTGCTACCAGAAATTTTAGCCAAATATCCCCAGTTTGCTAACTGTAGGTAGTAACTAGGTGATTATAACCAATCCACCTGTGCCCATTGGATGGGGGGGGGGGGGGGTGTGCACGACAAACATATCAATTGTGATACTAGTTCGCCACATATGTCAGTTGCTTAATTTAGAAACAGTACTTGTGGTCGATCTCGAACCCATTTATGATGTGACGACTTATACTGAATTTTGTAACTAGCTCATCAAAATTGTAACTTGTTTAGCTAAATGAATTGTGGGGTTCAGTCCCTGAGCCCATTATCTGCCTCTGTAACCCTTTCCACTACCGCCCACCAGATGGGTATGGGGTGCAAAATATATGAATTAAACTAAAACGGCTCGTAGAGCTCCACGGGCAATGCGCCAATCACAAAGTATGTTGCAGTTGTCATCGTCCTTAAAATTCAGATAGGAACGAGGGAGGAAGAGAGATAAGGACAGAAGAGAGAGAATTAGAGACAGAGAGAGGAAGAGGGAGGAGAAAACTAGCATGCGGGAAATTATTTCCCCAAACGCAGCGCGATAATTATGACTTTGTGTTTCTTTAGGCTTTCTTTTCCTATGCATAAGTTTCCGCATTCAATAAAAAAAAACAATAATATTCATCTTAAAAGTTGTAAGTACAAATAATTAGCATGTTTCTCTATTTCAAAAATTTATTGAAACCTTGGGTACTACTGCACCCACGTGGATTTCTTGAGGTTTCCAGTGAAGCCGAACTAGGAACAGGAACCACAGAAATCGTCTAGAGCGTGTGCCTAAATGTCCACTAAGGTGTCTGTAGTTCTGTTTTATATATATACTTTGTCTATGTCATATAAACTGCAAACCACATTAGAGTGGATATTACCATTTCATTTATTTCAACCCTCGGAGCCTCTGGTATATAAACACAAACCTAAACGACCAGACATTCATAAAAGCCTTTCATTCTACCGACCAGACAATGTAATATGTGTGATAATCACGTTATAACATAAATTAGTAAGCTATTTACAATGAAGGTTTGAAGGTCTTAGTTGCCATTGTCTTTGTCGTTTAAAATAAATACAGTTTCTTATAACAGGCAAAACAAACTCACAAGTTAATAAATTTTTTACTTTGGTTTGTGTACACACAGATCAGTGGTCGTACAGGGTACACTTTGGGGATTTTTAAATTATATAATCATTGTCTATGTGAAGGGATCTGTCGTTGAGTCCGGTCGTTTACTTGCCGTATCCGTATCCGCCACCATGGCCGCCGAAGCCGCCACCAAAGCCGTAGCCGCCACCAAAGCCGCCATGACCGCCACCGTATCCTCCGTAGCCATAGCCGCCACCGTGTCCATATCCGTAGCCTCTGGGACCAGCGAGGTGGAAGTTGTTGTTAGATACTCCACCAACACCATAACCTCCATGTCCACCTCCGTAGCCGTATCCACCTCCGTGTCCACCTCCGTAGCCGTATCCACCGGCCTGGCAAAGGGTAGCCAAGACGGCCAAGACCACTACTGCAAGCATCGACTTCTGCAAACCAGAGAGAGAGAAGTTGGAACATTTGCACCCAGAAAATCTACCGCATCAATATACGACAGATCACAGAGCCAGCATTCCAATACTTGCGAGGATACCGGAGGCAGAACTTACCATGATGTGGAGCTGGAGAGTATCTGCGGTACACTGAATAACACTCTCCTAGTTCAGCCTTTATATACCCAGCTTTCCAGACCCTTGTGAAGGTCAGGCTTAATCCAGTGGTTGAATTGTTTTAAAAATTCCTTTCATGCAAACAAATAATTTAGCAGAGTAATACAAAATAATTATCTGAAATGTTTTCAGCATTTTTAAAATGTTGTCAAAAATTAGTTGCGTTAGTCGCTAACATGTAATATGTAATTTTGTACATGGATATATGCTACTATATATGTCAGTTAGTGATACTGTGAACTGCGTGAGACGTTCATTTTTCTTTGGTTTGGGCAATACTATCAAGCACGACTGATTTAAACAGATACATGGACACACACAAGCACAAATGCAAGCACACACATACGGGGGGTCTCGCGGCTGAGTGGACAGCATTTGGGGGGGTCATAGTCCTAATAGCCCAGATTTGATTCCTGGCGGAGGCAGAAAAAATTGGCAGTTTCTTTTGCCCTGATGCGTCTATCCATCTAGCAGTAAATAGGTACCGTTGAGTTAGACAGCTGCTTCCTGGGGATATGTGAGTGTTATAGAGAAATATCAAAGAGGAAAAAGAGGTTAGTAAGAAAAGCGGGGTCCAAGAGCTAATAGCTCGATTCTGCATACGCAAGTAGTTAATAGACAAGCACACCCACACAAAAAACATACTTAAGTTCACACTCACAAACAGTAAATAAGAAAGATAAAGAGAATGTAGGAAATAAAATCAGTATTATCGGAAAGTAAAGATAAGGATTTTGAATTTGAATATAAATAAAGGAAAGTATGAGGATGAGAATCGAGAGGAGGCTGAAGGTGATAAATTAGAGGATACACAGGAGAACATGAGGGTCAGTATAGAGAATAAAGTATGACAGACACAATATGATACAATGTGATAGGGGACTAGCTAACAAAGAAATAATTTAGAATAAAACAGTGGTGATATTGCAAAGATTAATTGAAGTGGAAATGATATCGAATTAGAAAAAAACTGCTTTTGAAATGATGGAATATGAAGAGATTTAAAAATGGCTGCTGAAGGGGAAGGGAATTATCAAGGCCAAGCAATTACGACTATATAGCACTTGGCAAGGATTGGGATAATGATTTGGGATGGGTATGGGAGGGGGGGGGGGACGTAATGGTTCCCAACCACTTGGACGATCGAGGATTGAACGCCGACCTGCCTCAAACTTTACCGTCTCTCTACCGTCCAGCTCAAGTGGTTGCTGAACTGTCAGTAGATGAAATTGTGGTGAATCTCAGTAATGGACGCTATAGCAAACACAGACTCAGATGCTGACCTGTTCTGGTTTAGGTTTCCAACATAGATGCAACATAGTACGCGTGGAAACACATCCTGTAAGATACGGAGGAATATTTTACCTCGAATATTCATTTTTTAAATGAATATTCATTATTTCAATGAATATTCATTATTTAAATGAATATTCAATATGTCAATGAATAACGTATTCATTTAAGAAAGTTTTGACATGAGTGGAAAATTAGAAAGCTGAACTAAACTCTTGGACAAATATGCAGTCAACTATTGACCTGAGGATATCACATTGTTGTCATATTTCTACCTGATTCTCTCCTCCAACCAAACCAACCACTTGGGCTACCCGGTAGAACGATGGTCTCGTTTTGTGCAGGTCGGCGTTCAATCTCCAACCGTCCAAGTGTTTGGGCACCATTCCTTCCCTCCCGTCCCATCCCTAATCCTTATCCTGATCCCTTCCAAGTTCTATATATATAGTTATAATGGATTGACGCTTATATTACGAGCTATTTATACCCATGCCACCTCTTGGGTGGTATAATTTTCATCTATGAATCTATCTTGGTGCTTTCTCCTGATGCCCTTGCCTCCTTCCCCAACCCATCTTCCCTACCCATCTCCGCCACTGTCACCACTCCATACAAACATTCCCGCTATAGCGATCATTCCCCGCAAACCTTCTTCTATTTTCAACTCAGTTCAACATTTCCTTCTCTGCCTCACTACCCCTAGCATCTTCACCTCACCCTAGGCTTTCAGCCCTCGCTTGGCTCCCCAGTATACCTCCCCTCAGAAGTCCCCTCAGTATGTCGTTTTTTTCAGCTTTGTCCCTGAGTCCACCCCTCCCTCCCGCCTTCTCCCCTTGTCCCTAGCTTCAGCTTTCCTCAGCAGCCAACCTTAAACCCTAACTTCTCAGCACCTCATTAAACCCTTTTGTCTTGCAGTACCCATCATCCCATCACGTCTCCAAGTAGCAGCATTCCTTACGCCCCTCCTCCATCCCATCTCGACTCTCATCCCCTCTTCTCATCATTCATCTTCTGTCTCTATCTCTCTACATTCTCTACTCTTCCCTTCAGTACCGTAGATAAAATGCGGACGTTAGCCCATAGACTTAAATGGCCTTACTAGGTCGTAGACTTTAATGTAAACTTTCTAGGGTGTAGACTCAACAGACTACCTAGACCATAGGTTTAAAATTAAGACCCCATAGTGTTCCTAGGATGTATACTTCACCAGTTACAACTCCGCTAAAGAGCCTGGTAAGTCCACTACGGGCTCACCATAGTTTGTGCTACTTGAAACTTTTAGTTCCGAGTTGCTGAATTTAAAACAACAACACCGTATACTTTAATGGGGTCTCCAAAGACTTCCCAAGTATCCCATCTAAGTTGCTCGTCTCTGGGTTTACAAATAGTTTACAAGTCAATAAAAGTGAGTATACTAATGCGTTATTAAGTATCCTCTCAGTTCCCACCTGTTGCCTGTCACCCTCTGGCGCTTCCGTCGCGCGAAAAGCATTAGTGTTTCTCGTGCCACTAGGTTATCGTTTTAACATTAATCAGACGTCTCTCAAGATATTGTGCCTACGCTAAACTAACCTAAGCTTACCTATCCTAACTTCTTGTTAATGCAAACACTTTCTCCTTGGCCCCCCCCCCTTACCCGTACCATCCCAAATCCTTATCCTGATCTCTTCCAACTGCAATATAGTCGTAATGGCTTAGTGCTTTATCCTGATAATTCTTCTTCTTTCTTCAGGGAGGACAACTAGTCACTAAATCATTATCAACATTACAGTCTCTGCCGTCGTCTCGTAGAGCTCCACGGGCCATACGCCAATCACAAAGTATGTTGCAGTTGTCATCGTCCTTAAAATTAAATCAGGAAAGAGGAAGGAAGAGATAGAGAAAGAAGAGAGAGAGAGAGAGGGAGGAAGAGATAGAGAAAGAAGAGAGAGAGACAGAGAGAGAGAGAGGGAGGAAGAGATAGAGAAAGAAGAGAGAGAGACAGAGAGAGAGAGAGGGAGGAAGAGATAGAGAAAGAAGAGAGAGACAGAGAGAGAGAGAGGGAGGAAGAGATAGAGAAAGAAGAGAGAGACAGAGAGAGAGAGAGGGAGGAAGAGATAGAGAAAGAAGAGAGAGAGACAGAGAGAGAGAGAGGGAGTAAGAGATAGAGAAAGAAGAGAGAGAGACAGAGAGAGAGAGAGGGAGGAAGAGATAGAGAAAGAAGAGAGAGAGACAGAGAGAGAGAGAGGGAGGAAGAGATAGAGAAAGAAGAGAGAGAGAGCGAGAGTAAGAGGGAGGAGAAAACTAGCATGCAGGAAATTATCTCCCTAGACGCAGCCCGATAATTATTACTTTGAGTTTCTATAGGCTTTCTTTTCCTATGCATAAGTATCCGCATTCAATAAAAAAAAAGAATAAAACTCTTCTTAGAACTTGTAAATACAAATAATTAGCATGTTTCTCAATTTTAAAAATTTATTGAAACCTTGGGTACTACTGAACCAACGTGGATTCCTTGAGGCTTCCAGTGAAGCCGAACCAGGAACCAGGACCGCAGAAATCGTCTAGAGCGTGTGCCTAGATTTCCACTAAGGTGTCTGTAATTTTTTTTTGTATCTATTTTGTCTGTCATATAAACTGCAAACCACATTAGAGTGGATATTAACATTTCATATATTTCCAGACAATGTAATATGTGTGATAATCACGTTATAACATATATTAGTGATATTCAAAATAAAGGTTTGAAGATCTTAGCTGCCATAGTCTTTGTCCATTAAAATAAACACAACTTCTTATAACAGGCAAAATAAACTCACAAATTAATAAATATTTTACTTAGGTTTGTGTACACACAGATCAGTGGTCGTACAGGGTACACTTTGGGGACATCGTTGGGATTCTTAAATTATATAATCTTTGTTTATGCGAAGGGATCTGTCGTTGAGTCCGGTCGTTTACTTGCCGTATCCGTATCCACCACCATGGCCGCCGAAGCCGCCACCAAAGCCGCCATGACCGCCACCGTATCCTCCGTAGCCATAGCCGCCACCGTGTCCATATCCGTAGCCTCTGGGACCAGCGAGGTGGAAGTTGTTGTTAGACACTCCACCAACACCATAGCCTCCGTGTCCACCTCCGTAGCCGTATCCACCTCCGTGTCCCCCTCCGTAGCCGTATCCACCTCCGTAGCCGTATCCACCGGCTTGACAAAGAGTAGCCACGACGGCCAAGACCACTAGTGCAAGCATCGACTTCTGCGAACCAGAGAGAGACGTCGGAACATTTACATCCTGAAAATCTTCCGCAACAATATAAGCCAGATCACAGAGCCAGCATCCCAACACTTGCGAGGATACTGTAGGCAGAACTTACCATGGTGAGGAGGTGGACAGTATCTGCGGTACACTGAATAACACTCTCCTAGTTCAGCCTTTATATACCCAGCTTCCAGACCGCTGGTGAAGGTCAGGCTTATTCCAGCAGTTGAATTATTTGACTCTTTTAAGTCTTTTCTGACAAATAAAAAAAATTAGTAGAGCAATAAAACGTATAACAGATTTTCAAATAATTTTTAAAGTGCTATCAACAATTAGTTGTATTGATCGGTAATATGTAATTAAAACTACTATAAAGTTTTAAAATATAAAAACAAGTAATGGTAAGACTGACAAGAAAGGCTTTATTTATGTAACAATTGTATTTGTTATTATATATCGGTTGGTGATACTGTGAACTGCACGAGAACTTTATTTTCCATTGTTTTGGGTACTAGTATCACGCACGATTGATTTGTGCAGACACACACACACACACACACACACACACACACACACACACACACACACACACACACACACACACACACACACACACACACACACACACACACACACACACACACGCACGCACGCACGCACGCACGCACGCACACACACACACACACACACACACACACACACGCACACACACACACACACACACACACACACACACGCACACACACACACACACACACACACACACACATATAGCACATATAGGAGGGAAAGTGGCTGAATGGACAGTGCTTGGATCTCATAATCCTAAGATCAGGGTTCAAACCCCATTGATGGCGGAAAACAAATGGCCATAGTTTCTTTCACCCTGATGCCCCTGTTACCTAGCAGTAAATAGGTACCTGCGAGTTAGACAGCTGTTACAGGCTGCTTCCTGAGGGTGTGTGTGTGAAAAAAAGTTGATCGGCTGACAGTTGAGAGGCGGGCCGAAAGATCAGAGCTCAACTCCCGCAAGCACAACTAGGTGAATACACACACACACTCTCACTCACACAATGAGGGGGGGGCGGTGGCTGAGCGGACAGCACGCTGTACGCGTGATCCTGTGGTCCCGGGTTCGATCCTGGGCGCCGGCGAGAAACACTGGGCAGAGTTTCTTTCACCCTAATGCCCTGTAACCTAGCAGTAAATAGGTTCCTGGGACAAATAGACAGCTGTTACGGGCTCCTTCCTGGAGGGGTTGAAAAAATATTAGTTAGTAACAGTTGATTGAATGACAGTTGAGAGGCGGGGCCGAAGTGCAGAGCTCAACCCCCGCAAACAAAATTAGGTGAACACACACACACACACACGCACACACAGAGGGGGGGGGTCGCGGCTGAGTGGATAACGCTCCAGGGTCGTAGTCCTAATGTCCCGGGTTAGAGTCCCGGCCGAGGCGGAAACAAATGGGCAGAGTTTCTTTCTCCCTGATGTAACTGTTCACCTAGCAGTAAATAGATATCTTTCAGTTAGACAGCTGCTATGGGCTGCTTCCTGAGGATATGTGTGTGTGCGTGTGTTAGAGAGAAATATATGTAGTAGACATAATAGAAGAAAAATTGGTTAGAAATGTGATAAAAGAAATATCTAGTCAAGCACAAGATGAAATAAATATCTAGTCAAGCACAAGATGAAATAAATATCTAGTCAAGCACAAGATGAAATTAGAAAAGTTGAGAAACTTGCCATCAGACTATTCCCCAAACTGAGAGGTATGAGCTACGAGGAAAGATTATTGAAATTAATATTAGGCACTAGAAGGAAGAAGAGTTTGGTTGATAAAGACAAACTATGTACCTCAGGAGGTACACGAACAATGGAACACAGATGGAAACTTAGTACCCAAGTGAACCATAGAGACTTCAGAAAGAATTTTGACAGTGTCAGAGTAGTTAATAAATTTAATATACAAGGAACTGATGTGGTGTAGACAGACTCCATACACAGTTTCAAATGTAGATATGATATTGAAGCCGCAATCAACTGGTTCACAGGCTCAGAAACCTGTGCACCAGTAGACTGATTGTTGAGAGGCGGGACCAAAGAGTCAGACCTCAACCCCCAACAAGCTCAACTAGATGAGTAAAGTCACAACATTTGAGAGACTGAGGAAGGAGCATAAGTACCGAGACATCAAACCCCACTACAGGAAACGAAAGCTGTTGAACCAGACATATATCACCAATGATGTTGAATGAAGCGGCACAGACCCACTGCATACCTCTAGCATTGATCTTTAATAAGTAACTTGCCATCAGACTATTTCCCAAACTGAGAGGTATGAGTTACGAGGAAAGATTATTGAAATTAATATTAGGCACTAGAAGACAGAAGAGTTTGGTTGATAAAGATAAAAGATTTTGGTTGATAAAGCACTAACATACATTCCCTGCAAAGTACTCGAAAGAATAATAAGATTAATTGCCCGTTTTATCGAATATGGGATGTTGTTAAATTTAAATTATTCTTTTTTGGCAAATTGTGAATGGTATTATCTCCTCCTGATAGAAGTTTTATCTACGTTAGATAAATAGGCAATGAAAACTAAAACTTATTTGTCAAAAAATTATAACTTCAAAAAATAAAATGAATTATAAATATTAAATGATTTTACATTTATTGCACTTCGCTATCATATGAGCTTGATATTGATTAAAAACTATTCAATATATACGGTTATTTGTTATTTTAATTTTAATACATATTTCGAACTTTTAATTTGAATTATTTTTTCGATAATCCGGCTTCTAAGACCAGTTATACACCTAGAGAGAATTAGGTATGTAAACAATCCTTAACAAGGCTTCAGGGAAGGGAAATCATGCCTAATAAACCTACTGAAGTTGAATCATAACTTAAAAAAAATATATATATGGACTAACAAAAAGGCTTTGAATTAGTATATACCGCATAAGAGTATATACTGATTATATACTGATTATATACAGAGTATATACTACACAAACTTGAGTTGGATTTGGGAGTAAGTGGTTGAGCACTGATATGGGAAAGGGAATACCTAATAGACAGGAGTTAGGGAGACATCGAGGCGCGACAAATCTCACATTCTTAGGGACCCATACTATTTTTCATAATGAAAATGACGTAGCCACAGGAATTGATTCTTATATGTCGACGTTTCAAGACAGTTCAAAATTAATGAGAATACTTTAGATGGATGAGGATTATAAGATTCTCCAAGATAACTTAAAGAAGCTGATGAGTTGGTCCGAGAATGGACTTTGGATTTCAACACCAGCAAGTGCAAGGTGATAGAAATAGGAACAGATAACAGGAGACCGAAAGGATAGTACAAAATGAAAAGAAACTACATCCTTTTAACGAAAAAAAAGACCAGGGCATGAAAATACTTTATCCCACTACGGAGGCTCATATAAATAGGATCCACATCAGCAGAGTATTTTACACTAGCAAAAGTTAGAAAATCCTTCAGAAACCTAAATATCGAAGCACTTAGATATCTGTACATCACTTTCCTTGGACCAGTATTTGAATATCCCACCCTATTATGGGGCCACCATTAAAAAATTTAGGAAACTGGCAATGATTCAGAAGTTTTGACGAGGTTTGTACCAGAACTAGTAAGGGATGAGAAATAAAGAAATATTGAAAGAACTAGACCTGACGTCATTATAAACGAGGAAAGAGAGAGAGAGAGAGAGAGAAAATACATGATAGAGGCGTATAAAATACTTAAGGGGATTGACAGATTGGAAAAAAGAAAACGTTTGGAAATAATACAAATGGAACAAGCAAGACTGAATGGAAGCTTCAGAAAGATGTGCTGTGGAGATATTAAAAAGTTTTATTGTATCGTAAAATAAGTAGGGAAAAACAGACTCCATTAAAGTACATCTCTCTAAGTCCTTGCATTCAATCAGGCTACAGCGGTGCAACAAGGATACTATGTAGTGAATATGAAATGTAGTAATGTGAAGGTGACCTCACGCTAACTCTACTCTTCCGCTTGGTCCTTCAAGGTTACCCAAATCTTGTTCAGCGAGCTCATTACCCGATTTTGAGATAATTGTTTTCTTGCCGGTTCTTAAATTTTCTGTATGGAGAGCATTAGAAAAATTCAGGATGCAGAAGAACACTTTGGCCTCACCATGAACCCCTTCCACATGCGGAATACTCATCTACAACGTAGGAATCATAAAGTATGGGAAAGCTGCCATGCCGTTGTCCACACAATCAGTGCTGAGGCCAGCACCCTCCTTCCAGCACCTCAAGGAAAGGATGCTGTCGGCAAAACCCTTTGTAAGAAAATCATTGGCCTCAGATGATAGATGACATCAATCTTCGCAGTACATTTTACCTTCTCACTGGGTGCCTACTCTTCCCCCTTGCTAATTTATTTCTTGAGGGTTTCTCCTATCAGCTGCAGCGCTAATTTGAGTAAGTACGTCAGCCTGTTAAGTTCTTCTATACTTAAAGCCCTCATCTTTCCTCTTCATGGCTCATTGTTGAAACAAACCTTTCTCCACATCAGACTTGGTGTCTTCGGAACTCACAGTTCCATACAGCTTCGCAAATTCTTACCCTCCTCTACCACACTTGATGATCTAGTCAAGGAAATCCTGCTGAAAGCCCTTGAGAGTTTAATTTTAGTTCGTAACTAAAACCTCACCCTAATGCATTATCATTGGTAACATGGGACTCAATTAGTCCCATTTGCCAGACCAACCTTACAAAAAGTTAAAAAGACAGACACTTGTAATAGCACTATTGCACAAAAAGAGGCTGCATCAATGCTTAAAGTCTCATAGCTGTTTGTCCATCCATGCAGAGAATTTCTATGGAGATTTCTATCTTCGCAACAGGCACACGCCGCGAACCATTTTACCTTCGTATCGCAGTGACACTCCGCCTCGCTGCCCGAGTTCCGCAATGTATAAAGTATATTCAAATCGAGGCAGAAGCCAATGAATATGTACTCCAATGCCTGAATTGTACACATCAGTGTACAACACATATGAAGCAACGAATTTAATGACGTTATCAGACGCAGCCTCCAGGATAAAATGAACCTTCATTCCTTAATGTCATGTAATTATGCCAACGCTATTTGTTGCACAAATGAAATTATATTAAATGAATGGAAAAATGTTAGGCAGTTCGTGTCGGACTTCATGTGTGTGTGTATTACACCCAAGAAATTTAAAACCCATTATTTAGCGAGTAATGTATAATTTATATGGATATTCGGTCACTGAATTCAGGTATGTAAAACACAAAACCGCTGCTTTATGCAGCTACCAGCTGGATCTCTGGTGTTGCAATGCTTAACAATCACAACCACATAATTGTCACCCAAGTTGTTTTATGATCATTTTTCTTGGAACCTTCATAAACCTTACAGGTTTTATCCCAACAATTAGAAACCTAATGTGAAAGGTAAAAATGCTGGTGAATATTTATTCTAGATTTTGATATCAAGGAAATCAGGATCTTTAAAATCTGTAAGCTTTAAAAGTTTTTTATTGTTATTTTGTGCAACGAAGAAATTGATCCTGGCTTAGGTACTGGAGAGTTACATATCCATACTGAATTTTAACTGGTAATCATCTCAATGAGTAATTTATCATCTTTATCGTCTTTTTCATATATATTTGCAAATTATCCACATCCAGGAACTGCATGCCTGAGATGCCATAGTGTTTATCTCTCAGGGTTGTAGAAACTTTTCTTTATACGGTAAAACAAACTCAAAAATTTTATAAACATTTTACTTACATAAGTGTACACTCTCACCACTGGTCATGAGTGTTGAGAGCATCGTTGGGATTCTTAAATTATATAGTCAGGTAAATCTTTGTTTAAGTTTTGATATGTCCTTGTATTAAGTCGTTTACTTGCCGTATCCGTATCCACCACCATGGCCGCCGAAGCCGCCACCAAAGCCGAAGCCGCCATGACCACCACCGTATCCTCCATAGCCATAGCCGCCATGTCCGCCACCGTGTCCATATCCGTAGCCTCTGGGACCAGCGAGGTGGAAGTTGTTGTTAGACACTCCACCAACACCATAGCCTCCGTGTCCACCTCCGTAGCCGTATCCACCTCCGTGTCCCCCTCCGTAGCCGTATCCACCTCCGTAGCCGTATCCACCGGCCTGGCAAAGGGTAGCCACGACGGCCAAGACCACTAGTGCAAGCATCGACTTCTGCGAACCAGAGAGAGAAATCGGAACATTAACAAACTGAAAATCTACCGCATGATTATAAGCCAGATCACAGAGCCAGCATCCCAACAATTGCGAGGATATCGTAGGCAGAACTTACCATGATGTGGAGGTGGAGAGTATCTGCGGTACACTGAATAACACTCTCCTAGTTCAGCCTTTATATATCCCAGTTTCCAGACCCCCGGTGAAGGTCATTACACACTTCTACTGGTGACGTTATAAAATAAAACATTTCTAAATTACATTCTATCTACCAAAACTCCTGCTTGATCACCAAATAACATTCAAATTATGACGCTTCTGCACTTTAAAAACTGCTGTATAACAGCATAACGTTATTCATTCAATGATAAACGCAATAGATAAATTAAACTTTTCTGGATTTTTTTTTACTATCAGTTATTGACACAATTTTCTACGAGAATTGTGTTTATAGGACTCTGTCCCTGAGGCTGTTATGTGACTAATATTTTCCACTACTGCCCAAAGGATTAGAATAGGGTTCATAATAAATTAATTAAACCAACTCCAATAACATGTGCGATCGTGTGTGTGTGTACACACACACACACACACACACACACACACGCGCGCGCGCGTCGGTAGGCGGTGTGAATAGCACGCTGGACACGTAATCCTGTGGCCCGGGATCGATTCCCGGCGCCAGCGAGAAACAATGGGCAGAGTTTCGTTCACCCTGATGCCCCTGTTATCTAGCAGTAAATAGGTACCTGAGAGTTAGACAGCTGTTACGGAGCTGCTTCCTGTGTGTGTGTGTGTGTGTGTGTGTGTATGTACTCACCTAGTTGTGTTTGCGGGGGTTGAGCTCTGGCTCTTTAGTCCCGCCTCTCAATCGTCAATCAACAGGTGTACAGATTCCTGAGCCTATTGGGCTCTATCTTATCTACACTTGAAACTGTGTATGGAGTCAGCCTCCACCACATCACTTCCTAATGCATTCCATTTGTCAACCACTCTGACACTAAGAAAGTTCTTTCTAATATCTCTGTGGCTCATTTGGGCACTCAGTTTCCACCCGTGTCCCCTTGTGCGTGTGCTCCTTGTGTTAAATAGCCTGTCTCTATCAACCCTATCAATTCCCTTCAGAATCTTGAATATGGTGATCATGTCCCCCCTAACTTTTCTGTCTTCCAGCGAAGTGAGGTTTAATTCCCGTAGTCTCTCCTCGTAGCTCATACCTCTCAGCTCGGGTACTAGTCTGATGGCAAACCTTTGAACCTTTTCCAGTTTAGTCTTATCCTTTTTTTTTTTTTTTTTGAGATATATACAAGAGTTGTTACATTCTTGTACAGCCACTAGTACGCGTAGCGTTTCGGGCAGGTCCCTGGAATACGATCCCCGCCGCGAAGAATCGTTTTTCATCCAAGTACACATTTTACTGTTGCGTTAAACAGAGACTACAGAGACTACCATATCCTTAACAGAGACTACCATATCCTTGACTAGATATGGACTCCATGCTGAGGCTGCATACTCCAGGATTGGCCTGACGTATGTAGTATACAAAGTTCTGAATGATTCTTTACACAAGTTTCTGAATGCCGTTCGTATGTTGGCCAGCCTGGCATATGCCGCTGATGTTATCCTCTTGATATGTGCTGCAGGAGACAGGTCTGGCGTGATATCAACCCCCCAAGTCTTTTTCTTTTTCTGACTCCTGAAGAATTGCCTCTCTCAGATGATACCTTGTATCTGGCCTCCTGCTCCCTACACCTATCTTCATTACATTACATTTGCTTGGGTTAAACTCTAACAACCATTTGTTCGACCTTTCCTTCAGCTTGTCTAGGTCTTCTTGAAGCCTCAAACAGTCCTCTTCTGTTTTAATCCTTCTCATAATTTTGGCATCGTCCGCAAACATTGAGAGAAATGAATCGATACCCTCCGGGAGATCATTTACATATATCAGAAACAAGATAGGACCGAGTACAGAGCCCTGTGGGACTCCACTGGTGACTTCACGCCAATCGGAGGTCTCACCCCTCACCGTAACTCTCTGCTTCCTATTGCTTAGGTACTCCCTTATCCACTGGAGCACCTTATCAGCTACACCTGCCTGTCTCTCCAGCTTATGTACCAGCCTCTTATGCAGTACTGTGTCAAAGGCTTTCCGACAATCCAAGAAAATGCAGTCCGCCCAGCCCTCTCTTTCTTGCTTAATTTTTGTCACCTGATCGTAGACTTCTATTGTGTGTGTGTGTGTGTGTGTGTGTGTGTGTGTGTGTGTGTGTGTGTGTGTGTGTGTGTGTGTGTGTGTGTGTGTGTGTGTGTGTGTGTGAGTGTGTGTGTGTGTGTGTGTGTGTGTGTGTGTGTGTGTGTGTGTGTGTGTGTGTGTGTGTGTGTGTGTGTGTGTGTGTGTGTGTGTGTGTGTGTGTGTGTGAGTGTGTGTGTGTGTGTGTGTGTGTGTGTGTGTGTGTGTGTGTGTGTGTGCGTGTGCGTGTGCGTGTGTGTGTGTGTGTGTGTGTGTGTGTGTGTGTGTGTGTGTGTGTGTGTGTGTGTGTGTGTGTGTGTGTGTGTGTGTGTGTGTGTGTGTGTGTGTGTGTGTGTGTGTGTGTGTATGTGCACGCGTGTTACAAAGAAATATATGTAGTAGACATAATCGATGAAAAATAGATTGGCTAGAAAGGCGGGGGTCTAAGACCCCGCCTTTCTAAGAGCTAAATATCTCTTAGAAAGAGCTAAATAGAGCTAAATCTAAGAGCTGAATAGCTCAATTCTGCAGACACAAAATAGTAAATACACAGCCTGGGGACTCGCGGCTGAGTGAACAGCGCTCTGGAGTAGTAGTCCTGAGGGCCCGGGTTCAATCCATGATGGAGGCGGAAACAAATGGGCAGAGTTTCTTTCTCCCTAATGTTCATCTAGCAGAAAATAGGTACCTGGGAGTTAGACAGCTGAAACGGACTGTTTCCTGGGGATGTGTGTTAGTGTTGGAGAGAAATATATATAGTAAACATAATAGAGGAAAAATAAATTGGTTAGAAAGGCGGGGTCCTAAGAGCTAGTAGGTTGATTCTGCAGATTCAAATAGTAAATACTCACATGGGTGCAGGCGATGAGTCACAATAACGTGGCTAAAGTATGTTGACCAGACCACACACTAGAAGGTGAAGGGACGACGACGTTACGGTCCGTCCTGGACCATTCTCAAGTCGATTGATCACATGGGTGTTTAGGGTCAAAGTACTTCTGAGTGCTTTGTCAATGTCTGAGTATTTTGTTTGACGTATATGTCCTAACCACACACTTAGACTTTGACAAAGCACTCAGGAGAGTATGAAAAACTTGGTGTAATTTATTTGCATAAATTTTACATATACACGTGTGCATTTGTTTAACTTGTCATAGTAATAATTGCAATAACCCTTACTATACTAGACCTTGTTGAATTGGTTTTAGTATGTATCAATATTTTCCTGTATTTTCCAAAATAGCACCAAAAGTACCGTTATTCCTAAAAATTATAATATAGGTAAAACAGAAAATAAAAACATCGATAAAATTTTGGTTCCTATAGTCTGGCAAAACTGTTTTCCCCATTCTTGAGTAAACTAGTCGCTAGCGATCTTATTTTATTATTATTAAAAGCTACAAAATAAATAAAATATTGTATTTAAACTTTATAACACGAGACAATACCGTGGGTGGTTCCAACCCTCACATTAAGAAGAGAAAGTTCCGGGGTGGGGAAGGTTTCAGGCCGCCCTAAGTCGCGATCACCTCAATATTTATTTATCGTTCAGTATTGACCGGTGTAAAAAATTCTCTTAATGTACAAATCCACAAGGGCCGTGACGAAGATTCGAACCTGCGTCCGGGAGCATCCCAGACACTGCCTTAATCGAACACACGATGTAAGGGCGAAGAGGGAGAACGGCCTATTGACATAGCTCGGGTGCAGGGGGGGAGTTGTGTAAAATCCTGGTTTGTGCCTCGGAGAAGCTACGGGATCCAGTAAGTTCAGTAGAACTTCGGTTTCAACTCTTTTTAACCCTGTCGTAGCTCAGTCGATTAAGGCAGTGTCTGGGATGCTCCCGGACGCAGGTTCGAATCCTCGTCACGGCCCTTGTGGATTTGTTCATTTGATGCATCACGTTAATGTGATCTCTGTGTTTAATTCTCTTAATGTGTTAGTGAAGTGTTGTTTAAAAGTAAAACTTGTTTGTTTCCGCGTGATAATTATGATGACAAAGCCGACACTAGCGCCTTCAGTGGCAATAATAACAGTTATATGAATAAAAACAAATGCAAGTAAATGCAGGGAAAAGCACCAATATAGCAGAAAACTTTTTATGAAGATGGCGCTTCGTGTCAAGGTAGAACTATACTACTTATATAGGAAAAATGTCGGGTATGGATGTGGTTAGCAAGGCGAAGGTGAACACGAAGGATCATGTATTATAAGTTATTAATATGAATTATTTAGCAAGCGTAACAATGAAGAACTTTTCTACATTCTGCTTTATAGTGCTTTTAAAATTGATAACGACAGACTGTGTACAGTGTCTTCTAATGATGTTTCTCTCATGATATCATCATAAGGTGATATTTGTGGCTCCTGTGTGTGACAGGCAAGGTAATTATCAGGTTGTGTTAGATTTAGCTACTCAGAACGAAGTGTCCGTGTAGCACGGGCTATAGTGAGCCCGTAAAATTATCAGGGAAAGGTGCTAAGCCATTACGACAATATAGCAGTTGTAAAGGATGAGGATAAGGATTTGGGATAGCACGGAGGGAAGGAAATAGTACCCCAGCGACCGTCGGGGATCGAACAACTCCTAATAGAACGTCGCATTTTGACATATACTCTAAGACCAAAAATCGTCGTACTAGAGAAAGATACCGGCTTGGGAAATTGATATACTGACCCGTTTTCTGTTTTGGGTCCTCAGGTAAGTTAGGATAAGGGCACTTTAGTACGATAGTTTCTTGACGTTGGGAAACCTTAGGAGGACGGACTGGCTTAAACGCCGACCTACAAGAAGCGAGACAATCTCTCTAGCGTGATATTCATATCACGCAAGATATTCATATCGTGATAGATGTGATATTCAGGTATATGATATGCACCCCGTAGCGTGGGTTACAGTATACACCATTACGGTAGTGACCTTGATGGAAATAGTGCTTTAGACATTGATTATTATTGTTTAAATTTTGTTTAGGTTAATCCCAATTCTGGTCAGGTTCATTTTTGGGTTACGTTCTCATGCGTATGCTCACTGGCTGATTCATTGCATTTCCAATGCTTGCCTGTCCATGCATTTCCTGTATCCGTAGCCGCCACCATAGCCTCTGCCAGATACATCGTGGCCACATTATGGCCACCACTATGCAGGCCATACATAGCCACTATTACAGCCACCATCATATATTCCCGAGCCTCCACAATACCTCCCGTGGCCACCATACCCATATCCGCTACGGGGACATGCAAGGTTGAAATTGTTTGTAAATACTTCACCAACACTTCCATGTCCTCCACCGTAGTCTCCGTAACCTCACGGTGGCGAGCATAGCGGAAAACAACAATATCTGAAAGTGACAAAAAAAAATTCCTTTCCTTCAGCAAATGTTCCTTTCATTCGTCATATATATATATATATATATATATATATATATATATATATATATATATATATATATATATATATATATATATATATATATATATATATATATATATATATATATATATATATATACCTTTTTATATTAAAATTATATTTTAAACAAATAGCTTTCTGGGAATAACTGAATTAATGTAATATATAATGAATTAATGTAAGATCTCAGAGAAGCTTTCCGTGACGTCTTCTCCATCAGCTGGAGTAAACTATGAGGTCAGTGCAGATTGACTGATGAAGATTAAGCCACCACAAGAGGTGGCATGGGCATGAGTAGCCCGTAGGTGGTAGAGGTTTGGAGTGAATGTGGTCCTTTGGTCGTGTAACATCCTGTAGTGTCTCCGGGCCTGGCTTTAGCCCCGAGAGGTCACTGCAGCCTCAGTGTTCATTATATTTACGCCGTCGACCTTCCCGCACGAACATGCAACTCATCCCCGGCGGCGTGTGTGACATAACTAAGTGTTTGGTCATGTAAAACAAAAAGGTCGACATTTAATGGACACCATTATAACGTTTGACATATTTTTGTTCATTGTTACTGTTCTATTCATTATAATTTTCGTTGGGATATGTTTGTTAACATATGTGACTTTGACAAACTTATTAAATAATGCGAAATAATTTTGATACACTTAACCTGTAAAACTAATCCACAGGTAAATATTATTTTTGTATATATTATATCTGATAATTTCTGAAACGAGGAAAATTTGCACTGGAGAAGATGGAGACTCACAGACGCGTTGAGAATTATCGTAACTTGATATTATTGTGTGTTCCAACTTTATTTAACGAAAAATCAGTTAAGACTGTAATTTACAGCTGTTATTTGTTATGTTCACATTTAATTTCTTTTGATTTGGGAATTTACTTTTTGAAGAATTTTCAAGAAATTCGTATCCAGATGTGGACAAAGTCACATTAGCGGGGCTGATAATTAGACATACAACAGACAAATATGAAAACAAAAGAATTGACGTATTTTTGGTCCGCTCTGGACCGAAAAGTAGTAATTGGGTATCTCATTTCCAGATTTTTTTTTTTTTTTTATAGAATCTGAAAAACATTTCTGAGTGGTAGACATGTTCTACGTATGTTTTTAGTTAAGGTCTCCAAGGATAAAACATATTTTGTCTCATTTTATGGTTCGGTTATCATATTAGTAAACATCTAATTTTGTTTAATATAATTATCGACAAAAGAATTGTATATATAATTGTGTTGATTCAGATACTAATGATAAAGTTCTAAGTTTAAACATTCTCTTCCCATTCCTGTATGTGACAATACTGAGCATTAGTTCATTCATCCTGACTGATGTCTGATATGCTTTTTTGTATATTTTTTTTTTTTTGGTAAAACCAAACAATAAGCTCCATTCACTTTCAATATTTACAAATTTATTGTGATCAATTTACCACATTGCATTATATGTCCACTTGGACATATAAAAAATACATGGGAAGTAAATTCAGAACGAAACTGAATTGAAATCATTATCCGAATGTGCATTTTTTCTGAGGTATGTTTGAATTGTTTGTGTGGGTTAGGCATTGTTTCACTGAACTTAATTCTTTCCCGCTATAACTTTGGTGCATTGTGGGAGTGCTTGAGCTCTTCAGACTAGTGGAGACATAAAAAGATTCAGGTGCATATTATTTCTGTGGAAATTTAACTTCATTAAAGTACTTTACGTTTTGAAACTTATTTTAAATCTATGAAAAACATATAAATTTTTAGTAAAACTTAAATAATTCATTAAAATGCATAATCATTCTGTCGGTCTGGTAATGTGTCTTCACGGATATTTCTTCGCCTTTATGTTGATATAATTTAACGATCATTCATCTATTTATATCACACATCTATTTACCCCACGTACCTTTGGCATATCTATTTCAGTACAGATTATATATATATATGTATATATATATATATATATATATATATATATATATATATATATATATATATATATATATATATATATATATATATATATATAACTGAAAACTCACACCCCAGAAGTGACTCGAACCCATACTCCCAGAAGCAACGCATCTGGTATGTACAAGACGCCTTAATCCACTTGACCATCACGACCGGACAAAATGAGGTGATAGCCGAGGCTATTTGAACCACCCCACCGCCGGCACTCGGATAGTTATCTTGGGCATAGCATTTTACCAAATCACCTCATTCTTTGGGGCAACACGTGAGGAACACAAATGCGAACAAGCCTGAATGGTCCCCAGGACATATGCAACTGAAAACTCACACCCCAGAAGTGACTCGAACCCATACTCCCAGAAGCAACGCATCTGGTATGTACAAGACGCCTTAATCCACTTGACCATCACGACCGGACAAAATGAGGTGATAGCCGAGGCTATTTGAACCACCCCACCGCCGGCACTCGGATAGTTATCTTGGGCATAGCATTTTACCAAATCACCTCATTCTTTGGGGCAACACGTGAGGAACACAAATGCGAACAAGCCTGAATGGTCCCCAGGACATATGCAACTGAAAACTCACACCCCAGAAGTGACTCGAACCCATACTCCCAGAAGCAACGCATCTGGTATGTACAAGACGCCTTAATCCACTTGACCATCACGACCGGACAAAATGAGGTGATAGCCGAGGCTATTTGAACCACCCCACCGCCGGCACTCGGATAGTTATCTTGGGCATAGCATTTTACCAAATCACCTCATTCTTTGGGGCAACACGTGAGGAACACAAATGCGAACAAGCCTGAATGGTCCCCAGGACATATGCAACTGAAAACTCTGAAAACTAGATAACTATCCGAGTGCCGGCGGTGGGGTGGTTCAAATAGCCTCGGCTATCACCTCATTTTGTCCGGTCGTGATGGTCAAGTGGATTAAGGCGTCTTGTACATACCAGATGCGTTGCTTCTGGGAGTATGGGTTCGAGTCACTTCTGGGGTGTGAGTTTTCAGTTGCATATGTCCTGGGGACCATTCAGGCTTGTTCGCATTTGTGTTCCTCACGTGTTGCCCCAAAGAATGAGGTGATTTGGTAAAATGCTATGCCCAAGATAACTATCCGAGTGCCGGCGGTGGGGTGGTTCAAATAGCCTCGGCTATCACCTCATTTTGTCCGGTCGTGATGGTCAAGTGGATTAAGGCGTCTTGTACATACCAGATGCGTTGCTTCTGGGAGTATGGGTTCGAGTCACTTCTGGGGTGTGAGTTTTCAGTTGCATATGTCCTGGGGACCATTCAGGCTTGTTCGCATATATATATATATATATATATATATATATATATATATATATATATATATATATATAGATATATATAAGGCACAACTCTCCTAAACACGAGAGTGAAGTATACAACTTTAGAACACTTTCCCACCAGGAGACTCGAACCCTAGCCAGCACAGAAGCCTTCCAGCAACTGGCATAACAGGTACGCCTTAACCCGCTCCACCACCTGCTCAGTCTGATGCTCCCGGACGCAGGTTCGAATCCTCGTCACGGCCCTTGTGGATTTGTTCACAGCATGGGGGACAGGCACTGCTCTGAGGCGGGCTTTCTCCTTGTCTGATGTTGCGGCTCTGAGCATGGCAGCAGCTATTTTTTCTACTAGTGGGTGGCCCCAGCTGGACTGCTTGTGTTTTTGTTTCGGTTCTATGATTGTGGCTGCAAGAACATCCCACTGATTTGAACATTCAGTGAAAGCAGGATCGTGTATTCCTGCTGAATCACTCAAGAATTCAGGTAGGATATCTCTTACGAGATCGTGCGATGCACGGGAGGAGGAAAGGAAGGCTGGTAGAGCAATCTGGGAGGCTGTGCGGAAACCAAGGCCGCCGAGTCTAACAGGGAGGGTTGCTGGCTCCCAACGAGAGCTGTCCAATGAAAGATTCAGGACTTTCACCAGCATGAACCTCAGATGGGTGTCATACACATTTAATTTAGGGCTGCTGTAGGAAGGAGAACACATCAGAAAGCAAGTCAACTTAGGGAGAGATTGGCATCTTGTGAGGAGGAAGAGAGCATCATGGAGCATCGATCTTTTCAATCCTGTCCAACATTCTCCTTAAATCAGTGATTTTGGCATCCATATACATATATATATATATATATATATATATATATATATATATATATATATATATATATATATACATATATATATATATATATGTATATATATATATATACATATATATATATATATATATATATATATATATATATATATATATATATATATATATATATATATATATATATATATATATATATATATATATATATAAGGGCAAGTTTTTCCCTGAATGCTCTGTGTTCCCTTCTCTGAGGCTGTGATACCAGAGGTGGTACCTAGTAGCCAGAACGCACTTCTCAGCCTACTATGCAAGGCCCAATTTGCCTAATAAGCCAAGTTTTCATGAATTAATTGTTTTTTTGACTACCTAACCTACCTAACCTAAACTAACCTAACTTTTTCGGCTACCTAACCTAACCTAACCTAAAAAAGATAGGTTAGGTTAGGTTAGGTAGGGTTGGTTAGGTTCGGTCATTTATCTACGTTAATTTTAACTCCAATAAAAAAAATTGACCTCATACATAATGAAATGGGTAGCTTTATCATTTCATAAGAAAAAAATTAGAGAAAATATATTAATTCAGTAAAACTTGGCTTATTAGGTAAATCGGGCCTTGCATAGCAGGCCGAGTACGACGTTCTGGCTACTAGGTACAACATATATATATATATATATATATATATATATATATATATATATATATATATATATATATATATATATATATATATATATATATATATATATATATATATATATATATATATATATTATATATATATATATCTACTAGGTACATATGTTGTACCTAGTAGCCAGAACGTCGTACTCGGTCTACTGGCCCGATTTGCCTAATAAGCCAAGTTTTCCTGAATTTACATATTTTTCCAATTTTTTCTTATGAAATGATAAAGCTATCCATTTCATTATGTATGAGTTATTTTTTTTACAACTAATGAGTAACAACTAGTTTAGATATATGACCGAACCTAACCAACCCTACCTAACCTAACCTATCTTTACCAAACCTAAACTAACATAAGTAAGTCAATATTTTATGTTTTTAATATAATATAGTAATAATATTTAAATTAACTATTTGAAAAAATAAAAATAAAAATATTACTCGGCCTATTAGGCAAATCGGGCCTTGCATAGTAGGTCGAGAAGTGCGTTCTAGCTACTAGGTACGACATATATATATCCACAAAGCACGAATGGTCCCCAAGCCATATGCATCAGAAAAACTCTTCCTCGTGAAGGGTTCGAATCTCGGACAGCCAGCCACTCCATACACTTTGACATATCCAGTACCATACCCACTAGACCACAACTGACTGTTAAACAATTGGAAGTTTGTTAGAATTTTAACCCAATTTTCTGATACATATGGCTTGGGGACCATACAAACTTGTCGTATTAATGATCCTCGCGTTTTCCTCACATAGTGAATTGATTTGCTGAAAATAACTGTGCCTGTTGGCCATCGTTTAACTTCTAATTGTTTTAACAATCAATTGTAGTCTAGTGTATATGGTACTGGATAAGTCAAGGTATATGGAATGCCTGGCTGTCCGAGGTTATATATATATAATTTCACTAAGATCTATATGACCCGATCAGTGTGCTAACCAACATTGCAAGGCTAACCCATTGGCGTACAGAGTACTAATGCCACTTCCCTAGCGGTGGCTCTATAAGAACTTGTTGGAGCTCATTACAGAAGCTCAGGGCGATTCGTCCGGGCCTCGGGTTTGATAGTGAGGCAAAGTCGTTGATCTGTATGTTTATATAAGGTATTTCTTTCTTTGACGTGGATAGTGCTAAGAATTTGTAATGTTCTGCCGTCAAGCACAGACTCAAGTATTTCTCTATGTTCATCAAGCATTTTTCTAGTGAGTGCCCAATCGTCATTAGTTCGCACATTTTTGTTGGAGCTTGTCGGTGACATGTCAGATGGACTGACTGTCAGATGGACGGTGACTGATGGAAGGTTACATCCTTCATGGGGGAAAGTGTACTGGTAAACCACATTGGCTTTCTGGAGAGGGGTTTCTTTTTGGTCTTATAGTATATTACGAGTTCAAGGTGTTGCTTATTGTCAACTGATTTTACTCCTCTGATTATGAAGTCTTTCATATCCATTCATCCGTCTTGTATAGTGATGATGATTCTTTGATGAAGATTAAGCCACCCAAAAGGTGGCACGGGCATGAATAGCGCGTAAGTAGTATTGTATAGCGTGTTCATGATGGCTCTATAGCTAGATGGGTGGGGGCGTCTGCTGGTGAGGAGAGTTATGGCTGAACCATTTATCTAGATACTTCCTCATGCTGTTGTTTTACGGGCTATTCATGACCGTGCCACCTCTTGGGTAGCTTTAATCTTCATCAGTCAGTCATTTGCCTGTTGTTCACTTCTTTGTAAGTGTATAAATTGTTCACTAGGGCTTCCAGACTTTTCTTAAATTCCACTTCATAAACTGAGATGCGGTACAAAATATATAATATATCACGTCATATATACGAAAATAAAAGTATATATAAAATTCGACTAGTGAGCCTATAAACGTTATTTATTATATAGTATAAAACTAAGTATATAATATAAATATATTATATAATATAAAAAGAACATAAGTATATAATATAAAAAGAATATAAGTATATAATATAAAAGGAATATAAGTATATAATATAAAAAGAATATAATATAAAAAGTTTTAAACTTTATACTTTTATGGCTTAAATCTCAGTATATTTTTGACCACCTTTGCTTCCATTCAGCCCAATTTTCTTTCGTAATTTTAGGTGCAGCCCAAAATGAGTTGCTAGTTTCGCCTGAGAGTTGCCAGAGTATATAAAGGACGATGTCTGCGGACTTAACACTCAGTTTACTGCAGCTGACTAATAGACCAATATGGTGAGGTTCTCTCATACTGGATATATTACTGGATCTTATTATAAGCAATGTTACGGATTTCCATTAATACATATTTTCACTTTGACCTCCAGATTAAATGCATTAATTTTTGTTTCTGTCATGCCACTTTCAGAAGCTTTTGTTGACACTGTTACTGGTCGCCATGCTGGCGACCTTGAGCCAGGCTGGTGGACACGTAGGATTTGTTGGAGGTCACGGCGGTGGCTATGGAGGTGGCTACGGAGGTGGATATGGTGGAGGCTACGGCGGTGGATATGGTGGTGGCTACGGAGGTGGATATGGAAGAGGATACGGAGGAGGATACGGTGTTGGTGGCGTATCAAACAGCATCTATAATATCGCAGGTCCCAGATATGGTGGATACAGTTATGGCGGCCACGGAGGATATGGTGGAGGCTATGGTGGTGGCTACGGTCTATATGGTGGTGGCTATGGTGGTGGTCATGGTGGCTATGGTGGTGGTCATGGTGGATATGGTGGTGGTCATGGTGGATATGGTGGTGGCCATGGTGGATATGGTGGTGGCCATGGTGGATATGGTGGTGGCTATGGATACGGGAAATAGACGACCACCAAGGGAATTTAATAATATCAAAATGGAAATAATTTGTTGATAATAAAATAACGAATCACATTCACGAGTTTATTTCTCACTGGCAGGCCTCCAGAACCTGTTATGTGAGTGTCAATGTATATATCTTAAAATAAATAATATGTCTATCAAAACGTTTAATTCCATCATTAAACTTCGTATTCTGTCCAAAGAACACGATGAGAGATATAATTGTAATATAGTTACATACTATTTTCGAAGAAAGGAGCAAGTTAGGCACATTGAGGTCTTGTTAGGCTGACTGACCCTCCCCAGAATGCAAAGAACAACATTTGGCTAACTCAGTAGTACATATTTCCGCTAGGTGAACAGATGCATCGTGTGTAAGAATATATACACAAACGTCTTACCTTCCTGCCCGCGAATCGAACTGTGGTCCAATCATATGGGTGACATACAATCGACTGTGTGATCAGTCGGTTCAAGTCAAGTCAGAAACCAAATTTTTTAAATGCAATTCATACTTGGATATTATTGCCAAATATTTTCACTATTGTCAATATCTGGTACATTATCTTGTTCATTTTCTTCACATAGATGACTTGTGTTCCTCCTGGGTTTAGTGTTGATATTAAATCCTATCAAACGCTTATGGATTGTTAAGGTAGTGACATGTGCTTACTGAACAACCAATAAGTATACTTTAGTACTGAACATAAATTAGAACTAAAGTAAACTCGCCGTGCATATGGACCAAAAAATGGAGGAATATCCTAGGGGTGTACACTATTTCATATATCTGCTATGTGGCCTTCATCTTCTGGTTTGCCTTTTTGAGCATGAGGAGTATTTTATTTGGCCTCACTGTACCTGATGATGAGCTCTGTATCAATAGTGATGTGACACCTTGACCTGCATTCAGTTGATTCTCTGCTGAGCTCTGCATCAGATCCGAATCTCTGCTCCTGTTTCTTCATAGCTTTGTCTTCAATAGCATAATATGTAAATGTTCCCCAGAATTAAGAGTGCTGTTTTTATATACCATTAAGACTTATGTTGACATCCATTCTGCTCCACATTAAATATAATAACTGTATTACATTGAACTTTACCAATGGTTTTTAATTTTTTTTTTTATTTCCATTTTATTTATCATAACTCCAAATATTTCCAAATTATCACAATTGTAATCAACTCCCCGAGTTTTTTTACAAATATAAATTAATTCCTACATTCTTTGGCCTCATCATTCATCATTCCATCATTATCACATGAACAACAAGAGCACAAATAGAGTTCCTCTCACCTGATGCTTCTGTCCACAAAAAATTAAATACTCTCTCAAGAATTAAACAGCTGTTATAGGTTGTACCCTTGAGAAACTCAAATGGGTAAATCTTCTTGTCCCTACAATGGGGTGGAAACTAAAAACTCTGAAATAGAGGACCGCAAATATATAATAACAGTATTTATGGTGCTCTCAGCGAAAAAAAGAATTTGAAAGAAAATTGATAAAAAAAATAGGTAACTACATAATTATTTAACTTACAGGACGTGGATGACATTGTAACAATAGACAAAGTCATCATTGTAACGTTTAGCAACTATTGGTAAACACTTTTTGTTCAATTACCAAACACTGCAGCTACTATGGTAACGTTATGAACTAACGTCACCACTGTAACACCTAATAAAAATGCTTACTAAACTGTGTAACCCGTCAGGCTGTAATAAGTGAAAATTATATCACCCCAGACAACTGGGAAGCGTCCACCCTAACAGCGGAAGACTCAACCCGTAACAGGGGGAGGAGAAGGAACGAGCAATTGATGTTAAAAAAAATCTTATATAATTCTGCAGGCCAGATGGAAGTTCGGTTACTCATTAAATTAATAATTAATACCGCCACCACCTCTCCTACATTGAGGGTTATTAAGTTAATTGATCAGAAGAAGACCAGTCATTTAGTACAGAGTCATCAGGGAATTTTAAATGTTTAATACTTTGGAGGGATGGATGGAAATCCTTTTAAAGTTACTTAACTCATGAAAAGGGGAATAATTGTTTCATAAGGATACTCGTAGGATCACAGAGCTCCTAAACCCTTCCATCAATGACAAGAATAAATTAGGGAAAACGTATTAAATACACAGGAGAATAATTCTATGAACTTCATTAAATAAAATTGCAAATTTAGTAAACACTAGGCTAACAAAATGCCTATCCTTGAGGCAATGTAAATGAAAATACAAATTCTACAAGCAACTCAAACATATCAATTACCGTTTCCTGCTCATAAGCCTATGTTGCGGCTTTCTGCAAGGTGTGGTGATCATCCCCGCTCGCAGCCAAATAAGCGATCACAGTGTCCTAACCTAACCTGCCTCTCTTGGCTACCACGGCGGCCTGACCCTTGCCATACTAATTGCCACAGTTCATTACAAATGTTAATTAAACTACTCTTAGGCAAAACTAAGGAATGAAGCTTTACACCCAAATGATGGACAATTACATAAACAAATTAACGAGGTAAGCTATTAAGTGAATATTGACTAAAACATTATTTGCTACAATTTAAAAAATAAAACAACAGGGGTAGTTGGTACCTTAACAACCGCATGGCCGCTTCTGATCTGACGCCACATACTTGCCAATCCATGATGGAAACAACTACATTAAAAATCATTAATATGAATATTAACTTTATATGAATATTTAAACAACTTCACTCCTCGTATTACCTATACCTGATTGAGATCTTGGAGCTCTTCGAAGTATTTGATGTGGTTCCTTTAGTCCTTGTAGTTGTTTTTGTGTTTAAGGTTGTAGTTGCAGTAGCGATGTGGGAAGTAGCTGTTGTGATTTTGGACTGTGTATGACATTGGTTGTCAGTTGCAACGTCTTGCTTTCCTCTTGCGTTTATTGCTTCAGCTTTCTACTAAATGTAGTAATTATACTCTTTATTTATGTATACACAGTATCTAATGTCTTCTGTTCTGTCTGTAGCAGTCTATGCCTCTTACGTGAGATTCTGAATATCATAAATCGAAGCGGTTTCCAACGTCTAGTGGGAAGCCTGGCCACAGGCTGGCCTCAAGGAGTAGAGGAACTCCCGAAACCCTCTCAAGGAAAGAGCCAGGTAGTGAGATTACCATTATATGCTTAGAGCCAGGGTGGTATTGTGTGCTTCATCCCATTCACCGGTTCTAATGTCATTGTCACTTTCACTGCCTCTCTTGTCACTTATATTCACTGCCTCTGCTGTCAGTGTTACATTCTCGTGCTCTTGTGTCATTATTATTAGCATTGGTACTAGTGTCACTTTTATGAACTCTGGGATCATAATTGTATCGAAAGAGCTCTAGAGTTACTATTGCGTTCACTTGCACCGACTTCATCATCTCATTAACGGGCAATGAAGTTACTTCACATTTTCTGAAACTATTGTCATTATCTCATTCAATGATTTATTATCACTATTTATAGGCTTAGTGTCGCAATTTTTTTCCTAAGGCCTGATATCCTCATCGCATAACAAATGTTTATTGTCTCCGTAACAGAACTGATATCTGGTATCACTCTCATATTCCCTATGTCTAGTGTCACTCTCAAATAATCAAAGTGTGGTGTCACTATCAGAGACAGAGAGATATTGTATTTTATTAAATAATTCCTCATGAAATACATGAACCAGATCAGCTTTTAGATTAGGAGGGGTTGAGGATATTTTTGTGCCGCTTCTATGCACTGGTTTAGAGTATAATAAGCCACACCCCATCGCGTTTTCCCCCCCTCAACTCCCCTACCATTGATAATCCAGTCCATCAAGACTGCCAACTTCCACCACAAGTAGCCAAGCCAACACAACAAAACTAACAATATTTGAAGCAAATTCCTAGTAAATGTCATTGTATGTGCAACATATAGAGTAAAAACAATAGAATGTAATAATTTCGAAATTAAAGTATTTAGTGAAAACCAATAAAGATTCCGGCTTAAATCTCGTGACTACAGAGACGACGACCTTGCTTCCGAAACGACAAATGTTCTTGTGTAATTTCCCGTTTTCTGGAGAAGAGTTGCCAGTTTTGGCCGGGAGTGACCAGGGTATAAAACGTCGATGTCTGAGGACTTACTACTCAGTTTGCTGTAGCTGACCAATAGACCAACATGGTGAGGCTCTCTCTCATACTGGATATATTACTGGAGCCTATTATAATCCATGCTTCCATTTTTATGCTTCCAAAAGAAAAATACGCCGAGAGTTGAACCCTATTTTTCAGTGTCGATAAATATTCAGATTAACTTATTCCTGAATTGTGTTTAGGGCTGCCAAAAGGTTATTGTGGTGGCTTAATAACCCTCCAGACATTAGTAACTGTTTAGGCTTCTGTCTAACACACCCAAACCAATGCTTCGGATTTAAATTAATACATTTTATTATAATTTTGACACAATAAATACATTGAACTTTTGCTTCTTTTTCATCATTTTCAGAAGCTCCTGTTGACATTGTTGCTGGTCGCCATGCTGGCTACCTTGAGCCAGGCTGGTGGACACGTTGGCTTTGTTGGAGGTCACGGTGGTGGATATGGCGGAGGCTATGGCGGTGGATATGGTGGTGGCTACGGAGGTGGATACGGTGTTGGTGGTGTATCAAACAGCATCTATAACATCGCAGGTCCCAGACATGGTGGTTACAGTTATGGCGGCCACGGAGGATATGGTGGCGGCCATGGAGGTTTTGGTGGCGGCTATGGCGGTGGCTATGGTGTATATGGTGGTGGCTATGGCGGTGGCTATGGAGGCGGCTATGGCGGTGGTTACGGGGGATATGGTGGTGGCTATGGATACGGGAAATAGACGACCGTGGAAGATGACCAGCAGGAGAATGTAATAAATATCGAAATACAAATAAATTGTTAATAATAAAATAACGAATTACATTCACGATTTTATTTCTCTCTGGCAGGCCTCCAGATCCTGTTGTATGAGTTTCAATGTATATATCTTAAAATAAATAATATGTCAATCAAAACGTTTAATTCCATCATTATGCTTCGTATTCTGTCCAATGAACGAGAGGAGAAGTATGATTATAACTTGGTGTCTCACTTACTATTATCGAGGAAAGGAGCTAGTTAGACTTATTGAGATCTTTTTAGGCAGACAAAATTTTCCCAGGAGGCAAGAACAACATTTGGCTAACTCAATAGTACATATTTTCGATAGGTGAACAGAGGCATCACGTGTAAGAATAAGTACCCAAAAGTATTGCTTTCCTGCCCGCGAATCTAACTGTGATCCAATCATTTGGGAGCCGACGGTACGATCTACTGCACTTGAAATTAAATTAGAAACAAAATTTTTTAATTGCCGTTCGTACCTGGATATTTTACCCAAGTATTCCACTATTGTCAATGTTACTGCTAGGTTTGTAGGTGTTACTCCTTAAGTAAGGTATTCCTATTTAAGTTACTCCTTACATAGCTAGCTTGAGATACTTCTGGGTTTAGTGGTGGGCTTTCTTACATAGCTGGCTTGTGTTCCTGCTGAGTTTGGTGTTGATATTAAATCCTATCAAACTCTTACAGATTGTTAATGTCCTGACTTGTGCTTACTGAACAGCGAACAAGTATACTTTAGTATACTTGTTCGCATGGCCGCTTCTGACCATGTGGTAAAGTGCCCCGAATAGACAAAAAGGTGTATGCAGTTATAATATTTCATATGTTCTTATATGTTACTACCAGAGGCCACAATACCCGTTGGCTCAAATTATGTGTAAATCGTGACAACTAATGTTCTACGTGAGTTTATGGTCGAAGAACTAAATGAACAAAATTATTATGAATCTCAGACAGTAGTAGTAGCAGTAGTAGGCATCCTTCAGTCTCGGGGGACTATGGAGCTGCACTCTGGTTGTCAATCTCCATGGTGTAACGCATGGGTAGGTCAATATGTAAGAGAAACTGTTACCCATGCAGCAGGTCCCCCTCTCCACGTTGCTGAAATTATCCAGTGGAAAGGCAAACGCCTTTCCAGCACCGTCGCAGAAGCTATCAGAACGAAGTCAACAACGAACTGCCTTAGGGGCTCCAACTCCGGATTTTTATTCGAGGTTGACTCCTGAAGCCTTTCACAAAAGAGGGGTATGGCCGCAAGGCAGCCGAGGTTTGAAATCAGGGGGGGTTTCCTTCCCCTAGATGTCCTTTCCAGACTATCGAGTCCTGTCTATCCGGAGCAGCTGGGTTTAAGGCTCCAGAGGCATGCCCTCTCCCCTTCTCCTGTCAGTAAAAGCAGTTCCGTCGGACTTAAAGACTAGTCCACCCGCGCAGGACGTTGGAATCTTAGACAAAACCGACAACTAGAGAAAAAATCCAGTTAATTATTTCAATGATACATCACGTTAATGTGATTTCTTTGTGCATTTGAAGGGATCGTTAGTGGAAGGACTTCTCTACCACACCAGAGTGCACGAGGGTAAGGTGTGAAACCTTGATTTGGTATCAGACCCCTTGAGGATTCAGTTTATTTTAGGTTATGTCCTTAATAGATCATCGTTGATTTGTGTTTAAAGGCGTGCACTTGTGAGTACCTAGGTTGCTTGGTCGAATCCACCGTTTAGCATGAATTGATGTTCTCAATATTAATAATTATATTAAACATTAATATAGTAAAATCAATCACTTGAATTAACTGTCGGCGTTGCTACATATAAACAAAATACAAGAAGTACTCCGGTATTGTTTTGTTTGAGTGTTTAATGAGGTTGGGTTTATACCTGAGCGAGTTTTTGGGCTCCTGGAAGTATTTGATTTGGTTCCTTACACAGATTCCTGAATTCTATTCTGATGTTAGCCAGCCTCTGGCTAACATTAGAATGGTTCCTTTAGTCCTGGTAGTTATTTTTGTGTTTAAGGTTGTAGTTGCAGTAGCGATGTGGGAAGTAGATGTTGTGATTTTGGACTGTGTATGGCTTCGGTTGTCAGTTGCAACGTCTTGCCTTTATCCTGCGTTTATTGCTTCAGCTTTTTACTAAATGTAGCAGTTATACTCTTCTTTTATGTATACACAGTATCAAATGTCTTCTGTTCTGTCTGTAGCATTCTATGCCTCTTACGTGAGATTCTGAATATCATAAATGGAAGCAGTTTCCAACGTCTATTGGGAAGCCTGGCCACAGGCTGGCCTCGGGGAGTAGAGGAACTCCCGAAACCCTCTCAAGGAAAGAGCCAGGTAGTGAGGTTACCATTAGATGCTTAGAGCCAGGGTGGTATTGTTTGCTTCATCCCATTCACCGGCTCTAATGTCATTTGTACTTTCACTGCCTCGTCCCTTATATTCACTGCCTCTGCTGTCAGTGTTCCATTCTCGTGCTCTTGTGTCATTATCATTAGCATTGGCACTAGTGTCACATTTATGAACTCTGGGATCATAATTGTATCGAAAGAGCTCTAGAGTTACTATTGCGTTCACTTGCACCGACTTCATCATCTCATTAACGGGCAATGAAGTCACTTCACATTTTCTAAAACTATTGTCATTATCTCATTCAATGATTTAATATCACTATTTATGGGCTCAGTGTCGCAATTTTTTTCCTAAGGCCTGATATCCTTATCGCATAACAAATGCTTATTGTCTCCGTAACAGAACTGATATCTGGTGTCACTCTCATATTCCCTATGTCTAGTGTCACTCTCAAATAATCAAAGTGTGATGTCACTATCAGAGACAGAAAGATATTGTATTTTATTAAATAATTCGCCATGAAATACATGAACCAGTTCAGCTTTTAGATTAGGAGGGTTAAGGATATTTTTGCGCCGCTTCTATTCATTGGTTTAGAGTATAATAAGCCACACCCAATCGCGTCCTTCCCCCTCGACTACCCTACCATTGATAATCCAGGCCTTCAAGACTGCCAACTTCCACCACAAGTAGCCAAGCCAACACAACACAACTAACAATACTAAACCAAATTCCTAAGAAATGTCATCGTATGTGCTACATATAGAGTAAAAACAATAGAATGAAATAATTTCGATAATAAAGCATTTAGTGAAAAGCAATAAAGATTCCAGCTTAAATCTCGTGAATATAGAGACGACGACCTTGCTTCCGAAACGGCAAATGTTCTTGTGTAATTTCACGTTTTCTGGAGAAGAGTTGCCAGTTTTGGCTGGGAGTGGCCAGGGTATATAAAACGTCGATATCTGAGGACTTACCACTCAGTTTACTGCAGCTGACCAATAGACCAACATGGTGAGGCTCTCTCTCATACTGGATATATTACTGGATCCTATTATTATCCATGCTTCCATTTTTATGCTTCCAAACGAAAAATACCCCGAGAGTTGTACCCTTTTTTTCGGTGTAGATAAATATTCACATTAATTTATTCCTGAATTGTGTTCAGGTCTGCCAGAAGGTTATTGTGGTGGCTTAATGACCCTCCAGACATTAGTAACTGTTTAGCCTTCTGTCTAACACACCCAAACCAATGCTTCGGATTTAAATTAATACATTTTATTATAATTTTGACACAATAAATACATTGATTTTTTTCTTCTGTTACGTCATTTTCAGAAGCTCCTGTTGACATTGTTGCTGGTCGCCATGCTGGCTACCTTGAGCCAGGCTGGTGGACACGTTGGCTTTGTTGGAGGTCACGGTGGTGGATATGGAGGTGGATATGGCGGAGGCTATGGCGGTGGATATGGTGGTGGCTACGGAGGTGGATATGGAAGAGGATACGGAGGTGGATACGGTGTTGGTGGCGTATCAAACAGCATCTATAACATCGCAGGTCCCAGACATGGTGGATACAGTTATGGCGGCCACGGAGGATATGGTGGCGGCCATGGAGGTTTTGGTGGCGGCTATGGCGGTGGCTATGGTGTATATGGTGGTGGCTATGGCGGTGGCTATGGAGGTGGCTATGGCGGTGGTTATGGGGGATATGGTGGTGGCTATGGATACGGGAAATAGACGACCGTGGAAGATGACCAGCAGGAGAATGTAATAAATATCGAAATACAAATAAATTGTTAATAATAAAATAACGAATTACATTCACGATTTTATTTCTCTCTGGCAGGCCTCCAGATTCTGTTGTATGAGTTTCAATGTATATATCTTAAAATAAATAATATGTCTATCAAAACGTTTAATTCCATCATTTTGCTTCGTATTCTGTCCAAAGAACGAGAGGAGAAGTATGATTATAACATGGTGTCTCACTTACCATTGTCGAGGAAAGGAGATAGTTAGACTCATTGAGATCTTTTTAGGCAGACAGAATTTTCCCAGGAGGCAAGAACAACATTTGGCTAACTCAATAGTACATATTTCCGCGAGGTGAACAGAGGCGTCATGTGTAAGAATAAGTACCCAAAAGTATTGCTTTCCTGCCCGCGAATCTAACTGTGATCCAATCATTTGGGAGCCGACGGTACGATCTACTGCACTTGAAATTAAATTAGAAACAAAATTTTTTAAATGCCGTTCGTACCTGGATATTTAACCCAAGTATTCCACTATTGTCAATGTTACTGCTAGGTTTGTAGGTGTTACTCCTTAAGTAAGATACTCCTATGTAAGTTACTCTTTACATAGCTAGCTTGAGATACTTCTGGGTTTAGTGGTGGGCTTTCTTACATAGCTGGCTTGTGTTCCTGCTGAGTTTGGTGTTGATATTAAATCCTATCAAACTCTTACAGATTGTTAATGTCATGACTTGTGCTTACTGAACAGCGAACAAGTATACTTTAGTATACTTGTTCGCATGGCCGCTACTGACCATGTGGTAAAGTGCCCCGAATAGACAAAAAGGTGTATGCAGTTATAATATTTCATATGTTCTTATATGTTACTACCAGAGGCCACAATACCCGTTGGCTCAAATTATGTGTAAATCGTGACAACTAATGTTCTACGTGAGTTTATGGATTAAGAACTAAATGAACAAAATTATTATGAATCTCAGACAGTAGTAGGAGGCATCCTTCAGTCTCGGGAGACTATGGAGCTGCACTCTGGTTGTCAATCTCCACATGGTGTAACCCATGGGTTGGTCAATATGTAAGAGAAACTGTTACCCATGCAGCAGGTCCCCGTCTGCACGTTGCTGAAATTATCCAATGGAAAGGCAAACGCCTTTCCAGCACCGTCGCAGAAGCTATCAGAACGAAGTCAACAACGAACTGCCTTAGGGGCTCCAACTCCGGATTTTTATTCGAGGTTGACTCCTGAAACCTTTCACAAAAGAGGGGTATGGCCGCAAGGCAGCGGTGGTTTGAAATCAGGGGGGGGTTTCCTTCCCCTAGATGAGCTGCCTTTCCAGACTATCGAGTCCTGTCTATCCGGAGCAGCTGGGTTTAAGGCTCCAGAGGCATGCCCTCTCCCCTTCTCCTGTCAGTAAAAGCAGTTCCGCCGGACTTAAAGACTAATCCACCCGCGCAGGACAGGAGCTGGACGTTGGAATCTTAGACAAAACCGACAATTAGAGAAAAAAATCCAGTTAATTATTTCAATGATACATCACGTTAATGTGATTTCTTTGTGCATTTGAAGGGATCGTTAGTGGAAGAACTTCTCTACCACACCAGAGTGCACGAGGGTAAGGTGTGAAACCTTGATTTGGTATCAGACCCCTTGAGGATTCAGTTTATTTTAGGTTATGTCCTTAATAGATCATCGTTGATTTGTGTTTAAAGGCGTGCACTTGTGAGTACCTAGGTTGCTTGGTCGAATCCACCGTTTAGCATGAATTGATGTTCTCAATATTAATAATTATATTAAACATTAATATAGTAAAATCAATCACTTGAATTAACTGTCGGCGTTGCTACATATAAACAAAATACAAGAAGTACTCCGGTATTGTTTTGTTTGAGTGTTTAATGAGGTTGGGTTTATACCTGAGCGAGTTTTTGGGCTCCTGGAAGTATTTGATTTGGTTCCTTACACAGATTCCTGAATTCTATTCTGATGTTAGCCAGCCTCTGGCTAACATCAGAATGGTTCCTTTAGTCCTGGTAGTTGTTTTTGTGTTTAAGGTTGTAGTTGCAGTAGCGATGTGGGAAGTAGATGTTGTGATTTTGGACTGTGTATGGCTTCGGTTGTCAGTTGCAACGTCTTGCCTTTCTCCTGCGTTTATTGCTTCAGCTTTTTAATAAATGTAGCAGTTATACTCTTTTTTTATGTATACACAGTATCAAATGTCTTCTGTTCTGTCTGTAGCATTCTATGCCTCTTACGTGAGATTCTGAATATCATAAATCGAAGCAGTTTCCAACGTCTAGTGGGAAGCCTGGCCACAGGCTTTCCTCGGGGAGTAGAGGAACTCCCGAAACCCTCTCAAGGAAAGAGCCAGGTAGTGAGGTTACCATTAGATGCTTAGAGCCAGGGTGGTATTGTTTGCTTCATCCCATTCACCGGTTCTAATGTCATTGGTACTTTCACTGCCTCTCTTGTCCCTTATATTCACTGCCTCTGCTGTCAGTGTTACATTCTCGTGCTCTTGTATCATTATCATTAGCATTGGCACTAGTGTCACATTTATGAACTCTGGGATCATAATTGTATCGAAAGAGCTCTAGAGTTACTATTGCTTTCACTTGCACCGACTTCATCATCTCATTAACGGGCAATGAAGTCACTTCACATTTTCTAAAACTATTGTCATTATCTCATTCAATGATTTAATATCACTATTTATGGGCTTAAGGTCGCAATTTTTTTCCTAAGGCCTGATATCCTTATCGCATAACAAATGCTTATTGTCTCCGTAACAAAACTGATGTCTGGTGTCACTCATATTCCCTATGTCTAGTGTCACTCTCAAATAATCAAAGTGTGGTGTCACTATCAGAGACAGAGAGATATTGTATTTTATTAAATAATTCTTCATGAAATACATGAACCAGTTCAGCTTTTAGATTAGGAGGGTTAAGGATATTTTTGTGCCGCTTCTATGCACTGGTTTAGAGTATAATAAGCCACACCCCATCGCGTCCTCCCCCCTCGACTCCCCTACCATTGATAATCCAGGGGATTAAGACTGCCGACTTCCACCACAAGTAGCCAAGCCAACACAACACAGCTAACAATATTGAAGCAAATTCCTAATGTCATCGTATGTGCTATATATAGAGTAAAAACAATAGAATGTAATAATTTCGATAATAAAGCAATTAGTGAAAACCAATAAAGATTCCGACTTAAATCTCGTGACTACAGAGACGACGACCTTGCTTTCGAGACGGCAAATGTTCTTGTGTAATTTCCCGTGTTCTGGAGAAGAGTTGCCAGTTTTGGCTGGGAGTGACCAGGGTATATAAAACGTCGATGTCTGAGGACTTACTACTCAGTTTACTGCAGCTGATCAATACACCAACATGGTGAGGCTCTCTCTCATACTGGATATATTACTGGAGCCTATTATAATCCATGCTTCCATTTTTATGCTTCCAAAAGAAAAATACACCGAGAGTTGAACCCTATTTTTCGGTGTAGATAAATATTCAGATTAACTTATTCCTGAATTGTGTTCAGGTCTGCCAGAAGGTTATTGTGGTGGCTTAATGACCCTCCAGACATTAGTAACTGTTTAGACTTCTGTCTAACACACCCAAACCAATGCTTCGGATTTAAATTAATACATTTTATTATAATTTTGACACAACAAATGCATTGAATTTTTTCTTCTGTTACGTCATTTTCAGAAGCTCCTGTTGACATTGTTGCTGGTCGCCATGCTGGCTACCTTGAGCCAGGCTGGTGGACACGTTGGCTTTGTTGGAGGTCACGGTGGTGGATATGGAGGTGGATATGGCGGAGGCTATGGCGGTGGATATGGTGGTGGCTTCGGAGGTGGATATGGAAGAGGATACGGAGGTGGATACGGTGTTGGTGGTGTATCAAACAGCATCTATAACATCGCAGGTCCCAGACATGGTGGATACAGTTATGGCGGCCACGGAGGATATGGTGGCGGCCATGGAGGTTTTGGTGGCGGCTATGGCGGTGGCTATGGAGGTGGCTATGGCGGTGGCTATGGCGGTGGTTATGGGGGATATGGTGGTGGCTATGGATACGGGAAATAGACGACCGTGGAAGATGACCAGCAGGAGAATGTAATAAATATCGAAATACAAATTAATTGTTAATAATAAAATAACGAATTACATTCACGATTTTATTTCTCTCTGGCAGGCCTCCAGATCCTGTTGTATGAGTTTCAATGTATATATCTTAAAATAAATAATATGTCTATCAAAACGTTTAATTCCATCATTATGCTTCGTATTCTGTCCAAAGAACGAGAGGAGAAGTATGATTATAACATGGTGTCTCACTTACCATTGTCGAGGAAAGGAGATAGTTAGACTCATTGAGATCTTTTTAGGCAGACAGAATTTTCCCAGGAGGCAAGAACAACATTTGGCTAACTCAATAGTACATATTTTCGATAGGTGAACAGAGGCATCATGTGTAAGAATAAGTACCCAAACGTATTGCTTTCCTGCCCGCGAATCTAACTGTGATCCAATCATTTGGGAGCCGACGGTACGATCTACTGCACTTGAAATTAAATTAGAAACAAAATTTTTTAAATGCCGTTCGTACCTGGATATTTTACCCAAGTATTCCACTATTGTCAATGTTACTGCTAGGTTTGTAGGTGTTACTCCTTAAGTAAGATACTCCTATGTAAGTAACTCCTTACATAGCTAGCTTGAGATACTTCTGGGTTTAGTGGTGGGCTTTCTTACATAGCTGGCTGGCGTTCCTGTTGAGTTTGGTGTTGATATTAAATCCTATCAAACTCTTACAGATTGTTAATGTCCTGACTTGTGCTTACTGAACAGCGAACAAGTATACTTTAGTATACTTGTTCGCAAGGCCGCTTCTGACCATGTGGTAAAGTGCCCCGAATAGACAAAAAGGTGTATGCAGTTATAATATTTCATATGTTCTTATATGTTACTACCAGAGGCCACAATACCCGTTGGCTCAAATTATGTGTAAATCGTGACAACTAATGTTCTACGTGAGTTTATGGTCGAAGAACTAAATGAACAAAATTATTATGAATCTCAGACAGTAGTAGTAGCAGTAGTAGGCATCCTTCAGTCTCGGGGGACTATGGAGCTGCACTCTGGTTGTCAATCTCCATGGTGTAACGCATGGGTAGGTCAATATGTAAGAGAAACTGTTACCCATGCAGCAGGTCCCCCTCTCCACGTTGCTGAAATTATCCAGTGGAAAGGCAAACGCCTTTCCAGCACCGTCGCAGAAGCTATCAGAACGAAGTCAACAACGAACTGCCTTAGGGGCTCCAACTCCGGATTTTTATTCGAGATTAACTCCTGAAGCCTTTCACAAAAGAGGGGTATGGCCGCAAGGCAGTCGAGGTTTGAAATCAGGGAGGGTTTCCATCCCCTAGATGGGCTGCCTTTCCAGACTATCGAGTCCCGTCTACCCGGAAAAGCTGGTTTTAAGGCGCCAGAGGCACGCCCTCTCCCCTTCTCCTGTCAGTAAAAGCAGTTCCGCTGGACTTAAAGACTAATCCACCCGCGCAGGCCAGGAGCTGGACGTTGAAATCTTAGACGAAACCGATAATTAGAGAAAAAATCCAGTTAGTTATTTCAATGATACATCACGTTAATGTGATTTCTTTGTGCATTTGAAGGGAGCGTTAGTGGAAGAACTCCTTTACCACACCAGAGAGCAGTAAGGTAAGGTGTGATACCTTGATTTGGTAACAGACCCCTTGAGGATTCAGTTTATTTTCAGGTTATGTCGTTAATAGATCATCGTTGATTTGTGTTTAAAAGTTTGCACTTGTGAGTACCTAGGTAGCTTGATCGAATCCACCGTTTAACTTGAATTGATGTTCTCAATATTAATAATTATATTAAACATTAATATAGTAAAATCAATCACTTGAATTACCTGTCAACGTTGCTACATATATACAAAATACAAGAAGTACCCCTGTATTGGTTTGTATGAGTGTTTAATGGGGTTGGGTTTATACCTGAGCGAGCTTTTGGGCTCCTGAAATTATTTGATTTGGTTCCTTTAATCCTTGCAGTTGCTGTATTGTTGAAGGTTGTAGTTGCAGTAGCGATGTCGGAAGAAGCTGTTGTGATTTTATATTGTATTCACCTAGTTGTGTTTGCGGGGGTTGAGCTCTGCTCTTTCTGCTCGCATCCCAATCAAATGTTACTAACTACTATCTAACAATTTTATGATATGATATTCATAATTTTTCATACACACACATCACACACACACACACACACGCACAGGAAGCAGCCTGTAACAGCTGTCTAACTCCCAGATACTATTTACTGCTAGGTAACAGGGGAATCAGGTTGAAAGAAACTTGTTTCTGCCATCACCAGGAATCGAACCCGGACCCCTAGGATTCCGAGTCCAGAGCGCTGTACACTCAGCTATCAGGCCTTCATGGCCCACATTGTGTATGCCTTCTATAGTAAGTTGCAACATCTTGCCTTCCTCCTGGGTTTTTTGCCTCAGCTTTCTTCTAAATGTAGCAATTATATTCGTTTTTATGTATACACAATATATTATTTCTTCTGTTTTGTCTGCAACATTTTATGCCTCTTACGTGAGATTCTGAATATCATAAATCGAAGAAGCTTCCAACGTCTAGTGGGAAGGCTGGCCATAACCTGGCATTGGGGAGTAGAGGAACTCCAGAAACTCTCTTCAGGTAAGATCCAGGTAGTGGGGTTACCATTATACGCTCACAGCCAGGGTGGCATTGTTTGCTTCATCTCATTCACCGGCTCTGATATCACTCTCACCCTTACTACTTCTCGTGTCACTCACCTTTACTGCCCCTGGTTTCACTGTTACCTTCCATGCCTCTGGTGTTCACTATCACCTTCACTTCGTCTTACATCAGCCACCCTCACTGCCTCTCGTGTCACTCACCTTCACTGCCTCTGGTTTCATTGTCACTTTTACTGCCTCTGAGTGTCAGTCACCTTTACTGCAACTCTTGTCACTCATATTCAATGCCTCTGTTGGCACTGTCACACTCACGGGCTCTTGTGTCATTATCATTAGCACTACGGTCACATTTACGAACTCTAGGATCATAATTGCATCCAAAAAGCTCTAGAGTCACTGTCGTTTTCACTTACTCCGACTTCATCATCTCATTACCGGGCAATGAAGTCACTTCACATTTTATGCCACTGTCATTATCACATTGAATGATTGAATAGTGCCATTTATGCGCTTAGTGTTGCTAATATTTTCTTGAGACCTCATACCACTATCACATAACAAACGTTTAGTGTCTATAACAGGACTAATATCTGGTGTCACTCTCATGTTCCCTATGTCTAGTATCACTCTCAAATTATCAAAGTGTACTGTCTCTATCAGAGAGAGAGAGATGTTGTATTTTATTAAGTGTTATACAGGAAATATATGAACCAGTTCAGCTTTTAGATTAAGAGGTGGGTGAGGATAGTTTTCTGCCTCTTCAATACACTGATTTAGAGTATATTAAGCCACACTTCAACGCGTCCTCTCCCCTCGACTTCCCTACCATGGATAATCCAGTCCACCAAGACTGCCAACTGGAACCACAAGTAGCCAACACAACACAACTAACAATATTGAAGCATATCTATAATATATGTCATCGTATGTGCTACATACCGAGTAAACACAATAGAATAAAAATTTCGATAGTAAAGCATTTAGTGAAAACCAATAAAGATTCCGGCTTAAATCTCGTGAATATAGAGACGACGGCCTTGCTTCCGAAACGGCAAAATTTCTTGTGTAATTTCAAGTGTTCTGGAGAGAGTTGCCAGTTTTGGCTGGGAGTGGCCAGGGTATATAAAGGTCAGTGCCAGAGGACTTACCACTCAGTTTACTACAGCTGACCAATAGACCAACATGGTGAGGCTCTCTCATACTGGATATATTACTGGAGCCTATTATAATCCGTGCTTGCATTTTTATGCTCCTAAGGGCTATATACGCCGAGAGCTGTACCCAATTTTTCGGTGTATTTAAATATACAGCTTAATCTATTCCTGGATTGTATTCAGGGCTGTCGAAAAGTTATTGTGGTGGCTTCATAACCCTCCAGACGTTAGTAACTGTTAAGCCTTCTGTCTAACACACCCAAACCAATGCTTAGTAATTGAATTAATACATTTTATTATAATTTTGACATACATCATAAATACTTTTATTATCTTCTGTTACATTATTTTCAGAAGCTTTTGTTGACACTGTTGCTAGTCGCCATGCTGGCTACCTTGAGCCAGGCTGGTGGACACGTTGGCTTTGTTGGAGGTCACGGCGGTGGATATGGAGGTGGACATGGCGGAGGCTACGGCGGTGGATATGGTGGTGGCTACGGCGGTGGATATGGTGGAGGCTACGGCGGTGGATATGGAAGAGGATACGGAGGAGGATACGGTGTTGGTGGCGTATCAAACAGCATCTATAACATCGCAGGTCCCAGATATGGTGGATACAGTTATGGCGGACACGGAGGTTATGGTGGCGGCCATGGAGGTTATGGTGGTGGCTATGGCGGTGTATATGGCGGTGGCTATGGTGGTGGCTATGGCGGTGGATATGGTGGTGGCTATGGATACGGGAAATAGACGACCATGCAAGATGTTCAGCAAGGGAATATAATATACATATACAAATAAATTTTTAATAATAAAATAACGAAATACATTTACGACTTTATTTCTCACTGGTAGGCCTCCAGATCCTTTTATGTGAGTTCGAATGTGAATGTGAACTCCCGAATCCAGGTAATATCCTGGCAGTGAGGTTACCATTATACGCTCAGAGCCAGGATGGTATTGTTTGCTTCATCCCATTTGCCGGCTCTAATGTCATTGTCACTTTCACTACCTCTCGTGTCTATCACTTTCATTGCCTCTGGTTTCACTGTCATCTTACTATCCTTGGTTTCACTGTAAGCTTCACTGCCTCTGGTGTTCACTAGAACACATCACCTTCACTGCCTCTGGTTTCACTGTCACATTCTCGGGCTCTTGTGTCACAATCCTTATCACTAGTGTCACAATTGAACTCTGGGATCTTAATTGTATTAAAAGGCTCTATCCACTATCGCTTTCTATTGCACTGAATTCATCTTCACATTAACAGGCAATGAAGTAACTTCAAATTTTCTGACACTATTGTCATTATCACATTCAATGATTTAATATTACTATATACGGTCTTAGTGTCGCAATTAATTTTCTGAAGCCTGAAATTATTATCACATAACAAATATTATGGACTGATATCTGGTGTCTCTCTCATACACCCAAAGGCTAATGCTGCTCTGAAATAATCAAAGTGTGGTGTCACTATCAGAGACTTAGATGTTATATATTATTTAGTAATTCTAGAGGAAATACATGAACTAGTTCAGCTTTCAGATTAAGAGTGGGATGGGAGTGAGGATATTTTTGTACCGCTTCTATCCACTGGTTTAGAGTATAAGCCACTCCCCGACACGTCCTTTCCCCTCGACTCCACATCACCCCCACCATGGATAATTCAGGGACCCGAGACTGCTACCTGGAACCACCAGTAGCCAAGCTCAACACACACAACTAATAATATTGAAGCAAATACATAATAAATGTCATCGTACGTGCTATATATGGAGTAAAGAGAATAGAATGTAATAATTTCGGTAATAAAGCAGTTAGTAAAAGTCAATAGAAATTCCGGCTTAAATCTTGTGAATATTGAGGCGACAATCTTGCTTCTGAAACGGAAAATTTTCTTGAGTAATATCACTTGTTCTGGAGAGAGTTGCCAGTTTTGTCTGAGAGTGCCAAGGGTATATAAAGGTTGGTGTCGGAGGACTTACTATTCAGTTTACTGCAGCTGACCAATACGCCAACATGGTGAGGCTCTCTCATACTGGATATATTACTGGAGCCTATTATAATCCGTGCTTGCATTTTTATGCTCCTAAGGGAGCATAAAAATGCTCCCTTAGGAGAATAAAAATACTTATGCTTAAGAGCATAAAAATAAAAATAGGAGCATACGCCGAGGGGTGTACCCTATTTATCGGTGTATATAAATTTACTGATTAACCCATTCCTAGATTGTGTTCACGGGTTCCAGAAGGTTAATGTGGTGGATTAATGACCCGCCAGACACTAGAGACTGTTAAGCCTTCTGCCTAATACGAAGCCAAACCAATGTTGAGGGTTTGAATTAATAAATGTTATTATAATTTGATTTACAGAATGAAAACATTATTTTTTTCTGTCATGCTACTTTCAGAAGCTCCTGTTGACACTGTTGCTGGTCGCCATGTTGGCTACCTTGAGCCAGGCTGGTGGACACGTAGGCTTTGTTGGAGGTCACGGTGGTGGATATGGAGGTGGATATGGTGATGGATACGGCGGTGGATATGGTGGTGGCTACGGAGGTGGATATGGAAGAGGATACGGAGGAGGATACGGTGTTGGTGGTGTATCAAACAGCATCTATAACATCGCAGGTCCCAGACATGGTGGATACAGTTATGGCGGACACGGAGGCTATGGTGGCGGCCATGGAGGTTATGGTGGAGGCTATGGTGGTGGCTATGGCGGTGGCTATGGCGGTGGCTATGGCGGTGGATATGGTGGTGGCTATGGATACGGAAAATAGACGACCATGCAAGATGCTCAGCAAAGGAATATAATATCCAAATACAAATAATTTTTTAATAATAAAATAACGAAAAACATTCACGACTTTATTTCTCACTGGTAGGCCTCCAGATCCTTTTATGTGAGTTTCAATGTAAATATCATAAAATAAATAATATGTTAATCATAAGGTTTAATTCCATCATTAATCTTCGTATTCTGTCCAAAGAAAGAGAGAAGTATAATTATAATATAGTTTCTCACTAGTTTCGAGGAAAGGAGCTAGTTAAACACATCGAGGTTTTCTTAGGCTGATAGACATTCCCCAGAACGCAAAAAACATTTGGCTAACTCATTAGTACATATTTCCGCTAGGTGAACAGAGGCATTATGTGTAAGAATAAGTACCCAAACGTCTTAAAAATTTCCCGCCCGCGAATCGAAGTGGTCCAATCAGTTGGGAGCCGACTGTGTGATCTAATCCACCTCAAGTCAAATTAGAAACAACTTATTTTAATGCAGTTCGTACCTGGATATTTTTCCAAAGTGTTTCCTCTATTGTCAATATTTGGTATATTATCTTGTTTTTATTTCTTTATATAGCTGGCTATGTGTTCCTGCTTGATTTGGAGGTGGGGTTTCTTATATTGCAGGTTTGCGTTACTCTTGGGTTTGGTGGTGGGCTTCATTACATAGCTTGATTCTATTACTGCTGGGTTTTGTGATGGGCTTCCTTATATAGCTGGCTTGCGTTCCTGCTGGGTTTGGATGCGGGCCTGCTTACAAAACTGACTTGCATTTCTGCTTGGTGTAGTGGTGGGCTCCCATACATAGCTGGCTTGTGTTACTGCTGACTTTGGTAGTTGGCTTCCATACCTATCTGTCTTGCGTTACTCCTGGGTTTGAAGGTGGGCGTCCTTACGTAGCTGGCTTGTGTTACGTCTTAGTTTGAAAGTGTGCTTCCTTACATTGTTGATTTGTGTCCATGCTTGGTTAAGTGGTAAGCTTCCTTATAAAGCTGGCTTGTGTTCCTTCGGCGTTTGGAGATGGGCTTTCTTACATTGCTGGCATGTGTTCCTGCTGGATTTGGTGGTGTCCATTCTTACGTAGCTTGCTTGTGTTTCTGCTGGGATTGGTGTTGATATTAAATCCTACCACACTGCTATGGATAGTTAAGGTAGTGACACGTGCTTGCTGAACAACCAACAAGTATACTTTAGCTCTGAAAATTATTGAGAACTAAAGAAAACTCGCCGTGCATATGGACCCCCCCAAAAAAGAGGAGTACCTTTGGGTGTACACAATTTCACATATCTGCTATGTGGGCTTCATCTTCTTGTTTGCTTTTTTGAGCACAAGGAGTATTTTATTTGATTTTACTGTACCTGATGGTGAGCTCTATATCAATAATGATTGTGAAACCTAGACCTGCATTCAGTTGATTTTCTGCCGAGGTCTGTATAAGGTCCGAATTTCTGCTCCTGTTTGTTGATAGTTTCGTCTTTTGTAGCATTGATATGTAAATGTTTCTCCAGAAATAATGATTCTATTGTCATCTACCTTTTAGACATATGATAACATCCATTCTGCTCCATATTAAAAATAATAGCTCTGTTACACTCAACTTTACGAAGGGTCTTAAACTTTTTTCCGCTGAGGGCACCATTAATATTTTAGTCATATATTCGCGATCCCCTTATTTCAGGGTTATTGGTTTCCATCCCATTGTAGGGTCAAGATTTCCTATGAGACCTTCCCAAGGATACAACCTATAACAGTCGTTTAATTGCTGGGAGCCTATTTAATTCTAGGTGAATATTTGCATCAGATGAGAGGAAACCTAATTAATTTTGCTTTAGTTGTTCATAGGACAATGATGGACATGCTGAATGACGAGGCGAAATTAGGTAGGAATTAACTGATAATTGTAAAAATTCGTGAAGGTGACTACTATTGTGATAATTTGGAAACATTTACAGTTATAATAATTAAAGTAGAAATATGATTATTAGAGGTTGAAAGATAATGGATCGAGAAAATATAGAACTACAAAATTATTTAACTCAAAGGACGTGAATGACATCAAGCAGAAACTGAGGCAGTAATTGTGAAATATTTAACATTATACTAAGTAGATATTCCAAGGATTTTGAGATGTAATTTTTACTAATATATTTAAGCATTATTCGTGCACATAAACTGGGGCTCAAATAATCAAGTATGCAATTGTTTTGATTAAAGTATATAAATAGTTTAAGAGACATAATATTTTGTTTTGTAAAAATGAAATGACAAAATAGAACGCAAACAATGGATTCAAAATTTATAATTTTAGAATCAGGAAAGACCGAGATAAATAAAAGTTTGCAAATTGGATAGTTGATTTGTGGAACAAATTACCTGTTAACATAATAGCCGGGGATCACTTGACAGTTTCGATCACAATTAGACTTTTATAAGAATGAATTTATGTAAATATAAATAGAAAGTGCCCCGAGTAGACAAATAGGTGTATGGAGTTATACTAATTTTTATGTTCTTATATTTTAATACCAGTAGGCTCAATAATACCCATAGGTTCAAATTATGTGTAAATTGAGACAACTAATGCTCTAAATGAGTTTATAGACGAAGAACAAAATGAACAAATTAGTATAACTCTTATACAAACCCGCAGAAAAAACAATCCAGTTAATTATTTCATTGATACATCACATTAATGTGACTGCTTGGTGCACTTGAGGGGAGCGTTGGTGGGAGCACTTAACACTAGAGTGCATGTGGGTAAGATGTGAAACTTTGAATTGGAATCGGCTCGATTCCTCAAAACCCTTTGAGGATTCAGTTGAATTTAAGGTCATTTTGTTCATAGAGCATCGTGGCCTAGTGGTTTAAAGCGTGCACTTTTGGGTACCTCGGTTACATGATCGAAGCCACCGTACAGCTCCAAATCATGTTCTCGATATTAATAGTAGTAGTAAACATTATTATAATAGAATCAATAATTTTAAATTCCTGTCGACTTGATACAAATACAAAATATATGCAATACCTTTGAATTGTTTTGTCTGTTTAATGGGATTGTGTTTATACCTGATCCAGTTCTAGGGTCCCTGGAAGTATTTGATTTGGTTCCTTTAGTACTGGTAGTTGTTATTGTATTGAAGTTGATAGTTGCAGTAGCGATTTGTGAAGTAGCTGTTGTGACCTTGGACTGTGTACGGCTACTGTTGTCAGCTGCAACATCTTTCCTTCCTCCTGCTTTTATTGCCTACGCTTTTTCTAAACGAAATAATTATATACGTTTTTATATTCACTTAATATCTAATTTCTTCTGTTCTGTCTGTAACATTCTGTGCCTTTTACAGGAGATTCTGAACATCTTTATCCGAAGCAGTTTTGAACGTCTAGTGGGAAGGCTGGCTACAGGCTGGCGTTGGGGGAGTATAGGAACTCCCGAATTCTTATCCAGGTAATATCCTGGCAGTGAGGTTACCATTATACGATCAGAGCCAGGGTGGTATTGTTTGCTTCATCCCAATTGCCGGCTCTAATGTCATTGTCACTTTCACTACCTCTCGTGTCTATCACTTTCATTGCCTCTGGTTTCACTGTCATCTTACTATCCTTGGTTTCACTGTAAGCTTCACTGCCTCTGGTGTTCACTAGAACACATCACCTTCACTGCCTCTGGTGTTACTGTCACTCTCACTGCCCCTCATGCCACTCACCTTCACTGCCTCTGGTGTTACTGTCACCCTCACTGCCCCTCATGTCACTCACCTTCACTGCCTCTGGTTTCACTGTTACATTCTTGGGCTCTTGTGTCACAATCCTTAACACTAGTGTCTCAATTGAACTCTGGGATCTTAATTGTATTAAAAAGGCTCTATCCACTATCGCTTTCACTTGCACTGAATTCATCTTCATATTAACAGGCAATGAAGTAACTTCAAATTTTCTGACACTATTGTCATTATCACATTCAATGATTTAATATTACTATATACGGTCTTAGTGTCGTAATTAATTTTCTGAAGCCTGATATTATTATCACATAATAAATATTATGGACTGATATCTGGTGTCTCTCTCATACATACAAAGTCTAATGCTGCTCTGAAATAATCAAAGTGTTGTGTCACTATCAGAGACTTAGATGTTATATTTTATTTAGTAATTCTAGAGGAAATACATGAACTAGTTCAGCTTTCAGATTGAGAGTGGGAGGGGAGTGAGGATATTTTTGTACCGCTTCTATCCACTGGTTTAGAGTATAAGCCACTCCCCGACACGTCCTTTTCCCTCGAATCCACATCACCCCCACCATGGATAATTCAGGGACCCAAGACTGCTACCTGGAACCACCAGTAGCCAAGCTCAACACACACAACTAATAATATTGAAGAAAATACATAATAAATATCATCGTACGTGGTACATATGGAGTAAAGTGAATAGAATGTAATAATTTCGGTAATAAAGCAGTTAGTAAAAGTCAACAGAAATTCCGGCTTAAATCTTGTGAATATTGAGGCGACAATCTTGCTTCTGAAACGGAAAATTTTCTTGAGTAATATCACTTGTTCTGGAGAGAGTTGCCAGTTTTGTCTGAGAGTGGCCAGGGTATATAAAGGTCGGTGTCGGAGGACTTACTACTCAGTTTACTGCAGCTGACCAATAGACCAACATGGTGAGGCTCTCTCATACTGGATATATTACTGGAGCCTATTATAATCCGTGCTTGCATTTTTATGCTCCTAAGGGAGCATAAAAATGCTCCCTTAGGAGAATAAAAATACTTATGCTTAAGAGCATAAAAATAAAAATAGGAGCATACGCCGAGGGGTGTACCCTATTTATCGGTGTATATAAATTTACTGATTAACCCATTCCTAGATTGTGTTCACGGCTTCCAGAAGGCTAATGTGGTGGATTTATGACCCGCCAGACACTAGAGACTGTTAAGATTTGTGCCTAATACAAAGCCAAACCAATGTTGAGGGTTTGAATTAATAAATGTTATTATAATTTGATTTACAGAATGAATACATTATTTTTTTCTGTCATGCCACTTTCAGAAGCTCCTGTTGACACTGTTGCTGGTCGCCATGTTGGCTACCTTGAGCCAGGCTGGTGGTCACGTAGGCTTTGTTGGAGGTCACGGTGGTGGATATGGAGGTGGATATGGTGGTGGATACGGCGGTGGATATGGTGGTGGCTACGGAGGTGGATATGGAAGAGGATACGGAGGAGGATACGGTGTTGGTGGTGTATCAAACAGCATCTATAACATCGCAGGTCCCAGACATGGTGGATACAGTTATGGCGGACACGGAGGCTATGGTGGCGGCCATGGAGGTTATGGTGGAGGCTATGGTGGTGGCTATGGCGGTGGCTATGGCGGTGGCTATGGGGGTGGCTATGGCGGTGGATACGGTGGTGGCTATGGATACGGGAAATAGACGACCATGCAAGATGTTCAGCAAGGGAATATAATATACAAATACAAATAATTTTTTAATAATAAAATAACGAAATACATTTACTACTTTATTTCTCACTGGTAGGCCTCCAGATCCTTTTATGTGAGTTCGAATGTGAATATCATAAAATAAATAATATGTTAATCAAAAGGTTTAATTCCATCATTAATCTTCGTATTCTGTCCAAAGAACGAGAGAAGTATAATTATAATATAGTTTCTCACTAGTTTCGAGGAAAGGAGCTAGTTAAACACATCGAGGTTTTCTTAGGCTGATAGACATTCCCCAGAACGCAAAAAACATTTGGCTAACTCATTAGTACATATTTCCGTAAGGGTGAACAGAGGCATTATGTGTAAGAATAAGTACCCAAACGTCTTACTTTCCTGCCCGCGAATCGAAGTGGTCCAATCAGTAGTTAGCCGACTGTGTGATCTACTCCACCTCAAGTCAAATTAGAAACAATTTTTTTTAATGCAGTTCGTACCTGGATATTTTTCCAAAGTGTTTCCTCTATTGTCAATATTTGGTATATTATCTTGTTTTTATTTCTTTATATAGCTGGCTATGTGTTCCTGCTTGATTTGGAGGTGGGGTTTCTTACATTGCAGGTTTGTGTTACTCTTGAGTTTGGTGGTGGGCTTCATTACATAGCTTGATTCTATTACTGATGGCTTCCTTATATAGCTGGCTTGCGTTACTGCTGGGTTTGGATGCGGGCCTGCTTACAAAACTGACTTGCATTTCTGCTTGGTGTAGTGGTGGGCTCCCATACATAGCTGGCTTGTGTTACTGCTGACTTTGGTAGTTGGCTTCCATACCTATCTGTCTTGCGTTACTCCTGGGTTTGAAGGTGGGCGTCCTTACGTAGCTGGCTTGTGTTACGTCTTAGTTTGAAAGTGTGCTTCTTTACATTGTTGATTTGAAGTTCATACTTGCTTAATGGTAAGCTTCCTTATAAAGCTGGCTTGTGTTCCTTCGGCGTTTGGAGATGGACTTTCTTACAATGCTGGCATGTGTTCCTGCTGGATTTGGTGGTGTCCTTTCTTACGTAGCTGGCTTGTGTTTCTGCTGGATTTGGTGATGTCCTTCTTTACGTCGCTGGCTTGTGTTTCTGCTGGGATTGGTGTTGATATTAAATTCTACCACACTTCTATGGATAGTTAAGGTAGTGACACGTTGCTTACTGAACAACCAACAAGTATACTTTAGTTCTGAAAATTATTGAAACTAAAGAAAACTCGCCGTGCATATGGACCCAAAAAAAGAGGAATACCTTTGGGTGTACACAACTTCACATATCTGCTATGTGGGCTTCATCTTCTTGTTTGCTTTTTTGAGCACAAGGAGTATTTTATTTGACTTTACTAATGAGCTCGCCTGATGGTGAGCTCTGTATCAATAATGATTGTGAAACCTTGACCTGCATTCAGTTGATTCTCTGCTGAGGTCTGTATAAGGTCCGAATTTCTGCTCCTGTTTGTTGATAGTTTCGTCTTTTGTAGCATTGATATGTAAATGTTTCTCCAGAAATAATAATTCTATTGTCATCTACCTTTTAGACATATGTTAACATCCATTCTGCTCCATATTAAAAATAATAGCTCTGTTACACTCAACTTTACTAAGGGTCTTAAACTTTTTTCCGCTGAGGGCACCATTAATATTTTAGTCATATATTCGCGATCGCCTTATTTCAGGGTTATTGGTTTCCATCCCATTGTAGGGTCAAGATTTCCCATGAGACCTTCCCAAGGAGCTGGCTTGGGAAGGTCTGTATCCACCTATAACAGTCGTTTAATTCCTGGGAGCCTATTTAATTCTAGGTGAATATTTGCATCAGATGAGAGGAAACCTAGTTAATTTTGCTTTAGTTGTTCATAGGACAATGATGGACATGCTGAATGACGAGGCCAAATTAGGTAGGAATTAACTGATAATTGTAAAAATTCGTGAAGGTGACTAATATTGTGATAATTTGGAAACATTTACAGTTATAATAATTAAAGTAGAAATATTATTATTAGAGGTTGAAAGATAATGGATCGAGAAAATATAGAACAACAAAATTATTTAACTCAAAGGACGTGAATGACATCAAGCAGAAACTGAGGCAGTAATTGTGAAATATTTAACATTCTACTAAGTAGATATTCCAAGGATTTTGAGATGTAATTTTTATTAATATATTTAAGCATTATTCGTGCACATAAACTGGGGCTCAAATAATCAAGTATGCAATTGTTTTGATTAAAGTATATAAATAGTTTAAGAGACATAATATTTTGTTTTGTAAAAATGAAATGACAAAATAGAACGCAAACAATGGATTCAAAATTTATAATTTTAGAATCAGGAAAGACCTGGATAAATAAAAGTTTGCAAATTGGATAGTTGATTTGTGGAACAAATTACCTGTTAACATAATAGCCGGGGAACACTTGACAGTTTCGATCACAATTACACTTATATAAGAATGAATTTATGTAAATATAAATAGAAAGTGCCCCGAGTAGACAAACAGGTGTATGGAGTTATACTAATTCTTATGTTCTTATATTTTAATACCAGTAGGCTCAACAATACCCATAGGTTCAAATTATGTGTAAATTGAGACAACTAATGCTCTAAATGAGTTTATAGACGAAGAAAAAAAATGAACAAATTAGTATAACTCTTATACAAACCCGTAGAAAAACAATCCATTTAATTATTTAATTGATACATCACATTAATGTGACTGCTTGGTGCACTTGAGGGGAGCGTTGGTGGGAGCACTTAACAACACTAGAGTGCATGTGGGTAAGATGTGAAATTTTTTTATTTGGAATCGGCTCGATTCCTCAAAACCCTTTGAGGATTCAGTTGAATTTAAGGTCATGTTGTTCATAGAGCATCGTGGCCTAGTGGTTTAAAGCGTGCACTTTTGGGTAACTCGGTTACATGATCGAAGCCACCGTACAGCTCCAAATCATGTTCTCGATATTAATAGTAGTTGTAAACATTATTTTAATAGAATCAATAATTTTAAATTCCTGTCGACTTGATAGAAATACAAAATATATGAAATACCTTTGAATTGTTTTGTCTGTTTAATGGGATTGTGTTTATACCTGATCCAGTTCTAGGGTCCCTGGAAGTATTTGATTTGGTTCCTTTAGTACTGGTAGTTGTTATTGTATTGAAGTTGATAGTTGCAGTAGCGATTTGTGAAGTAGCTGTTGTGACCTTGGACTGTGTACGGCTACTGTTGTCAGCTGCAACATCTTTCCTTCCTCCTGCTTTTATTGCCTACGCTTTTTCTAAACGAAATAATTATATTCGTTTTTATATTCACTTAATATCTAATTTCTTCTGTTCTGTCTGTAACATTCTGTGCCTTTTACAGGAGATTCTGAACATCTTTAACAGAAGCAGTTTTGAACGACTAGTGGGAAGGCTGGCTACAGGCTGGCGTTGGGGGAGTATAGGAACTCCCGAACCCTTATCCAGGTAAGATCCTGGTAGTGAGGTTACCATTATACGCTCAGAGCCAGGGTGGTATTGTTTGCTTCATCCCATTTGCCAGCTGTAATGTCATTGTCACTTTCACTACCTCTCGTGTCTATCACTTTCATTGCCTCAGGTTTCACTGTCATCTTACTATCCTTGGTTTCACTGTAAGCTTCACTGCCTCTGGTGTTCACTAGAATACATCACCTTCACTGCCTCTGGTGTTACTGTCACTCTCACTGCCCCTCATATCACTCACCTTCACTGCCTCTGGTTTCCCTGTCACATTCTCGGGCTCTTGTGTCAATCCTTATCACTAGTGTCACAATTGAACCCTGGGATCTTAATTGTATTAAAAAGGCTCTATCCACTATCGCTTTCACTTGCACTGAATTCATCTTCACATTAACAGGCAATGAAGTAACTTCAAATTTTCTGACACTATTGTCATTATCACATTCAATGATTTAATATTACTATATACGGTCTTAGTGTCGCAATTAATTTTCTGAAGCCTGAAATTATTATCACATAACAAATATTATGGACTGATATCTGGTGTCTATCTCATACACCCAAAGGCTAATGCTGCTCTGAAATAATGAAAGTGTGGTGTCACTATCAGAGACTTAGATGTTATATATTATTTAGTAATTCTGGAGGAAATACATGAACTAGTTCAGCTTTCAGATTAAGAGTGGGAGGGGAGTGAGGATATTTTTGTACCGCTTCTATCCACTGGTTTAGAGTATAAGCCACTCCCCGACACGTCCTTTCCCCTCGACTCCACATCACCCCCACCATGGATAATTCAGGGACCCAAGACTGCTACCTGGAACCACCAGTAGCCAAGCTCAACACACACAACTAATAATATTGAAGCAAATACATAATAAATGTCATCGTACGTGCTACATATGGAGTAAAGAGAATAGAATGTAATAATTTCGGTAATAAAGCAGTTAGTAAAAGTCAACAGAAATTCCGGCTTAAATCTTGTGAATATTGAGGCGACAATCTTGCTTCTGAAACGGAAAATTTTCTTGAGTAATATCACTTGTTCTGGAGAGAGTTGCCAGTTTTGTCTGAGAGTGGCCAGGGTATATAAAGGTCGGTGTCGGAGGACTTACTACTCAGTTTACTGCAGCTGACCAATAGACCAACATGGTGAGCCTCTCTCATACTGGATATATTACTGGAGCCTATTATAATCCGTGCTTGCATTTTTATGCTCCTAAGGGAGCATAAAAATGCTCCCTTAGGAGAATAAAAATACTTATGCTTAAGAGCATAAAAATAAAAATAGGAGCATACGCCGAGGGGTGTACCCTATTTATCGGTGTATATAAATTTACTGATTAACCCATTCCTAGATTGTGTTCACGGCTTCCAGAAGGCTAATGTGGTGGATTAATGACCCGCCAGACACTAGAGACTGTTAAGCCTTCTGCCTAATACAAAGCCAAACCAATGTTGAGGGTTTGAATTAATAAATGTTATTATAATTTGATTTACAGAATGAATACATTTTTTTTTTCTGTCATGCTACTTTCAGAAGCTCCTGTTGACACTGTTGCTGGTCACCATGTTGGCTACCTTGAGCCAGGCTGGTGGACACGTTGGCTTTGTTGGAGGTCACGGTGGTGGTTACGGAGGTGGATATGGTGGTGGATACGGCGGTGGGTATGGTGGTGGCTACGGAGGTGGATATGGAAGAGGATACGGAGGAGGATACGGTGTTGGTGGTGTATCAAACAGCATCTATAACATCGCAGGTCCCAGATATGGTGGATACAGTTATGGCGGCCACGGAGGATATGGTGGCGGCCATGGAGGCTATGGTGGAGGCTATGGCGGTGGCTATGGCGGTGGCTATGGAGGTGGCTATGGTGGTGGCTATGGCGGTGGCTATGGATACGGAAAATAGACGACCAGCAAGGGAATATAATATCCAAATAAAATTAAATTGTTGATAATAAAATAACGAATTACATTCACGAGTTTATTTTTCACTGGTAAACTTGCAGATCATATTATGTGAATTTTAATGTATATCTTAAATTAAATAATATATCTATCTACACATATAATTCCATTATTAAGCTTCATATTCTGTCCAAGGAACGAGAGAAGTATGATTACAATATAATTTCTCACTATTGTCGAGGAAAGTAGCCAGTTAGGCACATCAAGGTCTTCTTAGGCTGACTGACATTCCCCAGAATGCAAAGGACAACATTTGGCTAACTCAGTAGTATATATTTCTGCTAGGTGAACAGGGACATCATGTGTAAGAATAAGAACCCAAACGTCTTGCCTTCCTGCCCGCGAATCGAACTGTGGTCCAATCGATTGGGAGCCGATTGAGCAATCAACTTCACTTCAAATTAAAATAAAAACTCAGAATTTAAATTAAATCCTCATCTATTCTAGCTGGGTGAAAGAATATTGATAGACACGATGAAATGGAGAGAGCAAGGAAAGTAGGTTAGGATTAAATTATAAAAACGTAAAACAGTGGAGGTGACCATAATTTTGGTGATGTGGATATAATTGCAGTTTTGATAAATTAGAAATTATAAAATAAAATGTTCAGAATATATGACAGAAAAAATACATCAGCAATTGTGAAATAATTGAATATTATGCAGAAATTGCTAGGGTTTTTATTTTTTTATACACAATATTTATGCATTACTGCACATTATGTTTTCCTTCCCTAAATCTATGCCCTTGTGACCACGGCACAATTGTAACTATGTTAAATGAAATACGATGTTGGAAATTAATCTCTAACATAGATCTTAGAGCATTTATACATGAAATATATATATATATATATATATATATATATATATATATATATATATATATATATATATATATATATATATATATATATATATATATATATATAACTGAAAACTCACACCCCAGAAGTGACTTGAACCCATACTGCCAGGAGCAACGCAACTGGTATGTACAGGGACGCCTTAATCCGCTTGACCATCACGACCGGACAAAAGGAAGTGATAGCCGAAGCTATTTGAACCACTTCCCCGCCGGCACTCGGATGGTAATCTTGGGCATATCATTTTATCAAATCACCTCATTCTTTGGAGAACACGTGAGGAACACAAATGCAAACAAGCCTGAATGGTCCCCAGGACTATATACAACTGAAAACTCACACCCCAGAAGTGACTCGAACCCATACTGCCAGGAGCAACGCAACTGGTATGTACAGGGACGCCTTAATCCGCTTGACCATCACGACCGGACAAAAGGAAGTGATAGCCGAAGCTATTTGAACCACTTCCCCGCCGGCACTCGGATGGTAATCTTGGGCATAGCATTTTATCAAATCACCTCATTCTTTGGGGAACACGTGAGGAACACAAATGCAAACAAGCCTGAGTGGTCCCCAGGACTATATACAACTGAAAACTCACACCCCAGAAGTGACTCGAACCCATACTGCCAGGAGCAACGCAACTGGTATGTACAGGGACGCCTTAATCCGCTTGACCATCACGACCGGACAAAAGGAAGTGATAGCCGAAGCTATTTGAACCACTTCCCCGCCGGCACTCGGATGGTAATCTTGGGCATAGCATTTTATCAAATCACCTCATTCTTTGGGGAACACGTGAGGAACACAAATGCAAACAAGCCTGAATGGTCCCCAGGACTATATACAACTGAAAACTCACACCCCAGAAGTGACTCGAACCCATACTGCCAGGAGCAACGCAACTGGTATGTACAGGGACGCCTTAATCCGCTTGACCATCACGACCGGACAAAAGGAAGTGATAGCCGAAGCTATTTGAACCACTTCCCCGCCGGCACTCGGATGGTAATCTTGGGCATAGCATTTTATCAAATCACCTCATTCTTTGGGGAACACGTGAGGAACACAAATGCAAACAAGCCTGAATGGTCCCCAGGACTATATACAACTGAAAACTCACACCCCAGAAGTGACTCGAACCCATACTGCCAGGAGCAACGCAACTGGTATGTACAGGGACGCCTTAATCCGCTTGACCATCACGACTGGACAAAAGGAAGTGATAGCCGAAGCTATTTGAACCACTTCCCCGCCGGCACTCGGATAAGTGCCGGCGTGATGGTCAAGCGGATTAAGGCGTCCCTGTACATATCAGTTGCGTTGCTCCTGGCAGTATGGGTTCGAGTCACTTCTGGGGTGTGAGTTTTCAGTTGTATATAGTCTTGGGGACCATTCAGGCTTGTTTGCATTTGTGTTCCTCACGTGTTCCCCAAAGAATGAGGTGATTTGATAAAATGCTATGCCCAAGATTACCATCCGAGTGCCGGCGGGGAAGTGGTTCAAATAGCTTCGGCTATCACTTCCTTTTGTTCGGTCGTGATGGTCAAGCGGATTAAGGCGTCCCTGTACATACCAGTTGCGTTGCTCCTGGCAGTATGGGTTCGAGTCACTTCTGGGGTGTGAGTTTTCAGTTGTATATAGTCCTGGGGACCATTCAGGCTTGTTTGCATATATATATATATATATATATATATATATATATATATATATATATATATATATATATATATATATATATATATATATATATATATATATATGTCGTACCTAGTAGCCAGAACGCACTTCTCTGCCTACTATGCAAGGCCCGATTTGACCACCACATCAATGATCGTCTATTAGGATTGGTCAGGCCTGGTGCTTATTAACTAAGCTGATCAACCCCCCGACGACACTCATGGATCCATTTGGGTACAGTTTTTCATCAAATTCTGGCACATGCACGGATCGCGCTGAGTTTTACAAATGTGAGAGAGATGAGTTTTCTCAAATGTGAGAACATGTATATATCGTTATATCGTTGAAAACAACAGAAAATTTTAGATTTATGATTCTGGCACGAATCTCCACGATATTCCTTATGCTTTTCTTCACTAAAGCAGGAAGTTAAAAAAATAAACTGTCCAAAGTTCATTTTTACTTTTTATTGGGTCTGATGCCTAGTGATTCTTTCTTTATTATGCACCCCATACCCATCCCGTGGGCGGTTGTGGAAAGGGTTACAGAGGCATATAATGGGTTCATGAACTGAACCCCAGAGTTCGTGTAAGAAAGCAAATGACAATCTTTTGTAGCTAGTTACACAATTGTTAATGTTGTATACTCATGTACATATATATTCAATCACTTACACAAATACACAGACATATCAATAATCTTTTTATATCACAAGTGATTCAAGAAGAGGCTCATAACTGTCACTATACAAGGCACTTTACATCAATGGTGAGTAACACAGTTACTAGTCTTGCTCCACACCAACGCAACTGGGCGGTAGCTTTACAGTCATGTGCATGCTGCATCTACAGTTAGCAAATTTTGAATAATTAGCTAGGATTCCCGTCAGCACATCATCATGAATAAAGTACTTATACCTAACTTGGACACCATTGATAGTGTTATCTTTGAATTCCGCGATTTTTTTTTTCACATTCCATTATATAATGACACAAAGTATGCGAATAGTTCTGTTGGCAGAGTTTACATTTAGTCAAATCTACATCAGCAGATGTTGCAAACTCCCAGAGGTACTTGTAGCCGAGCCTAAGCCTAGCAGTGGTATCATTTAGAAGTCTGCTAATCATATTGGATGACCCATAGACGTGTGGTTCTTCCTGCGTGATGATTGATGGAGTAACTGGTGTGTATTTCACTTTACCTCAAGTCTACGAGATTTTGTTGATGTTCCTGGAATAAAACTGCATCAGGCTGCTCGAAGCCAGTTCAATATGGTAATCAATTCCCTCTTTATGATTAAAAAATGTGTAAGCTGGTCAGAATTACATTTCACCTTCGTAATTTCATATTAATGACACCATGTAAAAGATACCTCGAACACTGTTTATGTTGGACAGACGTAAATTTGTGTATGTAAGTAAATAGGTTAGATTAGCCTTTAAAAGCATAACAATCACCTGTGGTTGACTCTTCAATAAATTACTGAACTAAATGTTTAACAGATTTAGTTCAGTAAATAGTTCAGTTCCTCCACCCTGTCCATCGATGACAGAAAAATATGTATATGCTGGTTACCATTGTAAATGTGTGACCACGTCTGTGGTAGAAAATAATAAAAATAAAAAATAGCAATAACAATAACAATAAAATAATAAATAAAGCTGAATTGTTACTAAGGCCAGCATTCCTCCAGAGAGTTGCTAAGCCTAGCAACCATGGCAGGGCTACTAAAGCCTATTATGTTTTTTTATGCTAATTGACCAACCAGAAAATGAAATTGAGTTTTAGTTATGAATGGAAATAAAGTAAAGGCGTATTGAAAAGAGATTTACATCATTCTCATCGAAAGAAAAAAAATCAAAATTTTATTATAAGCTTTATTTTTTCTAATGTACATTCTTAAATTAAAAAGGTATGCATTTGCAACCTCCCTCCCTCCCCCCACCCCACTTTTTCCCTCAGGCCAGCGTGCGAAAGGCATCGTTGATAATGCAATAGTTTTGATGCAAGTGATTCACTTAAATTTGCATTCCTTGCGTCAGCAAGATGTTGTTTACTTGCCATATACTCCATTTCCTCCACCACCATGGCCACCACCGTGGCCACCGCCACCGTGGAGACTGCCACCGTGGGCACCACCGTGGGCACCACCACTGTGGAGACTGCCACCGTGGGCACCACCACCGTGGGCACCACCACCGTGGGCACCGCCACCGTGGGCACCGCCATCATTGCCATCTCCACCAGCACCATAAATCACTGTTACTACACCAGGACCATCATCGTGACCACCACCACTGTGGGCACCACCGTGACTACCGCCCCCGTGGGCGCCGCCGAGGACAGCACCACCGTGACTACCACCCCCGTGGGCGCCGCCGAGGACAGCACCACCGTGACTACCACCCCCGTGGACAGCACCACCGTGACCACCACCTTGTCCACCTCCGAGACCAGCGAAGTGGCCTATTCCTTGTCCCCCTGAGTATTCTGCACCGTGTCCACCTCCGAAGCCCCCGCCGTGTCCACCTCCAAAATCACCGCCGTGTCCACCTCCAAAGCCCCCGCCGTGTCCACCTCCAAATCCACCTCCGTGTCCACCTCCAAAGTCAGCGAAGTGACCTATTCCTTGTCCCCCTGAATAACTTCCGCCGTCTCCACCTCCAAAGCCACCACTAAGCGCTCCTCCGTGTCCACCTCCAAAGCCGCCACTCAGCCCTCCTCCGTGGCCACCTCCGAAGCCTCCACCGTGTCCTCCGCCGTGACTTTGACCATGACTCAAGGCAGCAAGAAGACCGACGCCAACCACAGTCAAGATAATCTTCTGAAAATAAACAAATAAATATTAACAATTTTAAGATCTAAACAAGTAAACTACAAAATATTATACGATTAAAACACCTGAATATAGTTTTTTCTTCTTTCGATAGTTAATGACTTGTCTCATGACGCAACTTTCCCCCCAAAAGCCTGTGAGTGGGAGTCACCATTGTTGTGTGCGCTGCTCGGCTGACACCAGAGAAGTGAACACCAAACTTACCACCTGATCTTTTATACTCCTTTCTCTCCGGTGTCGGAATACTTGGTCCGAAAAGTGAAATGGTTAACAATAACCTTGTACAAAAAAATATGTGTATGTATGCACTAATGACCTTTGTTTTGGTTCAAAATATTTTCCGACTAAATATTTTCAACAAAATAATCAATAAACATTTAACTCGGGGAAGTGTTAATATATATTTTTGGAAGTTTGCCGTTGCAAAGCACGTCGTACATATTATAATGATATATGCAGTGAGAAAATTTGTGCAAAGAATGTGCTATTTTACCATATTTCTTTGGGTTTGAAAATATTGTCAAGGCCTTGAAACTTTTTTATATACATGTATTATTTAACTACGAAAATATTGTTGGTAAACTATTAGTTAGAAAAAGTCCTCGTAGTGATAATTGTGTCATTTATAAAATACATTGTAAAAACTGTAATAGGTTAAAGAACAAATCCACAAGGGCCGTCTATTAATACTCTTATATCAACATTTTATTTCACCTAAATATCGCAAGGATTAAACGTTTTCATTCATATTGCTTAGACTATGTTACTCCCGTATATAATAAAGATTACTTTATTAAATAGGATAAACTATTTAATAAAGTTTATTTGGTTAAATACTGGAGTAACTGGAGGAAACAAAGTTTAATTTATTAAATCATTGAGAGCTCCGACGATTTGTTTTCATTCTTATTTAGAATTTGTTGGAGATTTTTCATTCGTATTTTTTATTATAGTTAATTATGTAGTTAAATTATTGTCATTCTCTAAAAGGCATCATATATACTGTCATATATCAAGGGGCATATTAGCAAAATATGCAATAAATGAAAACTGGTTCGATTACAATCAAACTTTTTTGACTAGTTTATGAAATTCGCTTCAACTGGTCCAAGTCTCGGCATCGTAACATAAATAAATATAGGAAGGAATATATAAAAAAAAATTTAATTATGTGTCAACAATTTTCCAAAATGTTCAAAAATTAACGTCAAACACAAGTGTCAACTGAAATCATGTCTATGACTCTCAGCTATCACAATAGCATATAATAAAAATAAAAATAAATATAAGTTTTATAAAAAAAAAAAAATTGAGTTAAAAATTAGATTTTTTTAAATTTTTGTTTTCTCATTTGTTTATCGTGCGATTTCCATGAAACTTATACACCTGACTACACGTAATCCTTTCTGTTGGTGTGCCAGGTTTGGAGGAAATTGGATGATGTCAATCTCAGCCTCAGATGGCAACAACTTTGACTTCATTTCTTCATTACTTTCTTTAAAGTAACATAAGCGTAACTACTCCTCTTTCATTTTTTTATTAAATTTACATGAAACTTACACCTTATATGTAGAATTTATGTCTCTAAAAATCTATATGGAGCGATTTTTTCCTAAGTTCATTTACTGATTTTATAAATAGTAATAAACATATTTGCATAATTTTTTTTTTGGGGGGAGGGGATCTTTGACTATTTGTATTAGTCAAACTGAACATATGTTGGAAAATTCAGTCATTACAGATCCTTTATTATATGCTAATGTGATAGAAGGGTGTCATAGAAATGATTTAAATTGAAACGTGTGGTTGTAGTAAATTGTTGAAAATGTGTAAAATTAGTTGAAAAAAATATCCCTTTCTATTTAGTCTGTGATACTGAAACTTCAAATAATTCCAGCCCCTTTCATATACAACTAACCAAAAAGGTTAGTTTGACAATGAACAACTTTTAATATTCGCCAATATGCCCCTTAAATTTATATCAATTTAAAAATCTAACAATTCTTCGATTAAGACATTAGGATTAGAAAGTTATGCAATTGTCTTTAACTATTCATGTTAGAAATGCTTCAGGTCTGCGAAGTTGGAAATATTTACGTCTAAATAGGTCTGTGCTTTACATAACTTTCAAGATGTTTAGGAGTGCCATGGACTTATCTAAAGGCCTTAGTTACGAGATATGGCAGCACATGTTGATTTGAAGAAAATATATTGTACTTGACTAACTGTTGTTCATTAAGCCTCCAACGCAGAAGAATGTGACTGGTTTGTGTGTATATAATAAAGTCAAGACAATGTATTTTAACTTTTCGCTTATCTAAAACTCTCCCTCCCCTCACGAACAACACACCAAACAAGAATTACATTATGTAACTGTATGACTGAAGTTTCTTTTGCACGAACAAAGAAATTTCGACGGTCAAATTACTTCAAATATGCAATGTTGTAAAACTTACCTTGACAGGTGGTAAGCTAAATTTATACAATTTATACCCATTGTTACGAGTTTTATTAAGTGTTGATACTTTTAATACCCTACTAATATCCCCTTTGTTATGTCCATTTATAAGAACATAGGAATGAAGATAACTGCAGAAGGCCTATTGACCCATATGAGGCCGCTCCTATTTATATCCACCCAATCCCATTCGTTTGTCTAACCTACGCTTGAAACAATCAAGGAACCCTAATTCTATTATGTTTCGTATTTAATCAATTCAAACATCATATAATAAAAGGCGAGTGACAAAATATATCATTAAATTAATTTCAAGCAAAATATCTATAAATTAAAAAAAACAAAACACGTACAATTACAATCTTAAAATCCTTGTAACGTTAGTAAAATAAACGAGATATAAAACTTTAGTTTTATGAACAAAAACGTGAAGAAAATAGGAAACACAAAAAAGCCACACTCTGTGCAGCGGCGGCCAACCAGACCAACGCAACTCATGCGTACACCGACCAACGCAAATCATGCGTTCACAACCCGACCAACGCCACATGCGTACACAACCCAAGCACAGCCACATGCGTACACAACCCGACCAACGCCGCATGCGTACACAACCAACCACTGCCGCATGCGTACACAACCCAACCAATGCCACATGCGTACACAAACCAACCAATGCCGCATGCGTACACAACCCAACCAATGCCACTCATGCGCACACAAATAATAACAAGTATTAATTATAATGCAATAACTATCAATAATAACAATTCAAATAAATAATTCAATTAGCAATTACATTAAAAAATATCCTAAGTTTTAATAAATAAATATGTCAACATCAGTAATAGAACGATTAAGAGTTTCTTTGCGTATTCATGTCAATCCCTTCCCCCCCCAAAAAAAAGAGAAATACTTAGATGAGTAAATACATAAGTAAATACATAAATATACATAAGTATGTATAGTATGTATAAGTATGCATTAAAACTAGAGGTGGAGTTAAATTCCGTTTGTTTTTTTATCTTCAAGCATTGTTGAAAGGGTTCAGAGCTAGTGTATGTGTGGCTGTCTTATAGGCAGTACTAAGGCCAATGTTTTTTACTATACTTATGATCTAGTTCTACTCCCACCCATCCAAGAGGCTATGATAAATTTTATAGGAATATGAGAACGATATAGTGCAAAATACAACCTATCATTCAATCCAGCAGCATGTGCTGTGGTTGCATTAAACTCACTGGACTCGTTTTATTGAGATCCCAATCTAAAATGACTGACCAGATAATATAATTCTAGTAAAATATTCTGAAAATCATCTGGGCCAAAATATAACCTCAGAGGGCCAACTTGTTCAATCCTGCCAAATGTAGTTTGGTTTATTCTAACTCGCAGAACTCGTTTTTTTTCAAGAAACCGGTCTATAATTACTCGGCAGAGATCTTCCAGTAAAATATTCAGAAAATCATCTGGGCCATAATGTAACCTCAAGGGGTCAACTTGTCAATTTTTCTGATGCAGTTAGAGACCTGAAGGTCAAAACAAATGTCATCAGTAGTGAATTTCATCCTCTTGATACCTGGTCGGAAATAAAGTTACTTAACAGATAAAGTCTAAGCCTGTATGGATGTGAACTATGAGACCTATAAAATGATGACATTGTCAAGCTTAATTGTGAATGAAGGAAACACTGAAATCTAGTCGTATTATGAGTGTCCATCCTCACACTCATTGTAATCTACCTGGCTTCATGTCCACACTCACAGTTGAGTAAAAAATTCTCAAAAGAAAAACATAATTTTGCCTGAAAGAACTCACCCATCTCTTCAACACAATCAACTTTTTTACTCATTTTTTGGGGCCATTCACTTATCACTGGCCATAACTAATTTTCTCCAAAAATATAAACTTATTCGTTGAGCATTGTGAGCTAAGCACACAGCCTCGCAGCCAAGTGGATAATGCTCTAGAGTCGTAGTTCTAAGAACCCTGGTTCGATTCCCAGCCTAGGAAGAAACAAATGATTAGGGTTTCTCTCACTTAATGCATCTGTTCCAATAACAGTATATAGGTACCTGGGAGTTAGTCAGCGGTCATGAGCTGTTTCCTGGGGATGTGTAGTAATTATGATAGGAGAAAATACGTCAAGAGTCAGTACATTAGACTAATGATATTTAAGAAGGCAGAGACCAAGAGCTAACAGCTCGATCCTGCAGGCACATATTAGTAAATACAGAGACGAAAACCTAATCAGAAACAAAGCATTGCTTTGTTTTTGTTTCAAAACACAAACAAATCAACACGTAATAGATTTACTCTCCGTTTACATTAGTAGAAACATTTGTGTAAGGAAGACCATAAGAAGAGTTTATGGACCACGGTCTGAGGTGGTTGTGTGTCAACACCATTGTCTGAGGTGGGTGTGTGTCAACACCACGGTCTGAGGTGGGTGTGTGTCAACACCACGGTCTGAGGTGGTTGTGTCAACACCACGGTCTTAGGTGGTTGTGTCAACACCACGGTCTGAGGTGGTTGTGTCAACACCACGGTCTGAGGTGGTTGTGTGTCAACACCATGGTCTAAGGTGGGTGTGTCAACACCACGGTCTGAGGTGGTTGTGTGTCAACACCATGGTCTTAGGTGGTTGTGTCAACACCACGGTCTGAGGTGGTTGTGTGTCAACACCACGGTCTAAGGTGGGTGTGTGTTAACACCATGGTCTGAGGTGGTTGTGTGTTAACACCACGGTCTGAGGTGGGTGTGTGTCAACTCCACGGTCTTAGGTGGTTGTGTCAACACCACGGTCTGAGGTGGTTGTGTGTCAACACCACGGTCTGAGGTGGGTGTGTGTCAACACCACGGTCTTAGGTGGTTGTGTCAACACCACGGTCTGAGGTGGGTGTGTGTCAACACCACGGTCTGAGGTGGTTGTGTGTTAACACCATGGTCTGAGGTGGGTGTGTGTCAACACCACGGTCTTAGGTGGTTGTGTCAACACCACGGTCTGAGGTGGTTGTGTGTCAACACCATGGTCTTAGGTGGTTGTGTGTCAACACCACGGTCTGAGGTGGGTGTGTGTCAACACCACGGTCTTAGGTGGTTGTGTCAACACCACGGTCTAAGGTAGTTGTGTCAACACCACGGTTTATAGGTGGTTGTGTCAACATCACGGTCTGAGGTGGTTGTGTCAACACCACGGTCTGAGGTGGGTGTGTGTCAACACCACGGTCTGAGGTGGGTGTGTGTGTACACCACGGTCTGATGTCTTGACACATCGTCAAAAGTTCAAGAACATATTCACCCAGGAAAATATTTTAATGTACAAAATTAAACTGAACTCGCAAAAATGCTTAAAAATAATTAGGAAACGTTTAAACTTCAACTATGCAACCTACTTATTTTTTTTTTGTTCTTTAACCGCGTAGTAGAGATATGAAAGATCCTGACAATCACATAATTCAAAGCAATAACTTCTGTATTCTTTGCAAGAGATAAGATCAATGTCTACGTGCTATATACTGTTTTTGTGTCATGTAATTAATATATTGTACAGATGTAAACTCCCAACTATAAATCTACTACCTTTTATGAATAAAACTTTTTATTTGACTAGAGAAGCACTTCTCTGGAAATCAGTATCCAACAGTATTTGTGCTTCAATAAAATTGTCATGAACAAACGTTCTAGTTCTGATGTAATTATCTGTTGTTGCTCGAATTCCTTTTTAAGTTTCACTGAGGTAGAAAACACGATGCTTAAGCTCACCACAGCTGCCCTAACAGATTTAGTTGTGTTCCTTGCAGCTCATACCTTACATAAAATTCTATAAGCTAGTGTTATGTAGGCTGTGTTAGTTTCATTTAATGAAATGTGTTTTGCCAATATAAGTCTCACGACTTGTTTGCTGCTGCTCCAGCTGTACACCTGTTCACTCCTGCTACAGCTGTACCTCTACTCACTCCAGCCACAGCTGTACCTATGTTCACTCCAGCTACAGCTGTACCTATGTTCACTCCAGCCATAACAGTGCCTATGTTCACTCCAGCTACAGCTGTACCTCTACTCACTCCAGCCACAGCTGTACCTATGTTCACTCCAGCCACAGCTGTACCTATGTTCACTCCAGCCATAACAGTGCCTATGTTCACTCCAGCCACAGCTGTACCTCTGTTCTCTCCAGCTACAGCTGTACACCTGTTCACTCCAGCCACAACTGTACCTATGTTCACTCCAGTCACAGCTGTACCTCTACTCAATCCAGCCACAGCTGTATCTATGTTCACTCCAGCCACAACTGTATCTCTGTTCACTCCAGCCACAGCTGTACCTCTGTTCACTCTAGCCACAGCTGTACCTCTACTCACTCCAGCCACAGCTGTATCTATGTTCACTCCAGCTACAGCTGTACCTCTACTCACTCCAGCCACAGCTGTACCTCTGTTCATTCCAGCCACAGCTGTACCTCTGTTCACTCTAGCCACAGCTGTACCTCTGTTCACTCTAGCCACAGCTGTACCTCTGTTCACTCTAGCCACAGCTGTACACCTGTTCCCTATAGCCACAAATTGCAATGATCTTTATAAATAAATTACGAATTAAAAAAAATCAATCAACCAGTCAATAAATCAACCAATAAAAACAGTCACAAGTTATTCAAAACAATAATAATGTTTTATGTTCCTTTCTTTCTTATAAACAAAAACTTCTTCACATTTACTTGAAACATAAGATGTTAAATAATTAAACAGAGCACTCGGCTGAAATCATAAATTTCTACTTGCATTGCACTGAAACTGAATAATATAATCAGGCAGTTATGAAACCTGAATCAAGTAGTTAAAATTGGTTTTTGGAATAATATGATCTTGTTTAAAACAAATATAAAAAAAATTGTGCCTTAAAGCTCTTTACAGAGGGAAATTAACCTGCTCAAAGTTGTACCTTGCTCGGGCGTTAGATCATTTACTTTGTAGCAGTAATGAAACTGTTGTATTTTGTGATGACTGATGTCATTACAGCACGATTATCCAGGTTAGAGAAAGGCCTTCAGGTTGCCCTCTTGTTACAGATATGTATTTACTTTTGTGAATGTTATTTCATAGATGAAAAAGTATTATTTTAGATTTAATCTCAGATTAAATATTAAATTTTTGTGTGTGTAAATTGAACAAATTTTATTGTATACCTTTATTTTTTAATGTATTTCTCATTCAATATGAAAAATATATGTATGAAAAAATATATATAATATATTTTTATGTATTAAATTTATTGTAACTGAAATTGAATTTTTCATTTGTATTTCATCTGTAAGTTTAATTCAAAATAAAAAGTGATTGATATGTTAGTGCTAAAAAAAAAGCACTCGTATGGGAAGACACAGAATGCCATTATCTGGGTCTGCCATTATCTGGGTCTGCCATTATCTGGGTCTGCCATTATCTGGGTCTGTCATTATCTGCCATTATTCTGTACATAAATGTACAGAATAACTATAATTCTATAACTGAAGAAACACACTTAAATAAGTATTGGTATTCGGGAACCGTCAAACTCAGTAAAAGAATTATTGATATAGCTTTTCATGAAACAATTACCTTATTCAGACGTAACTGGAAAATAGTGCCCCGCAAGGCGCTGATTTGGAGAACTGCATGTGTGGGGAAACAACCCCTCCAGAAAAATATTCCTAGAAGTGATTAGGTAATGGAGAAATACACTAGTCTGTGATAAATGTAAGTCAGCGAAGGAATTTCCAATGGATATGTTATCAGCAGAGGCGTTGAGGTGTGTGACATAGCCAGGGGGGACACAGGTGATTTGATAGCGCCTCAAGGTCAAGCCAATGTTGTGTACGAGGACCGCATCGAGAATGTTTGTAGTGGGAATAAACGAAATCTCTGGGAAAATTTATACTGCTGTAAGTGGCTGCGAGTGGGATAACCCAAGATTGTATGGAGCAATTCTTGTTTTGAATGTGTAAAATATTGAATATTTGTCCATGCAATGTTCAAATATTAAATCTCAATTATCTACATTTGTCTATTCATAAGTTCAATCTCAATGACAGGTGCATGTCTAAAATTTAGAGAATATGGTACTCAATCTAGTATTTTTTAGATATAAAAATCACATGTCACCTAATATCAATCGCAATCACCTCACCTCAGTCACCTAATATCAATATCAAGTACGCTGCGCGTACTAGTGGCTTTACAAGATTGTAAATACCTATGTATTCTCTCAAACCCAATGTACCTTCTTGTATATAAATAAATAAATAAATAAATTCGCATGATACATTAGTAAATCTTTATTTACTTGAAAAAGACTGTTGATCTTGCTAATAGATCCGTTATACTGCATGAAGCTCCTGAAATAAAGACAGGAAATCAATTGTTATACTTGTTGCAAAGTTAGGACAAAGTTATCTTTCCAAGATAAACATCTCAGCACTGTTCCAATGGCGCAAAAGTGAAGCTAAATTAATTCAACTCGGGATTCATCAAGAGGTGGAGCTTTGAGTCCCACTTAAAACAATCCGAACAACACTACACCGCTGTTGTACTCTGGTGTATAAATATTCCCCTCAATACTAGTGCTATAATAAATGATTTTATATAATCAAACAAATCAAATCCCCAAAACGTAACATTAGGCTATCTATGTAGATGGTGTCTTTGAACATTGTTAGGTGCAAACTATTTTATATAGCACATAAACAGCCGGCAAAGGCCTTAGTATCAGCCATCAAACAAACAAAAATTTGATGCTTAACAGGTTGATTAAGAAAAGAGAATCACCAAAACTAATGATTGATTACATACATTTAGCAGTCCCCCGTGGCATAGTGGTAAGACGCTCGCCTGGCGCTTCTTGAGCGCTTTGTCCTGGGTTCGTATCCTGGCCGGGGAGGATTTACTGGGCGTAAATCCTTAACTGTAGCCTCTGTTTAACCAACAGTAAAATGGGTACCTGGTTCTTAAACGATCAGGCGGGTCGTATTCCAGGGAACATAGGAGTAAGGACTTGACCGAAACGCTATGCGTGCCTGTGACTGTACAAGAATGTATGAACTCTTGTATATATATATAAATAAAAAAATGAAAGAGAGAGAGAGAGAGAGAGAGAGAGAGAGAGAGAGAGAGAGAGAGAGAGAGAGAGAGAGAGAGAGAGAGAGAGAGAGAGAGAGAGAGAGAGAGAGAGAGAGAGAGAGAGAGAGAGAGAGAGAGAGAGAGAGAGGAGAGAGAGAGAGAGAGAGAGAAGAGAGAGAGAGAGAGAGAGAGAGAGAGAGAGAGAGAGAGAGAGAGAGAGAGAGAGAGAGAGAGAGAGAGAGGAGAGAGAGAGAGAGAGAGAGAAGAGAGAGAGAGAGAGAGAGAGAGAGAGAGAGAGAGAGAGAGAGAGAGAGAGAGAGAGAGAGAGAGAGAGAGAGAGAGAGAGAGAGAGAGAGAGAGAGAGAGAGAGAGCTTATCTTGAGAAATAAAGTTATCGATTCATCCTCATGTCATTAGTTTTACTATGATTAAGTCATTATCGATAATTAGTTTTACTTGCTGTATCCTAGAGGTACCTAGTGAATGGAAGACGCCTTCAACTTCACTAACCAAATTGTGTTTGCGGGGTGTGAGCTTCAGCTCCTCGGTCCCACCTCACAAGTTTCAATCCACTGGTGTAGAGGTTGTATGTTGACATTTCCATTTCCTCGGTCTTGACGTAGATATGTTGTTGGAAATTATTTACGTTGGATGGAGAAGCGTGAGACGAATAACATGTGTTCAAGCCACCTGTTTGTTGCCATATCTCTCCTGATTAGGTCATTGGGCGGGGCTTAAAGTGTGGTGGGAGGGGCTGTTATTTAGTATATAAATACCGATAAGGCAAGGCAAAAAGTACTCAAGTGATTTACAGGTTGGTCCTCAACAGGTTCACTGTTCAAGCCATTGAGAGCTCTCCTGAAATCGCCAAAACAAATCTATTAACTTTACTGAGGTTGCTTCTATAATTCAATATATAAACTGTTTTGCTAATTTGATTTATGGTGTAAATCTATATTTTCCAGAGCTTGACTGTGTCACACTGCTCGAGAACGTAGAACAGCGCCATGCTCAGATTTGTCACCTTCCTGGCTGTCACCCTTCTGGCGTCAGCGTCACCCGCCTCCCGCTGTACGTAACTTTGTTATTCATCTACGTTGTGTAGACGGACATTCCTGTGCCCGTCACTCACCCCTTTGTATAAGCTTACGCGACTGACTGTGCATATTATTCGCCACTTTGTGTAAGTGTACATGTTTGACAGTGTACATTATTCGCCACTTTGTGTAAGTGTACATGTCTGTGTACACCATTCGTCACTTTGTATAAGTTTCCTTGTCTGAATATGTACATCATTCGCCACTTTGTGTAAGTGAACGTATCTGACTGTACATCATTCGCTACCTTATGTAGGGGAACTTGTCAAGCTGTAAGCATCGCTAATTATCTTGTGTCTTTCTGACTCCTCTAAGCTTTCAAATTATTATATTTTATCTTTATGTGTACAGGTATAAAACGTTTATATTTATAAATTACAATAACAAAGATATCAGAAGATATTAAATTTTCTAGATTACTAAAGCTCAACTATAATATAGATTTAAATATCGCCTAATTGAAGTTAAACATCGACATTAGTTATACAAGATGCATAATTTTACTAAAATTATATGAAAGGAAGAACACTGCGCCTGACAGTGTTCTTCATCTGAATATCTGTTGCTGACAGCTGAACCAAATCCTTCACAGCAGTACGGATCCTGGAGGGAGAACTGACGACGATTCTACAGGAGGCGCTGGCGCCCTACGACCCATTAACCATCCAGAGCCTCACGGACGTTCATGTTGTCACAAAGCGACGCTGAGTAATGTCTTGCTTATACAGTTTTCCACCCTATCACGCCAGTCGTCACCTTGCCTTACGATCCCACATCTACTTCAGTTGTCACCTTGCCTTACGACTCCCACACCTGCTACAGTCATTACCTTGCCACACTACCCCACACCTGCCACAGTCGTCACCTTGTCACACTACTCCACACCTGCCACAGTCATCAATTTCCTACACAAACTTCCACAATCATCGTAGCAAAAACTTTTCAAATTGAAAGACTAGACACAAAAAAAATTCTAATACAATGTCAAAACTGGTTAACGGAATGAGGCTTCTGTAGTCACAGGAATAAGTGTTCATTTGAAGTTTCAGACCCATGAATTACGCCGCCCTCATTTCGAACACGTGGTCTGATGTCATATTTAGGTATTCATCGCCTGACAATGCAATTTAGGGCTTTGCAACACTTTGCAATATGGAATAATAACCCACTATTTAGGAAACGAAAGAAAAATTGACTGGATAGATCGTTCCCAAAACGGGATTCCTTTCCACATCTGTGATCGAAATGCCGAGAGTAATGAGACCATGTAGTGGGATCGAACCCCTGTCCCTACACTTTCCTGACAAAATAAATACAGTTGTTTGCCTTGAATTAGAAGAACAGAAGGTGTATCCAATAATGAACTCGGTAATTAATTAATATTTCTTATTTATTTAATACTTTTTTATTATTTAATAAATGATTTAATTAATTATTATTATTAAATAATTTAATAATATTAAAATTATATAATAATTTATTATTATTTAAATTATTTAATAATTTAATATGATTTAAATTATTTAATAATTTAAACAAATATATTTTTTAATAATTTAATATTTAACTTATTTAATAATTGAATATTATTTAAATTATTTATTATTTTAACTATTCAGTTTTAATTTATTTATTTATTATTATTATTATTATTATTATTATTATTATTATTATTATTATTATTATTATTATTAACTATTTAATAATTCTCCCCAATAATTATGGGAAGAAATATATGAATATATAGCACACTGTTGTCTACACAGGTTACAATTATAACCTCCCCCCCCCCCCCCTCCGCCACTCCTTTCAGAAAACCAGGTGATTGTTCTCTAACTCAAAACCTGAAGATATTACGTACAGAAATGGAAAATATTACATAATGTTACTAGAGCACTTCAGTATTCCAAGTCCACTTTAAATAAACCAGATATTCAACTTTAACTCTTCTTGAATTATAGTGCCAACACTCAATAAATTTGTACTCATTAACAGTTTAATTTTGTCTCGTTTTTCCGCAGCGTTCTCTACAATGCTGTCAACACAGCCGTCACTGGCTTGTCTCAGATTGTGGTCAACAACTTCTCCCCGCCCATCCCACTCATCTCTAAAGCGGTATGTACTGCAGCTCAATAACCATTATTACTTTATGTTTTGTTTATAGTTGACCAGACCACACACTAGAAGGTGAAGGGACGACGACGTTTCGGTCCGTCCTGGACCATCGTTTTGTTGTAACACCCATGACCTTCCCCCCCTTAGAGTTCACACTCCATGGATCTTCCCCTTTTGGCCAGGTCAGAGGTCAGTCACACACGTAATTAATAACTCCTCTCTTGAAGAGTGTATGGTGAATGTCAAACAAGCTTATTGAAATATTTCTTGAGTGTTTGTACACGTGTGGCCGATCTCTTACATTCTTGGTGTAGGTAGCAACAGCAGATCTCCCCCCTCCCCCCTGTGGGGGTTGTATATAGAGGTCCTGTAGGGACTTAGTAAGGACAGAGTGCCAGACACCGGGGCCCAGAGAGGTTGTGGAGAACATCAGGAGGTGACAGAAGGAGAGACAGTGGTCTTAAGGTAATGTGTGTGATCTCTGAGGTTTTGTTCCATGTCCAAATTTCTTAACTTTTTGCCAGTGTTAGAGTAGGATTTATAAGTGGTGATAAACATAATTTTGGTCTCAATAAACTTATGTTAAATTTCCCGTCTGTGTCAATTGTTGAATCCTCTTAGCCTTTTGGATATAGTGGCTGACAACCATTTTCATAATTTAATGACAGTCATAGAAAGTACTCTCCAAGTCAAGCAATGTTTCTTGCCTCGTTGCTTGATATAGTCTCAATGGTCAAAGGCAGATGGTGGCAGCGTATTTAACCCTGGGTTAGCATTTCCTTGTTGGCAATGTACCTTTGGTTCCGGTGTAACCATCATATGTCAGCTCATAACAGTGTTATCAAGTGCAACCGATGGGGAAGTGTTACTCAGGATAAGTAGTGTTTACATTATTAGTTTAGTGTTCCATTATAGTGGTGTTCCATTATAGTGGTGTTACAATTGGTGGTGTTACATTGTTTATATTTAAGATATGATTATACATAATTCATGTACAACCACCTGGATTGGTTTTTAGAGAGACAGCCTCCCTCTTGATGGTCAAAATGGTTGGGCAGTGTTCATTCACTTTGTCCTTTTATCCCTTCTTAGTGTCATGTCTGACAACAACGGTCGGTGGAGGTAAACTGATTGGGTTCTATTCCATACAGTTTCATTATTTGTTTACTGACATGCAAAACGCATGCTGCAATAACAGATTTGCAATTTGTACCGAGAGATTACTAACGGGATTAGTTGAATCCCCGACCGTCCAAGTGGTTGTGCACCGTTCCTTCCTCCCCCCCCCCCGTTCCATCCCAAGTCCTAATCATGATAACTTCCTGGTGCTAAATAGTCGCAGTTGCTTAGCACTCTTTCCTGATAGTTCGCTTCCCTTCCAGCAACTGCACCTCGAGAGGTTACAATCACCAAGAACTGCGTCACGGAAACTCATCATCGTCTCATGGTGCTCATCATCCATCAAAACTCATATTTCACACTTATTGGTTCTTATGTTCTAAAAACTTTTCCTCCCATAAGTATGACACATTCACACATCTAACACTCCTTCCTAAAATCTTTCACCATTCTCTCGATCAATCCTCCTATAACCCAATAGTCAGAAGTCTATCACTCCAAGTGGTTAAAGTGACGCCTTATTGTAGGTGACCATTGAGGCGACAGTCACAATCGACGCTCACTCGGACGACTACTCCATCGCCGGCACCTTCCAGGGAGCAGACATCGCTGCCTCTGGCGTATCAGAGTAAGTTTGACTCGCGGGTTGGCCTCGATGTCCCTTCACAGTTGATAGAAATTTACCATTAACCATTTGTACTTCATATATTTATATGAATATTGGTATTTCAATATTTTTAAATTTGGTATTTCATATATTTATTTAGCACTTCAGTTGTTTATTATATTGGTATTTCAATATTTTTAAATTTGGTATTTCATATATTTATTTTGCACTTCAGTTGTTTATTATCACATTTTTGCAAACTTTTCCGCAGCGATTCTGGATCCTAACAGTTTCCTTTAATTTTGTATGTTCAGACAATCGATAAGTGAATTTTTAATTGTCTCTTAACCTTTGTTATGCCAACAGTTTGACTTTCTAACCTGTGTATTGCCAACAGTTTGAGGTTGAACGGGCTTGACATCACCATCCACTTTAAGGCTGACAGCTATTCTTTGCTCCCCATTTCATTGTGCGTCAAGGAAGGCTCCCTGTCAATCAAATTAAGCGTGGTTTCCGTCGAGGTAAGTAGAACTAGAACCTCCTTGTCGGGAAAGAGGGATTGTGAGGTGAAAGCGTTGGAAATGAGACAGTGATAATATCCTTATCCTTTAATATCCTATAAAAAGGTAAACGAACCCTTTTCTTGTGTACAAGATGTGTTAAAGTAAATCCATTATTAAAATAGCTGTAAAGGCAGCTGCTTATGTCCACGATATTCACCACTTGGCTGGTATCATGTTGAGTACATGTGTTGATGAGTTGGAACGATCACTAGTGGAAAATGTGAATTCTCAGGGCGAAGTATACATGGTTGTTGGGGAATCACTGGTGGAGCCAACTCCACATAGTTTTTTAGGAGCTCAGTCCATACAGGCATCGTTGATGGAGCTGAGTCCACACGGGGTGTTGGGGCATCAATAATAGAGTATTACAGTCCTTAATGATGCTGGTTCTCACTCATTACCTTATCTGTTGTTGCAGTCTGCACTGGAAGGAGCCGGTGGCATCAATGACGAAATCGAGGCCAACGGTCCAGCCGTTCTGGAGCTGATCGCAAACAAGTTTAACGAAAACTCCGCCGAAATCGAGACTCTTATCAACAATGCTCTCTGCGTTTGATAAGGACGTATCCAAATGACAAATGATGCCTGACATTATCCATTTATTTTGATAATTTTGGCTACATAATCTCTATTCTATTTAAAACGGGTGTTTCATTATGTAAACGAAGTGGTTTGGTTTATCGACAAAATCTTATGAATATTTGTACTATTAATGTACCTACAAAACAATTCGTTATAATTTATCATTAAAATATAGGAAAGTTACATGATTCTGTAGCAAAATTTCAAAGGAAATGGATAGGAACATGACAAATTTTGGTGATAATAGTGCAACCCGTCCTCTTTCAAATATCGTCGCTTCTCGCTCGTATGCGCTACAGCCAAAAATTGCCGTACTAGTGAATGAAAATTCATTTTTCAAATGAAATGGACCCAAAGCCGCAAGTTTTGGGTACTCTAGTAGGTTAGGAGAGCAGCAAGTTCTCCTACGGTTTCAAAACGTTATGAAAACTCATATTTATGTATGAGTTTTCTAAAATATATCATATATATTTTATGATATATTTAGAGTTTCTAAATATATGATATATATTTAGTCCTCTCCTAACCTAAAATCTAGACTAAGCCAGAAGACCCAAAACAGAAAAATGGAGAGTACGTCACTTTCGCGAGCCGCTTTCATTTTCTCGTATGACAATTTTTAGCTTTAGTGTGCATAAGAGCGAAAAGCGATGTTATTTGTTAGAGGACGGGTTGATTAGTGAGAGTTCACTACTTTAAGAGGAACGCTCAAAGTTAATTTTCACAATGATGTCATAAGAATTATCTAAAACATCTTCCAACCAAAATAATTATAAACTCTGACATGACTAGGTAATGGGCAGACTATCTTGTTTGACATTACCTTAAAATAAATGAATATACATTTGTTAGTCTTTTGTACTCCTGTTTAATAATAGTTCAGTACCGGGGTCGTCAGATGGGACCTTGGTGCTGAATGAGATTTTGTGGACTGACTGAAAAGCGTTTGTTGAATCCACGAAAATAACTTGATTTGCGGTTGGTATTAAGGCTTCCCAACCTCTGGAGGGTTAATAAAGTCACCACATGATCTTAACACAAAGTATATTTTTGTCCTGAACATAGTTAAGAACAAAATTATACTCTCAGTATATGTACACAGAGAAATGGAGGGGTATACTTCTCTGTGTGTATACATCAGTGTCGACCAGAAGCTCAGGAAGCTCTTCAAGCTCCGGGTCTAGTCGACCGGGTGTTACAGGTGGAATATAAAACATATTTAAAAGTGAAATTTAAAGGCAACTTGTGATTTCGTGAAGGAATTTTACAATTATAACGTGGAAAGGGCCTATACAAGAACGTTGGACCTATATACAAGGGTAATTACACTGTTAACGAGAACTCCGTTACACCTGCTTCCCCACCTAGCTCCCACTACTACCACTTCCATCCTACTATCTACCACCAACTGTTAATGACTATGCTTGAGGCCTTAGCAAACATTAATATAATTTGCCTGCCATCACGTGCATAATTAAACTTTGTTGCTTATTCTAAGATGCGCCGTTGGAATAGTTATGTTCATTTCGCCTTCAACATCTGTTTATGTTAGTGTTTATATAAGGATAATTAGATATTCATAATAACCAATAGGTTGCAATCTTACAAGTACAGCACATTAATTTCATAAGAGCCACAATAACACAATAGCAAGTAGGCATAGTCATTATCAGAATGAGAAACTGAATTGGTTATAACTTATATAAATTGGTTTAGAGCTGGCCAGTCTAAACAGATGTTTAACATTCTAAATGTAGAGGTACATTTTGTGCACAGAGCGACGTTTAGCAAGATTTAGAAAGATGGTATATTGAAAAGACTCAATATATATATCACACAGTTCGGATAATGAGACAATTAGCTGTAGAACTAATATATTAAAAACTAATTATTCTATGATTTTATATATCTAGCTGCAAACCCTCAACTTCCTACATCAACAGATTATGTGACTATCTCGTTTCAAATTACTACACACACACACACACACACACATCACTACTCCACAGTCACATCAGAAGGAAAACAACAGTGAAAGAACAGGTATTGAAACTTAGAACAGGCGAGGACAGGTATACAGAGAATGACAGAGAGGTGTGTGAGGAACTCAACAAGAGGTTCCAGGAGGTCTTCACAATAGAACAGGGTGAGGTCACTGTGCTAGGAGAAAGGGAGGTAAACCAGGCGGCCTTGGAGGAGTTCGAAATTACGAGAGAGGAGGTCAAGAGACACCTGCTGGATCTGGATGTTAGAAAGGCGGTTGGTCCAGATGGGATCTCACCATGGGTACTGAAAGAGTGTGCAGAGGCACTTTGCTTGCCACTCTCCATAGTGTATAGTAAATCACTAGAGACGGGAGACCTACCAGAAATATGGAAGACGGCGAATGTGGTCCCAATATACAAAAAGGGCGACAGACAAGAGGCACTGAACTACAGGCCAGTGTCCTTGACTTGTATACCATGCAAGGTGATGGAGAAGATCGTGAGAAAAAACCTGGTAACACATCTGGAGAGAAGGGACTTCGTGACAAATCGCCAACATGGATTCAGGGAGGGTAAATCTTGCCTTACAGGCTTGATAGAATTCTACGATCAGGTGACACAGATTAAGCAAGAAAGAGAGGGCTGGGCGGACTGCATTTTCTTGGATTGTCGGAAAGCCTTTGACACAGTACCGCATAAGAGGCTGGTACATAAGCTGGAGAGACAGGCAGGTGTAGCTGGTAAGGTGCTCCAGTGGATAAGGGAGTATCTAAGCAATAGGAAGCAGAGAGTTACGGTGAGGGGTGAGACCTCCGATTGGCGTGAAGTCACCAGTGGAGTCCCACAGGGCTCTGTACTCGGTCCTATCTTGTTTCTGATATATGTAAATGATCTCCCGGAGGGTATCGATTCATTTCTCTCAATGTTTGCGGACGATGCTAAAATTATGAGAAGGATTAAAACAGAAGAGGACTGTTTGAGGCTTCAAGAAGACCTAGACAAGCTGAAGGAATGGTCGAACAAATGGTTGTTAGAGTTTAACCCAACCAAATGTAATGTAATGAAGATAGGTGTAGGGAGCAGGAGGCCAGATACAAGGTATCATCTAGGAGAGGAAATTCTTCAGGAGTCAGAGAAGGAAAAAGACTTGGGGGTTGATATCACGCCAGACCTGTCTCCTGCAGCACATATCAAGCGGATAACATCAGCGGCATATGCCAGGCTGGCCAACATACGAACGGCATTCAGAAACTTGTGTAAAGAATCATTCAGAACTTTGTATACCACATATGTCAGGCCAATCCTGGAGTATGCAGCCCCAGCATGGAGTCCATATCTAGTCAAGGATAAGACTAAACTGGAAAAGGTTCAAAGGTTTGCCACCAGACTAGTACCCGAGCTGAGAGGTATGAGCTACGAGGAGAGACTACGGGAATTAAACCTCACTTCGCTGGAAGACAGAAGAGTTAGGGGGGACATGATCACCACATTCAAGATTCTGAAGGGGATTGATAGGGTAGATAAAGACAGTCTATTTAACACAAGGGGAACACGCACAAGGGGACACAGGTGGAAACTGAGTGCCCAAATGAGCCACAGAGATATTAGAAAGAACTTTTTTAGTGTCAGAGTGGTTGACAAATGGAATGCATTAGGGGGTGATGTGGTGGAGGCTCACTCCATACACAGTTTCAAGTGTAGATATGACAGAGCCCGATAGGCTCAGGAATCTGTACACCTGTTGATTGACGGTTGAGAGGCGGGACCAAAGAGCCAGAGCTCAACCCCCGCAAACACAACTAGGTGAGTACAACTAGGTGAGTACACACACACACACACACACACACACACACACACACACACACACACACACACACACACACACACACACACACACACACACACACACACACACACACACACACACACACACACACACACACACACACACACACACACACAATCTGGGGGTTGATATCACACCGAACCTGTCCCCAGAGGCCCACATCAAAAGAATATCATCAGCGGCATATGCTAGACTGGCCAACATAAGAACTGCCTTCAGAAACTTGTGTAAAGAATCTTTCAGAACCCTGTATACCACTTATGTAAGACCAATCCTGGAGTATGCAGCTCCAGCCTGGAGTCCATACCTAGTTAAACACAAGACAAAGTTAGAGAAGATTCAGCGGTATGCCACCAAGCTCGTCCCGGAACTGAGAGGATTGAGCTACGAGGAAAGGCTAAAGGAGCTGAACCTCACATCCCTGGAAAACAGAAGAGTAAGGGGAGACATGATAACCACCTACAAAATTCTCAGGGGAATTGACAGGGTGGACAAAGACAAACTCTTCAGCACGGGTGGGACACGAACAAGGGGACACAGGTGGAAACTTAGTACCCAGATGAGCCACAGAGACGTTAGAAAGAATTTTTTCAGTGTCAGAGTAGTTAATAAATGGAATGCACTAGGAAGTGATGTGGTGGAGGCTGACTCCATACACAGTTTCAAATGTAGGTATGATAGAGCCCAGTAGGCTCAGGAATCTGTACACCAGTTGATTGACAGTTGAGAGGCGGGACCAAAGAGCCAAAGCTCAACCCCCGCAAGCACAATTAGGTGAGTACAATTAGGTGAGTACACACACACACACACACACACACACACACACACACACACACAGGGGGCCTCGTAGCCTGGTGGATAGCGCGCAGGACTCGTAATTCTGTGGCGCGGGTTCGATTCCCGCACGAGGCAGAAACAAATGGGCAAAGTTTCTTTCACCCTAAGTGCCCCTGTTACCTAGCAGTAAATAGGTACCTGGGAGTTAGTCAGCTGTCACGGGCTGCTTCCTGGGGTGTGTGTGGTGTGGAAAAAAAAAAAAAAAAAAAAAGGTAGTTAGTAAACAGTTGATTGACAGTTGAGAGGCGGGCCGAAAGAGCAAAGCTCAACCCCCGCAAAAAACACAACTAGTAAACACACACACACACACACACACACACACACACAGAGGCACGCACACACACACACACACACACGCACACACACACACACACACACACACACACACACACACACACACACACACACACACACACACACACACACACACACACACACACACACACACACACATACACACAGGAATGGAATCATACATGTCAATGTTTGCGGATGACGCAAAATTAATGAGAAGAGTTGTGACGGACGAGGATTGTAGGATCCTCCAAGAGGACTTAAACAGGCTGCAGAGATGGTCAGGGAAATGGCTACTGGAGTTTAACACCAGTAAATGTAAAGTTATGGAAATGGGATCAGGTGACAGGAGATCAAAGGGACAGTACACAATGAAGGGGAACAGCCTACCTGTAACGATTCGAGAAAGAGACCTGGGAGTGGATGTGACACCTAATCTAACTCCTGAGGCACATATAAATAGGATAACGACAGCAGCGTACTCTACACTGGCGAAAATTAGAACTTCATTCAGAAACCTAAATGAGGAGGCTTTTAGGGCGCTTTACACTGCCTACGTGAGACCCGTCTTAGAGTATGCCGCGCCATCATGGAGCCCCCACCTGAAGAAACACATAAAGAAACTGGAGAAGGTTCAGAGATTTGTGACGAGGCTTGTCCCAGAGTTACGAGGGATGGGATATGAAGAGCAGCTGAAGGAACTGAACCTTACGACACTAGAGAAAAGAAGGGAGAGAGGAGATATGATAGGGACATATAAAATACTCAGGGGAATTGAAAAAGTGGAAATAGATGAAATGTTCACACGTAATAATAACAGAACGAGGGGACATGGGTGGAAACTGGAAACTCAGATGAGTCACAGAGATGTTAGGAAGTTTTCTTTTAGCGTGAGAGTAGTAGAAAAATGGAATGCACTTGGGGAACAGGTTATGGAAGCAAATACTATTCATACTTTTAAAACTAGGTATGATAGGGAAATGGGACAGGAGTCATTGCTGTAAACAACCGATAGCTAGAAAGGCGGGATCCAAGAGTCAATGCTCGATCCTGCAAGCACAAATAGGTGAGTACAAATAGGTGAGTACACACACACACACATATATATATTGATAAAAATATGACGAAAGAGGAACAGATAGCCCACAGAGCGAGCAAACCTCCATAATACAACTCTTTGTATTTGAGCGGAGTTACACACTCCAGTGCTAACCAGCTCACACCTGCTTCCCAGCTCACTCCCTCCCCAAATCAGTCCTCCCTGCCCCTGCTTATCTCCAAAAAACCTCCGCTGGCCCCTCTGACCCCACGGCATTCAAATCCATCTGCTTCATCCCACATTCCAAGGACCCCTCATCCCCTCAACCCCCGAAACCCGCCCAGCCCTCATCCCTTCAACCCTCAAAACCCGCCCCAGCCCTCAGCCCTCCTTATCCTCTCGCCTTCCATGTATCCCCCCACCCTTGCGAAGACGGCACATGGACCCCCGTGGGAGAGTGGGGTGATCCCAGTTACCTCTTCCTCCATTTCATTCTTCCCCTCTTCTGCCCCAATGCCCACACCTACCCCTGAGTTTCCCCTGACTAATGCAACCTCCCTCCCATTCTCACTATCTATGTTCCATCTGCCCCTCTTCACCCCACCTCTCTATCCTTCTCCCCTCCCTACCTCTCAACCTCTGTCTGACTCTCAACCTTACGCTATCTTCCAAACCCTCTATGCGTATCAGACCCTCCCTAATCTTCAGACCCAGTATGCCCTTCCTACTCCAGACCTACCTACCCAGGCCTTACCCCAGACCTTCCTATCTACCTTCCTAGATGTTAAGCCCCCATTCGCCCCCCAAACACCCCTCCCGACCCCTTTCACCACCCAGACACCCCTCAGATTCCCCCAGACACCCCCCCGGATCCCCCCAGACACCCCTGGAACCCACCCCAGACAACCCCCCCCCCCCGGATCCCCCCAGCCCCCATTCACCCCCAGATCCCCCGGATCCCCCCAGCCTCAAGGTTTAGTGCACCAATGCTGATGGGGTATCTAATAAAGCAGAAGAGATAAAAGAAAGAGTGAGTGAGGCAGATCCTGACATTGTTGCAATTGTGGAAACTAAAATAAATGACATTATCTCGCATGCAATCTTTCCAGAGGGCTACCAGGTGATAAGAAATGAAAGGACACAGAGACAGGGAGGGGGGAGTGGCATTCCTAATAAAGAGGAAATGGAAGTTTGAAGACCTGGGAAATCGGGTTACCAATGAGAGCACAAGCTTTATATATGGAACTCTGACAGCAGTTGGGAGGAAGATTGTGATCTTGGTAATCTACAATCCCCCACCAAACAGTAGAAGACCCAGGCAGGAGTATGATGACAACAACAAGGCATGCATAGATGAACTGCAGAAGGCAGCTTCACTAGCCCACAGAATGAGAGCGAAGCTGCTGAAAATGGGGAACCTAAATCATAGAGAGATAAATTGGGAATCCAGGAATCCCCATGGAGGCGACGAAACGTGGGGAGCAAAGTTAGTAGATAGACGGGAATTTCCTAACACAACATGTGAAGGAAGACACAAGGGAAAGAGGAGGAGATGCACCGAGCCTATTAAACCTGATTTTCACCCAGAACGTAGAATACATCGAGAATTTGGAGCATGAAATACCTCTAGGGGCCAGCGACCATTGTGTCCTAGTCTTTGACTACATGATGGAATTCAAACTTGTGACCATGGGACAAGAGGTCTGGGAAAGGAGAGTTGACTACAGGAAAGGGGACTATAAGAGGATAAGGGACTATCTGGGAGAAGTGCGATGGGAGGAAGAAATTAGAGGAAAAACAGTCCAAGATATGATGGACCTAGTCATGCAGAAATGCCAGGAGGCCGAAGAGAGATTTATACCAACAGTAAAGGGAAAAAATAAGAGTGAATATAATAACTCATGGTTTAATAGACAGTGATAGGAAGCAAAAATGGCCAGCAAGTGGGAGTGGAGGAAGTACAGAAGACAAAGGACGGAGGACAACAGGATCAGATGCAACAGAGCTAGGAACGATTACATTAACATAAGACGAACATCGGAAAGGAACTATGAGAACGATATTGCGATCAAAGCGAAAAAACAACCTAAGTTACTACACAGCCATATAAGAAGAAAAATGTCGGTGAACGACCAAGTGACAAGACTAATGAAAACAGAGGGGGCATATACTGAAAGTGACAAGGAAATCTGCGAATCACTGAATGCCAGTTTCCATGGAGTGTTCACTACCGAGCCTGAGCAGCTCCCATTGTTGGAAGTGATTACCCAAGATGAAAGACTATCAGATATAGAGGTGACAGCACGGGAGGTAATGAAACAGTTGACAACACTGGATGCAACTAAAGCTGTTGGACCAGACAAAGTATCACCATGGATACTAAAAGAAGCAGCGCAGGCCCTCAGCGTGCCTTTGGCAATGATCTTTAATGAGTCACTTATGTCAGGAGAATTGCCCAGTTGCTGGAAGAAGGCAAATGTCGTGCCGATCTTCAAGAAAGGTGATAGGGAGGAGGCACTTAACTATAGACCTGTATCACTGACAACCATCCCATGCAAAATACTGGAAAGAATAATTAGGCTACGACTGGTTGCACACCTGGAGAACATTAGGTTTGTGAACAAACATCAACATGGGTTCTAGAAAGGGAAATCGTGCCTAGCAAACCTTTTGGAATTCTATGATAAAATAACGATGATAAGACACGACAGAGATGATTGAACAGACTGCATATTTCTGGACTGCCAAAAATTCTTTGATACAGTACAGCACATGAAACTGCTGTTCAAACTCGAGAGGCAGGCGGGGGTGGGAGGAAAGGTCCTTGCATGGATAAGGAACTACCTACCAGGAAGGAGCCAAAGAGTTACGGTAAGGGGCGAGAAGTCGGACTGGCGAACAGTAACAAGTGGAGTCCCACAAGGATCGGTGCTGGGACCAATTCTATTTCTAGTATATGTTATCGACATGTTTACAGGCGTAGAGTCTTGCATGTTGATGTTCGCGGATGACGCAAAGTTGATGAGAAGAGTTGTGACAGATGAGGATTGCAGGATCCTCCAAGATGACCTGAACAGGTTGCAGAGATGGTCAGAGAAATGGTTACTGGAGTTCAACATGAGCAAATGTAAAGTTATGGAAATGGGACAAGGAGATAGGAGACTAAAGGGATAGTACACAATGAAAGGGAACTGCCTACCTGTGACGACGCGAGAAAGAGAACTGGGCGTGGACGTAACACCTAATCTATCTCCTGAGGCACATATAAATAGGATAACGAGAGCAGCGTACTCAACACTGGCAAAAGTTAGAACATCATTCAGAAACCTAAGTAAGAAGGCATTTAGGGCGCTTTACACTTCCTACGTGAGGCCAGTCTTAGAGTATGCCACCTCATCATGGAGTCCCTCTCAGAAGAAGCATATAAGGAAACTGGAAAAGGTTCAGAGGTTTTCAACGAGACTCGTCCCAGAGTTACGATGGATGAGGTATGAGGAGCGCCTGAGGGAACTGTGCCTTACGACACTAGAAAGCACAAGGGAGAGTGGGGGGGGGGGACATGATAGGAACGTATAAAACACTCAGAGGGATTGATAGAGTGAACATAGACGAAATGTTCACACGGAATAGTAACAGAACTAGGGGACATGGATGGAAGCTTGAAACTCAGATGAGTCACAGAGATGTTAGGAAGATTTCTTTTAGCGTGAGAATAGTAGACAAATGGAATGCACTTAAGGAACAGGTTGTGGAAGCAAATATTATTCATAATTTTATA